>NC_092411.1:287477075-287843742 GCF_040894005.1 Engystomops pustulosus
TCTAAATCAATCTTGTTTCAACATTGGTATATAATCTCCTCTAGTCTTCCAAAGTGTATATATATATATATATAGGTCCGAAGTTGTTTCATACATATTTTCCGAAATTGTTAATAATAGCAGAACCCTATCGGACAATGGCAGAAACCATCGATGGACCTTTTAGAATTCTGTTATGTATAAGATTGTACAGATACAATTGATCCCAAGTGATTCGAAATACATTTGGATTTGATTCAGTGCCTGGAGATCACCAGATTATTACCAAATAGATTTGGTCTTCTCGTGTAAGGGTCCTACTGTCATAACCTCAGTGATCACGAGAATTGTCTCTGGGACTGGTGGAGACAGCTGGGGGCTATGGCTTTATCTAGCTCAGCTCTACAGAAGGGATAGGGGAAGATCTCATGCTTTACCCACCCTTTATGAGACCACCGTACTCCTGATTATTGGGGTTCCCAGCTGTAGGACCCCTAATGACCAGTAACTTGTGTCCTCTCCTGGGTAAAGGAACCACCTGGATCCATTGGGAATAATATTATGGTTGTGTGGTTATTGTTCTCGACTACTTTCCATCAATCCCAGACCATTCCCTTTAAAGGTCATCTACCACCAAGATGAAGGACTGTAAACTGATCACCCTGATGTACTGGTGTGTGCCCCCTCTGTCAGCATCCGCTCTTCTTTTAGCTCCTTAAACCCTTATTTTTCTGAAAAAAGTTTTAAAAAGTAGGCAAATGAGCCTGAGGGGCTCCAGGCTTTTCGTAAAAACAAGGGTTTAAGAAGCTAAAAGAAGGGCGTATCCTAGCAGAGGGGGCACACACACCAGTATGTCAGTGTGCTGGGTTTACAGTCCTTCATCCTGGTGGTAGATGTCCTTTAAAGGGAATAGTCTACGATTGTAAAACGTAAGCAAGAAAATGTTAAAGGTGAAATCATAAAATGTTTGATTAAAATTAAGGCGTTTTTTTATAGTCCAGTAAAAAGGGATTGATATAAAATATTTTTACTAAAATTGATGGAACAGAAACTCCCCCCCCCCCCCCCACACACAGTGACTCCGCCCACCTCCGCTACCCTACAGCCTACTCCAGAACGCACCAGTATATCAGTATTATACATGAATCGTTGTGTTGTTTTATGTGTTTTATTCTCATATTGTAAGAATATTTTGATGCTTTATTTGATTTTATTGTTGATGTGTTGCACAGACGTCGTCCGCAGACTTTTATCTCAGTAATAACTCGAATCAGGAAGCAGCGCGAATGCAATAAAGTGAATGGAATTGTCTTTATTCACAAAAATGTGGTTGTGTTTTTTTTTGTCAATGGGTTTTAATGATGGTATTTTATCCACAAAAACACAGATAAATCTAAACCCACGTCAGAGGGTCACATCCAGCATCAAAATGGCCGCCGGTACAGCGATGATGGGAGGAGACCGGCTGCTCCTAATAAGGAACATTTCTGGTAAAAGTCGTACATTAGAAAGACACAACAAGGATGTCACTAGGGAGTAATACTGGACACCAGGAGGTAAAATCTATCCCCTCCTCATCCTTAGGCCGCCAGGATTATCCTGTATCCTCCCATCTGGAGAGCAGAGCAGATTACACACCCCGGATATCTAAATCATTGTCCTATCTGTATATCTGAGTGCAAACTATCTAGACATCACTTTATACACTTCACTATAATGAAAATATATACCCGTATATAATCGGGTATAAGCCGACCCAAGTATAAGCCGAGGCCCCTAATTTTACCACAAAAACCTGGTAAAACCTATTGACTTGAGTATAAGCCGAGGGTGGGAAATCCATTGGTCACGGCCTCCCCAGTATATAGCCTGCCGGACCCTGCCCCATAGTATATAGCCATCACCTGCCCCCCAGTATATAGCCTTCCAGCCCCCCTGCCCCAGTATATAGCCAGCCCCCTTCCCCAGTATATAGCCAGCCCCTGCCCCAGTATATAGCCAGTCCCCTGCCCCAGTATATAGCCAGCAGCGGGGAAGCCAGATAGGTGAGTTTTGATATATATTTTTTTTTTACTCGAGTATAAGCCAAGTTTGGGTTTTCAGTTCATTTTTTTGTGTGCTGAAAAACTAGGCTTATACTTGAGTATATATGGTATATATTACATGCTCTGACCCACTGGACACCAGGGAGTATAATCCATGTCCTCACTCACTCTAAACCAGGGAGTATAAACTATGGGGGGCATTAATCATAGTGGCTTGGGATTTATGATGGTTCTAGTTCTGCCTTAGTAAATGCATTTTGGAATTGTCGCATGTCCGATTTATTAGCGCCTAATTTGTCTCTAATTTTTACCCTATAAAGTAAACCTCATTTGAGACTAATAATGGAACGAGATTCAAAAAATGTGACAGAACGTTCAGGGCTTCATCTCTGCACAAAAACCTCTCATTGTGATGTAACTGCAGGGACTAAAAGTTACAGATTCTTGCAGAAATGAGTCTTTTCCTTTTTTATTATAATTTACATGAAATGGAGACTAATAATATTCTCAGATCTGTACAATAAGACAATAATCACTCCCAGAGATGATCCCATAGACAATAATCACTCCCAGAGATGGTCCCATAGACAATAATCACTCCCAGAGATGATCCCATAGACAATAATCACTCCCAGAGATGATCCCATAGACAATAATCACTCCCAGAGATGATCCCATAGACAATAATCACTCCCAGAGATGATCCCATAGACAATAATCACTCCCAGAGATGATCCCATAGACAATAATCACTCCCAGAGATGATCCCATAGACAATAATCACTCCCAGAGATGATCCCATAGACAATAATCACTCCCAGAGATGATCCCATAGACAATGATCACTCCCAGAGATGATCCCATAGACAATAATCACTCCCAGAGATGATCCCATAGACAATGATCACTCCCAGAGATGATCCCATAGACAATAATCACTCCCAGAGATGATCCCATAGACAGTAATCACTCCCAGAGATGATCCCATAGACAATAATCACTCCCAGAGATGATCCCATAGACAATAATCACTCCCAGAGATGATCCCATAGACAATAATCACTCCCAGAGATGATCCCATAGACAATAATCACTCCCAGAGATGATCCCATAGACAATGATCACTCCCAGAGATGATCCCATAGACAATGATCACTCCCAGAGATGATCCCATAGACAATAATCACTCCCAGAGATGATCCCATAGACAATAATCACTCCCAGAGATGATCCCATAGACAATAATCACTCCCAGAGATGATCCCATAGACAATAATCACTCCCAGAGATGATCCCATAGACAATAATCACTCCCAGAGATGATCCCATAGACAATAATCACTCCCAGAGATGATCCCATAGACAATAATCACTCCCAGAGATGATCCCATAGACAATAATCACTCCCAGAGATGATCCCATAGACAATAATCACTCCCAGAGATGATCCCATAGACAATAATCACTCCCAGAGATGATCCCATAGACAATGATCACTCCCAGAGATGATCCCATAGACAATGATCACTCCCAGAGATGATCCCATAGACAATAATCACTCCCAGAGATGATCCCATAGACAATAATCACTCCCAGAGATGATCCCATAGACAATAATCACTCCCAGAGATGATCCCATAGATAATAATCACTCCCAGAGATGATCCCATAGACAATAATCACTCTCAGAGATGATCCCATAGACAATAATCACTCCCAGAGATGATCCCATAGACAATAATCACTCCCAGAGATGATCCCAGAGACAATAATCACTCCCAGAGATGATCCGATAGACAATAATCACTCCCAGAGATGATCCCATAGACAATAATCACTCCCAGAGATGATCCCATAGACAATGATCACTCCCAGAGATGATCCCATAGACAATGATCACTCCCAGAGATGATCCCATAGACAATAATCACTCCCAGAGATGATCCCATAGACAATAATCACTCCCAGAGATGATCCCATAGATAATAATCACTCCCAGAGATGATCCCATAGACAATAATCACTCCCAGAGATGATCCCATAGACAATAATCACTCCCAGAGATGATCCCATAGACAATAATCACTCCCAGAGATGATCCCATAGACAATAATCACTCCCAGAGATGATCCCATAGACAATAATCACTCCCAGAGATGATCCCATAGACAATGATCACTCCCAGAGATGGTCCCATAGACAATAATCACTCCCAGAGATGGTCCCATAGACAATAATCACTCCCAGAGATGATCCCATAGACAATAATCACTCCCAGAGATGATCCCATAGACAATAATCACTCCCAGAGATGATCCCATAGACAATAATCACTCCCAGAGATGATCCCATAGACAATAATCACTCCCAGAGATGATCCCATAGACAATAATCACTCCCAGAGATGATCCCATAGACAATAATCACTCCCAGAGATGATCCCATAGACAATAATCACTCCCAGAGATGATCCCATAGACAATGATCACTCCCAGAGATGATCCCATAGACAATAATCACTCCCAGAGATGATCCCATAGACAATGATCACTCCCAGAGATGATCCCATAGACAATAATCACTCCCAGAGATGATCCCATAGACAGTAATCACTCCCAGAGATGATCCCATAGACAATAATCACTCCCAGAGATGATCCCATAGACAATAATCACTCCCAGAGATGATCCCATAGACAATAATCACTCCCAGAGATGATCCCATAGACAATAATCACTCCCAGAGATGATCCCATAGACAATGATCACTCCCAGAGATGATCCCATAGACAATGATCACTCCCAGAGATGATCCCATAGACAATAATCACTCCCAGAGATGATCCCAAAGACAATAATCACTCCCAGAGATGATCCCATAGACAATAATCACTCCCAGAGATGATCCCATAGATAATAATCACTCCCAGAGATGATCCCATAGACAATAATCACTCTCAGAGATGATCCCATAGACAATAATCACTCCCAGAGATGATCCCATAGACAATAATCACTCCCAGAGATGATCCCATAGACAATAATCACTCCCAGAGATGATCCCATAGACAATAATCACTCCCAGAGATGATCCCATAGACAATGATCACTCCCAGAGATGATCCCATAGACAGTGATCACTCCCAGAGATGATCCCATAGACAATAATCACTCCCAGAGATGATCCCGTAGACAATAATCGCTCCCAGAGATGATCCCATAGACAATAATCACTCCCAGAGATGATCCCATAGATAATAATCACTCCCAGAGATGATCCCATAGACAATAATCACTCTCAGAGATGATCCCATAGACAATAATCACTCCCAGAGATGATCCCATAGACAATAATCACTCCCAGAGATGATCCCAGAGACAATAATCACTCCCAGAGATGATCCGATAGACAATAATCACTCCCAGAGATGATCCCATAGACAATAATCACTCCCAGAGATGATCCCATAGACAATGATCACTCCCAGAGATGATCCCATAGACAATGATCACTCCCAGAGATGATCCCATAGACAATAATCACTCCCAGAGATGATCCCATAGACAATAATCACTCCCAGAGATGATCCCATAGATAATAATCACTCCCAGAGATGATCCCATAGACACTAATCACTCCCAGAGATGATCCCATAGACAATAATCACTCCCAGAGATGATCCCATAGACAATAATCACTCCCAGAGATGATCCCATAGACAATAATCACTCCCAGAGATGATCCCATAGACAATAATCACTCCCAGAGATGATCCCATAGACAATGATCACTCCCAGAGATGATCCTATAGACAATAATCACTCCCAGAGATGATCCCATAGACAATAATCACTCCCAGAGATGATCCCATAGACAGTAATCACTCCCAGAGATGATCCCATAGACAGTAATCACTCCCAGAGATGATCCCATAGACAATAATCACTCCCAGAGATGATCCCATAGACAATAATCACTCCCAGAGATGATCCCATAGACAATAATCACTCCCAGAGATGATCCCATAGACACTAATCACTCCCAGAGATGATCCCATAGACAATAATCACTCCCAGAGATGATCCCATAGACAATAATCACTCCCAGAGATGATCCCATAGACAATAATCACTCCCAGAGATGATCCCATAGACAATAATCACTCCCAGAGATGATCCCATAGACAATAATCACTCCCAGAGATGATCCCATAGACAATAATCACTCCCAGAGATGATCCCATAGACAATAATCACTCCCAGAGATGATCCCATAGACAATAATCACTCCCAGAGATGATCCCATAGACAATAATCACTCCCAGAGATGATCCCATAGACAGTAATCACTCCCAGAGATGATCCCATAGACAATAATCACTCCCAGAGATGATCCCACAGACAATAATCACTCCCAGAGATGATCCCATAGACAATAATCACTCCCAGAGATGATCCCATAGACAATAATCACTCCCAGAGATGGTCCCATAGACAATAATCACTCCCAGAGATGGTCCCATAGACAATAATCACTCCCAGAGATGATCCCATAGACAATAATCACTCCCAGAGATGATCCCATAGACAATAATCACTCCCAGAGATGATCCCATAGACAATAATCACTCCCAGAGATGATCCCATAGACAATAATCACTCCCAGAGATGATCCCATAGACAGTAATCACTCCCAGAGATGATCCCATAGACACCAATCACTCCCAGAGATGGTCCCATAGACAATAATCACTCCCAGAGATGATCCCATAGACAATAATCACTCCCAGAGATGATCCCATAGACAATAATCACTCCCAGAGATGATCCCATAGACAATAATCACTCCCAGAGATGATCCCATAGACAATAATCACTCCCAGAGATGATCCCATAGACAATGATCACTCCCAGAGATGATCCCATAGACAATAATCACTCCCAGAGATGATCCCATAGACAATAATCACTCCCAGAGATGGTCCCATAGACAATAATCACTCCCAGAGATGATCCCATAGACAATGATCACTCCCAGAGATGATCCCATAGACAATAATCACTCCCAGAGATGATCCCATAGACAATGATCACTCCCAGAGATGATCCCATAGACAATAATCACTCCCAGAGATGATCCCATAGACAATAATCACTCCCAGAGATGATCCCATAGACAATAATCACTCCCAGAGATGATCCCATAGACAATGATCACTCCCAGAGATGATCCCATAGACAATAATCACTCCCAGAGATGATCCCATAGACAATAATCACTCCCAGAGATGATCCCATAGACAATAATCACTCCCAGAGATGGTCCCATAGACAATAATCACTCCCAGAGATGATCCCATAGACAATAATCACTCCCAGAGATGATCCCATAGACAATAATCACTCCCAGAGATGATCCCATAGACAATAATCACTCCCAGAGATGATCCCATAGACAATAATCACTCCCAGAGATGATCCCATAGACAATAATCACTCCCAGAGATGATCCCATAGACAGTAATCACTCCCAGAGATGATCCCATAGACACCAATCACTCCCAGAGATGGTCCCATAGACAATAATCACTCCCAGAGATGATCCCATAGACAATAATCACTCCCAGAGATGATCCCATAGACAATAATCACTCCCAGAGATGATCCCATAGACAATAATCACTCCCAGAGATGATCCCATAGACAATAATCACTCCCAGAGATGATCCCATAGACAATGATCACTCCCAGAGATGATCCCATAGACAATAATCACTCCCAGAGATGATCCCATAGACAATAATCACTCCCAGAGATGGTCCCATAGACAATAATCACTCCCAGAGATGATCCCATAGACAATGATCACTCCCAGAGATGATCCCATAGACAATAATCACTCCCAGAGATGATCCCATAGACAATAATCACTCCCAGAGATGATCCCATAGACAATAATCACTCCCAGAGATGGTCCCATAGACAATAATCACTCCCAGAGATGATCCCATAGACAATAATCACTCCCAGAGATGATCCCATAGACAATAATCACTCCCAGAGATGATCCCATAGACAATAATCACTCCCAGAGATGATCCCATAGACAATAATCACTCCCAGAGATGATCCCATAGACAATAATCACTCCCAGAGATGATCCCATAGACAATAATCACTCCCAGAGATGATCCCATAGACAATAATCACTCCCAGAGATGATCCCATAGACAATAATCACTCCCAGAGATGATCCCATAGACAATGATGAAGTCGTTACTGGGGAAATTTTACATTATAAAACTTCTCTGAAGGATTTTCCATGGTGCTTAGAGGGAACTCTTCATTTGGGAAGCGAAAACCTTGGTTTTTAGTAATGAAAAGTGAAGTTTTTTGGAAGTGCAGCTGCTCAGAGTAGGAGCATTTTTGCGACTTTTTAGGCGCAAATTAGTGATAGATGGCGAGCAAACATCTGTATAGGAGGCTCTCACTATGTCAGATAAGGCGCAGGGACTCAGAACCACTAAGTGCCGGACTTTGCCCTGCGCCAAAAAAAGTCGCATAAATGCGCCAAATTACACAGTTAATAAGTTAATAAGTGGATTTTGGTCATGGTATGGGCACTCGGTCTCTAAAAGGTTCGCCATCACTGCCATAGAGTATAAGTCATGTCCTCACCCGTGGAAAACCAGGAGCATAATCCTCATCCAATGGACACCAATAAATATACTCAATACTTTTACCCACTGGACATCGGGGCACATAGGCAGCGTATGATGTAATCTCTGGCACCCTCTGGATTTATCAGGATGTTCTGTGTTGGCAGGGTAATTCTATGCCGGGTCCATGAGCGGTTTTGGGGCAGGAAACCCAGTAAATAAAGTCAGTAGTTCCCTCAGCCACTGGAATAATGGAAATATATCCTAATCCCTAGAAGAGGGATGGAGCGCTCTGCTCCTGGTAGTGGGTCACTATATGCGTCTACAGACCCTGACCGGCCGGATGAAGCTGCCGATCCTGTGATTTGCAGACAGACTGCGGTTACACTGCCGGAGCACAATATCCCAGAATACAGAGAAAATGGGATTTCTTTTCTAAAATATCTGTAATTTTGCAGTAAACTGAACGCACAGATATTGTAATGTCTTTTCGGAGTATTTTGGGTCGTCATAACACAGCTATTTCCTTATTATGACTGAATTACCCGCGTCTCGGGGCGCTAGTAAACTCCACTCGTCTCCCCCGAAACAATAGCTGGAAATTACAGCGGTTTCCATCGACATGTTAATGGAGAAGCCCGAAGAGTTTTTCGGTGAATCATTTACATTTCGGATCCAGGAATGTACAATTACATTATGTGAGTATGGGATAGATTATAATCCCTGGCAGCCAGGGGACACCACATTCTCATTCATCTTAAAATCAGTTTTTGGGGCATAGATTAGGGACCAGGAGACCTGCGATATGAAGGAATATGATTTAAAGGGGTTTTAAGGGGGATGGTAACAAGCAGCAGACATGGACCCACATTGTTATTCAACTGGTCTGACTCTGGGCCACCTCTATGGATGGTATGTATGCTGAACCTTACTGGTATTCACCATTTCACCAAGCTTCCCGACCAACCTGGATTTAAAGGGATAGTCCCAGGTCTTAGTTTGTGCTTTTTTCCCTGGCTGTGGCAGATATGTCTTGGATTTTCACTCTGCCGATAGAGTTGAATACAATGGTAGAGCAGGGAGTCCATAGTTCCCTGCTCCACTGTTCTACCTCTGCCGTAGGCAGCTCTGAGGCCGGACACAGAGTTGGCCGAGAGGAGAAGAGGGTGTCTGTGTGGGTGACGTGGAGAGCATTATAGACTGGAGCATGGAGGACCACATTGGGGGAAGGGATCAGATGTTTGGATGGCCATATTGATGGAATGGGGCACAATAGATGGAATGGGGCTGGAATAGAAGTTTAAGTGCCACAATATGGGGAGCAGTTATACATTTTTGGAAGGGGTTCATTATTCATGGGGGCAATGATAGATAGAGAGGGGTAATAAATGTTTTTTTACTCTCTGTAGGGGATTATATGTTGTGGGAACTACTAAAAGAACAGAGATCAGGATACTAGGGGTGGAGGTTAGGTGTAGCAGAAGTATGCCTCCGCTTTTGGCCCCTTTTCAGTGTCTGGGGGGGTGGGAGTGATGCCTTTTATGGGGATGTCATCTTTGTTGCAGGGAGATACTCAGTGCGCCAAGACAAATGGCCGATTAGCAGTAAAGGGTCAGGCAAAAGAACAGTCAAGGACTGGAAAAGGTCAGGGCTGGAGGAATTTGTACAAGATAGAAGGTCAAAGTCGGCAGCACAGGATTGTAGACCAAAAACAAGTTGGCACCAAACACTTGCAGCAGGTGGTTGGGAGCTGCATAGTACATAAACCACCAGTGTTAGGTTACTAGACGTGGCACTGAGAGCAATCTCTGTGGGCATCCAGGCCTTCCATGTATGTTAGACTAGTAATGCAAGACCTCCTCCTGCAGTCTCGGGTAGTCCAAGATGTGTTCAGTGTTTTTTTAAAGCAACACTTCATAGTACTGCAGGAGGAGTGCCGAGGTGTGGACAGCACTGGACTGTCATTGGAGCTCGTTCTCTAGGCCACGACTCTTCCGGTTCAAGGAGTCCCTGTAGGGAAGCTACAGCGATCATCCAAATTTCCCCTCCTTCTTTCAATTATATTGATGTTCTCGAGACGCCAATGGGATTGGAAGCAGAGCAGAGAGCAATAAGTTACTGATTAAATTGTCATGTCAGCACTTTGTGATAATTATGTAGGTTTTGGGCTGTAATTTGGTTTTTGACCGAGAAGACGCTCGCTCCTCGAGAGAACATTGTGAAGGAGATGGATCATAGTGCAGGAAGCCGGAGCAGATCTTAGTCTTACATCTTATTTTGGAGCTACATTGCTTCAAATATAAAATCTAATTTTGAATTTAGTTCGGAAGTAATAATGGCGTTCACACAAAATGGGATAATTATTTGTTTTTTTTAAGAATTATATATAATATTTTTGGATGAATTTTGGGAGGCTACTTGTTTGTTATGTGTTTCTTATTTTTTTGTTTATTTTTCTATCTTTTCTCAAGAAATGTTCCACTGGCTTGGGTTGTTTTTGACATGAGAAGCTTGGGAGCATCTGACCGAATATGTCACGGGGGCCGATGTGATGGGGGTCCTACGTTTGGTCTATAGAGAATGGGGTCCTGCCTGGTTGCCGTATGCCTGTTGCCACTCTCTTCTACCATATACCACCTTGAGTAGTCACATTTTTGACCGGATGTTTTATTCACAGTGGAGGGTACAAAGGACCCCCATTCTTATTAATGGTGAGTGGTCAACCCCTTCCCCCACCCAACCCTCCCCCGTATCCAGTATTTATGAATTAGATAAAGATCTGACAATATTGCTGATCAAATGTATAAAGAATCCAAAAAGTTTAGAAAGTTTAGAAAGTTTAGATGCATCCAGTCTCACGGTGGACCCCCTCTTTATTGGGCGAGGCAGGCGCCTATTGGAAATTTAAGGGTTTATGGGTAACCAAGCTTCACTAGGAAAATGAATAGTAACATGTTTATGGCTCGGCACTCATTGCCCTGTGTGGTCTTTCCTCAGCACCTCGGCAAATAACATGGGTGTAATATTGGAGGTGATTATGATGAGCCTCTCTCCGGTGTAGACCACAGTCACTGCTTGTCACCGTTGGCTCTTACCCACCTCTGGTACGGCGGGATACTGCTCAATATCGCTGACACATTCATTTTATGTCGACTTCTACCAATTATAAGCCTGGGAGTTCCTTGGTTGAGGACACATTTTATGTTGAGAGAACACGTGTGATTATGTATGATGATGACATCATCAGTGTGTGCTCCGGGGTCACCCAGTGATGTCATGAATGTTCTGCAGAAGCTGAGAAAACAAGTGTGTTCATTTGTTATTTAAGGCATAAAATATTCTATATGGATTTATTACGTTTTTCCTTCTGTATTCCATATTTATGCGCCATTCAAGGGAAATGGATAATGTACGTGACAGATACAATAGATAGAAAGATAGACTGGAGATAGATCGCAGTCATGACCAGGCCCATTCAGGTTCGCGTTCCCTGTGTTCGGCAAAAGTTTGAGCACAAGTTTGGACACCCGAACACCAGCCCAACACCTATGATTGGTAGTGGCATAGATTGCGTTAACCCCTTAAATGCCACCGGCAAAGCCCTTGGATTGTCACTCCTAGAGATCCTAGGGAAAATGGCCTGTGGCATTTAAGTTCTACCTTCAGCTTTGCCAATGTTATTTAGATGGTTAACACTGGGGTTGAGCAGACCCGAACCGCAGTCAAAGATTGAAGGTTCCGAACTCCAATCAGAAGTTCAATTCCACATTCGGTCTCACCGCACCAATTAATCTTTTAGATGTTGTTGGCAAATCTGTTGCTTCCATTAGGATTGTCACTCCCAATGACGTCACGGGGATCGGTGTACCCAGGGCATTTAAAGAATCGGTGCCAACACAGGTCTCGGTTGTTACCGGTTGATGTTCCCCTTTGGGCACCCAAACCAAAGATTTGCTCAAAGTTCGGCCAAAATAGGTGACCGCTCAACACTTGTTAACACCCTGCCAGCACCGACCACGGGCGTTACCAGGTGAAGGGGGTCAGTCTGAGCACTGAACCATTGGCCGAATTCCGGGTTAGAGACTTGAACACCCAAATGTTCAGACCTGAAAATTGTGGTTGGTGTCCAATCAACCGTAATAGATGGGGCCCTAGTGTTGTATCTGGGGCCCCTTGGCCAGTGATTAATAGGGGTTTCCTTTCTATTTTAGGACATGGCAGTGCCTGGAGAGTCGCCCCGTCTGCTCCTTATATATTTTCTCTATTGTAAGAAAAACACACATTAAAGTTCCTAATTATTTCCATTTGACGTGCTAACTTAACAGAAACCTGTGTCTGGGGTTTTCTTTGGCCGGGGAGGTTGATAAAACAGACCTAATTAGACTTTTATGGCCCTTACGAGTTGTAGAGTTTAGGGCGTTGGAGGGTCCTGGCACATTATCATTTTATCATTAAAACCTTTTACAGTATAAGGGAAGTAATGGAAGGAGCAGACGCTTCCCCCTCATATATTCCTGCCAGGCCCTATCTCTCATGGTTTATATAGTCACCCCCCCTCCTCCAAGGTCTGATGGATCACAGGGATCGGGGCCTTCATATTAGAAAGAAGACAAACATTGATTGGGTCCTTACTGGTAATAATTACCTGAACCTAACGGCTGTGTGATAACTACAACATATCTAGTGATTTACTCAGGACATGACAAGGATCTAGGGGGTTAGTAATAGAAACATATTAGAGGTGACAATTATACACCTGGTGGACTAGTAGGATAAGGATTCTGTAGTATCGCTCTGTTATGGGATATCCATGATAACAGGCCTCATATTATTCCACATAGAATGAAGTTCCTGATGGTTGTCCTGGTGATCCAAAGGGAAAACTACTCACGTTTTAGTTGATTACTACTACTACTACCATTACTACTACTACTACTACTACTACCATTACTACTACTACCATTACTACTACTACTACCATTACTACTACTACCATTACTACTAATACTACTACTACTACTACTACTACCATTACTACTACTACCATTACTACTACTACTACTACTACCATTACTACTACTACCATTACTACTACTACCATTACTACTACTACTACTACCATTACTACTACTACTATCACTACTACTACTACCATTGCTACACCTACTACTACCATTACTACTACTACCATTACTACTACTACTACCATTACTACTACTACTACTACTACCATTACTACTACTACCATTACTACTACTACTACTACTGCTTCTACTAGGTTTACTACTACATCTATTGTAACTACTACAGTACTTATACTATCACTTCTGCTATTACTACCAGTACGGCTAATGTGACTAATACTACTATTACTACTTATACTATGATTACTACTATTACAATTTATATGATTATTATTACTTACACTAATACTGTTACTACTATTACTATTTATACTATTGCAACTACAAATTCGTATACTGTTACTATTACTACTTACACTGTTAGTATATTAATGATAATTACTACTCCTACTACTACTACTAATATTACTACTACTTTGGTTACTGTAACTACTAATATTAGTACTTATACTATGATGACTACTAATACTTTCTACTATTACTACTTACTTACTACTTATACTACTTTCACTATTGCTACTTCTACTATTAGTACTTATAGTACTTAATAGAATAATAATTACGCTATTTATACTACTACTACTACTTATACTACTATGACTACTGTAACTACTACTACTATTACTACTTGTATTATTACTACTGACTATCGTTGGTCCACGGAGAAATTAACTAGCTAACAAATGTTTCTGGTGTTTCAGTAGGATATTACTACATGCAACCCTAGTAATAATATCCCTGGTAGACCTCTACTAGTACTTTGACTACTTTAAACATGGTAATAATTACTATAGTATCAGTCCAGTGCAAAAATAGTGATAATGACATATCCGGTGGTCTAGATGATAAACACAAGACAATGGGGCAGATTTACTTACCCGGTCCATTCGCGATCCAGCAGCGAATCTCTGTGGAGGATTCGGGTCTTCCGGCGATTCACTAAGGCAGTTCCTCCGACGTCCACCAGGTGTCGCTGCGCTGAAGTCCGCCGAGGTCCGCCGGAGTTCACGATCCATTGCCGGGTGAAGGTAAGCGTGTGTCCAGCGACACTTTTTTTTATTTTAATGCGGCGGTTTTCCCGAATCTGTTGGGTTTTCGTACGGCCACGCCCCCGATTTCCGTCACATGCTAGCTGGCGCCGATGCGCCACAATGCAATCGCGTGCACCGGAATCCCGCAATCCCGCAAATCGGCGCAAAATGGAAAAATTCAGTTAACCCGTCGCAAAAAACGCAAATCGGGCCCTTAGTAAATGACCCCCAATGAGCTGCTCCTATAGTACTGGACTACAGGCAATCGGTCACACAGTGAGTTTCGGAAGGTCAAGGTTCACAATTTAAGGTTGTACCACCACAAACCATACATAAACGTAGACTCAGGAGAAGCCAGAGTAGACCTCAGGAGACCGATGTGTTGGATCTGCAACGTTTAGTAGTATAGTGAGGATTAACATTATTGTCCGTCCAATGATATTTCGGACAAGGATTGTCCTCTTCCTCCCAAAATCTAGCCATCGATATCCACCTTGGACCTCCTATTTGCAAGTTTGTCGCGAAAAAAACCACCATGTTCCACCAAGTTCCTGACATCTTATAAGGACGCGTAGAGCCCAAGGTATGATGTGCCTTTGGTGGAGGATGTTATATTATTCCTTATACAATTACCATGCAGCGCGTGTATGAACGAAGTCTTAATGGTGTACCTTACCCAACACCGCTCAACTGTATGTAACATAACCCTACATGCTAATTACATGCCGAGCCGTGCCAAGTCTTAGGTTGACCTGCCGGCCGTGTCACGTTGATGTGGAGCAGATCGCTACTGTAGAACCTTATGGGACTGCAGGAATGCTGAGCTTAGCATCTAAGGTTACATCACAGACTTGTGTAAAATTTTTTTTTTTACACAGTTTTTTCTCATTGAGCCTTAATTCATTATGTCGTTTTCTGACGAGACTCCTTCAAGCAACAGCGGAAGCCAAGATCCCGAGGTCATGAGGCTAAGAGTCAGGTGAGCAGGACAGGGGTATCGAAATGAGGAATTAACAGCTTTTGCCCCAGATATCATTTCCAGAGAAACTTGTCGACTCTGTGAACTTGTCACGCGGCAGCGAGGATGACCTTTCGTCTAGCGGTAGATATTATGTAGCACATTAACTTTGCCCTCTTGGTAGGGTAACCCACAAATGGGAAAATGGCTTATTATAGGGATCACTTACAGTGTGCAGTAACGTTAGCATCAGAGAGGTTCAGTAACGTCTGCTGCTTCCTTTCTGATTAACGTAATGGATATCCTCTACATGACCGCAGTTAAAGGGGCCAGTATGTTGGAGCTGGCTCTTCATACATAACTCACACTGGGTCAGCATTTCATGCATGGATATTGAATATTATATCTATAATGAACTTTGTCTTTATATACAACAAAGTTCTAATAGGTTTGGGGTCTCTTGCTCCACCGCTCTTGTTAGATATCCTTCTATTATTCAAATCTGTATTTCCCTGATTTTGGTAATTATATGCCCTTGGTTGTCATTGGTCAACCACCTTCAATATTGGGATTAGTGTAGCAGTAATGGATTTAGACCCCACACCAGCCCTCAAAAATAATAATCTCCCAAAATGAATTCTTATCCGATTCCAGATTCCTGATTTGGCTCCTCCCTGGATACAAAAATAAGTGCAGACTCGTAAAAGCAATTCAGATCCCCTTCTTTAGTCTTTATTGAGTCTTTACTCATCTCAAGTGGAGACCTGGTGGAGACATTTTCAGGCAGTTCTCTATTTGGTCTTTACGGCCAATGTAAAAGTCATTTTAATGGCAGTGATGAAGAAAACTTCAAAGTTAGAATCTTTTGAAATATATTTTTTTCATCCTGGAGAAAAGCCCTTTATTATATTTTTTTGTACAAAGGGAAACCTTGGCCTTGGTTATATATGAGGCAGCTCTCTCTCCCCTCTCTTAGCAAGAAGTCTCATGATCATCACAAGCAGTAATTAGCATCTCAATTACGTCTCACAGTTTTCTTTAGACTTCACGCAAGACTCTAAAAGATTCTATGACCAACTCCTAGGCTCAAAATCTAGCAATACATGCCTTTTTTACTGGCGGAACCTTCTTCCCCCCAATGTGTATTGTTTAAGGCAGTGGTGGCGAACCTATGGCACGGGTGCCAGAGGTAGCACTCGGAGCCCTTTCTGTGGGCACTCAGCACAGAATTTACCAGATAGGACTGAAGGCTTCCTACTGCAATATAAGACAACCAAGGACCCGCCATGCTCAGTGCTATTTTAAAGTGACACATACTTGGCTGCCAGGACTACAGGAGGAGTATGGGCAGAAGGTGTGGACAGAGATGGATTATTGTTGGACCTCATGCTTTGGGTCCCCTGATTCTTCCTCTTTAGTGGGCCCTGGAGGGAAGCTACAAACCTTATGTCTCCTGCTTTCTATTGTTTTGGAGTCCTCAGGACACCAATACGATTGGAACTTGTGATACAGCAGAGATCAATAGGTTACTGCTCAAATTGTCATGTTGGCACTTTGCAACATAAAAGTGGGATTTGGTTGTAGTTTGGGCACTCTGTATCTAAAAGGTTTCCCATCACTGGTTCAAGGTCTCCTCTGAGATGAAGACCTGATCACCATAAATCATAGTGAACCTGTTATGTCTTCCACCGCGTTAGGGAAAAGGATGAAGTCCACTGCACTGAGATGTAAGATCCAGCTAACACAGTCATCCATCATTGTGCACCGTGATTGCATTCTTAATAAGTCTGGGTATGTGCCATGTACAGAAGAGTAGCAATGCATAAACCATCTGGACCTTGGTGTGGAGATCGGAAATATTTGGATGATAGACCTCGACTGTTCTGCGGAACTGAGATCCTGGATATTCATGGAAGAGCCAAGTGGAATAGCCCCTTATACATTTCATGGAGTGATGAGAACTGGCTACAGATTCAGGGAAAATGTCAGCAGGTCGAGGCACAGAGGAGGTCATGGATCTAGGAAGCTAAAACTAATGTACCTGTTATTAATACTTATAATGTACGGAAAACCTGACTATTTACCTGCTGCTATATCATCTCCAATCATTTCAAAGCTTAGGTGATGATCCATAGGTGGTATTTATTATAAAAAATAGAATTTTCTGTATCATTCCTACACATTTCTATCCAAGGCCATGTGTTATTGAATTTATATTTAGTAAAAACATGTGTTTAGGGGTATTCCCATCTCATATTGTTAGAATAAGTCATCACTTTAACTTATGGGAACCCCATTAAGATTCTTCATTCTCTGGATAAGTCAGACCCCTGCCCATCAAATAGTAAAAGGATACCTAAGTGATGTGCCATCTTTCTGTGATTGAGTAGAATAAATTTGGTTTCCGTCCCATCTTTGCTCTGACAATTTTGTCCTTTTGCCCTTGTGATGTCATATTATAAAATTGGCCTTGATCTGCTGAGGCCACTAAGTGGGTCCATGACTGGTTGGCCCAAAAGATTTTCTTCTTACCCCGAGAAAACCCTCCTGCTTAATGCTGCAATGATTGGAAAAAGTAATTATCTTTGGTTGTCAACATGAACCTGTGTAAGATCAGTATCTGGTGTCAGACTGGGACAATAGGAGACAGGGAAACTGGCACAAAGGGAGGCTGGTACACCAGGAGACAGAGAAACTACCACACTAGGAGACTGGTACACCAGGAGACAGGGAGACCAGTAAACTAGAAGACTTGCACACTACTAGACAGGGAGACCGGCACACCGGGAGACTGGCAGACTAGGAGACAGGGAGACCGGCACACCAAGAGACTGGCACACCAGGAGAAAGGTAGACCGGCACACCAAGAGACTGGCAGACCAGGAGATAGGGAGACCGGCATACCGGGAGACTGGCAGACCAGGAGACAGGGAGACTGGCATAACAGGAGACTGGCACACCAGGAGACAGGGAGACCGGCACACCAAGAGACTGGCAGACCAGAAGAAAGGGAGACCGTCACACCAAGAGACTGGTAGACCAGTAGACAGGGAGACCGGCATACCAGGAGACTGGCACACCAGGAGACAGGGAGACAGGCACATCAAGAGACTGGCAGACCAGAAGATAGGGAGACTGGCAGACCAGGAGACAGGGAGACCGGCACACCAAGAGACTGGCAGACCAGGAGATAGGGAGACCGGCATACCGGGAGACTGGCAGACCAGGAGACAGGGAGACTGGCATAACAGGAGACTGGCACACCAGGAGACAGGGAGACCGGCACACCAAGAGACTGGCAGACCAGAAGAAAGGGAGACCGTCACACCAAGAGACTGGTAGACCAGTAGACAGGGAGACCGGCATACCAGGAGACTGGCACACCAGGAGACAGGGAGACAGGCACATCAAGAGACTGGCAGACCAGAAGATAGGGAGACTGGCAGACCAGGAGACAGGGAGACCGGCACACCAAGAGACTGGCACACCAGGAGACAGGGAGACAAGCACACCAAGAGACTGGCAGACCAGAAGATAGGGAGACTGGCAGACCAGGAGACAGGGAGACCGGCACACCAAGAGACTGGCACACCAGGAGACAGGGAGACCGGCACACCAAGAGACTGGCAGACCAGAAGATAGGGAGACTGGCAGACCAGGAGACAGGGAGACCGACACACCAGGAGACAGGCTCCCTAGGTGACAGGGAGACCGGCACACCAAAAGACTGGCACACTGGGAGATTGGCACCCGTTGAGACAGGGAGACCTGCACACCAGGAGACTGGCACACTAGGAGATAGGGAGACCTGCACACCAGGAGACTGGCACACTAGGAGATAGGGAGACCGGCACACTGAGAGATTGGCATCTGAGGACACATGGAGACCTGCACACCGGGAGACTGGCACACTAGGAGACAAGGAGACTAGCACACTGGAAGACTGGCACACCAGGAGACAGGGAGACCAGCACACTGGGAGACTGCCACAACAGAAGACAGAGATACTGGTACACCAGGAGACCCTCAGGTACCTCCACTCCTCTGCCTTGGGCTAAGGCAGTGCTATACTAGTGGGGGATGAATAGAGGCTCACAGCTTGTGTTATGACATTATTTACTATATGACATAACAGTGTTAGTTATGTGTATATTTTAGCGCCACTTTTCATGTTTATGATATGACAGCACTGTTTGTATTGTCTGTCAGCATCGTTTATGTGCCTTAGGACCATACTTAGCAATCCATCTGTGTACAAGTATATGCAGTATATACAGCGTGCACTATAGTGTTTAGTGATTTGTACACTTCACTATGGCTCTGTATTGTGTGATTAGTGCAGTGTAGGGCACCATTGTCTTATTTCCAGCAGGTAAGTGTTCTCCTCCATGTTTCTTTAACATTCATTACATGGTGGTCTCAAACTTGAGGCATCTACACTGGAAACATGGATAGACAGGGGGACCAGATCTACCTAAGAGCACACGGGAGAGTCTGGTAATTGTAGACGCCGATGACTTACGCTTATGGAAGATTATCAGTATCTGATTGTCGAGAGTCTGACCCACAGACCCTCAGAATCCCA
Source organism: Engystomops pustulosus (assembly GCF_040894005.1). Classification (NCBI taxonomy): domain Eukaryota; kingdom Metazoa; phylum Chordata; class Amphibia; order Anura; family Leptodactylidae; genus Engystomops; species Engystomops pustulosus. Next base: position 287,497,476 of record NC_092411.1, read on the forward strand.
CCCACTTTAAATTCCCACATCTAAATAAGTAAACTTTCTCATTATTTATTTTTTGCCTGGTCCCCATTTCCTACACATTGACTGGAGATTTAGCTTTAAGGAGGAACAAAAACCTTTGAAACCCTGCTGTAGCCTTGGCATTCTGGACCTCGGATTGTCCATTGCGGTTTCTTAAGTGGTGCCTGAGTAAGCTGGATGGACAAAAAGAAATCCCACTGTCAGAGGTATCCACCATCTGGTTGGAATTCTACAACATCTACTGCCTAAGAGAAGTCTTGATACCTTGTAGATGTTTGTAACTAAAGCACCAACAAACTGCAAGCTCCTAGTTCCAACTTCCAATCTCTGTGCTTCATCCACACCAAACACAAGGGCCTTCTCACACACAACACCGGCCAAGAATTACTACCACTGAGGGACCTCTGGGGAAAACATAGTCCCTCACCTTATCATTGTTGATAAGGTGACCAAGACATAAGAGGACAGGTTGAGTTTAGTGCCACCACATAGATCACAGGCTTCGGAGGACCTGATTACCTCTTCTGGGCACGGCTATTCCCAATCTCCTGCCTCTGGTTGCCGCGGTCATTACCCTGAGAAACCTGGTTTCATATGTGGTCCCATAGTGTTGGCTTCAGACCAGACTTAACATAAACGCAAACAATATGACAAATACCCCCTTATAAAAATCTTACACCGTGTGATTATCATTCAGCAAGACCAGCAGAAAGATGTCCACGAGACAGCTCACCTGGAGAAACAGACAGACCGCAGACCAGACCATAAAATATGAGCCAAGGTCTCTCCATTATAGTGAAATTTTCCTTGAGAGAAGGGGCCAGGTCATAGCAATTTTACAACCTGACATTAATTTTGTCTAAAATCCGCCCTTTCGCAATGACCGGAGGGAGAGCCCTGGCCGCTCGTATTTTACGTCCTGCCTTGTTTTTCCCTCTATACTTCTTGTCTGGTCCGGCCGAGCTCCGAGTGGTTTCCACTTACGATCCCATCCAAAGTTGAAGTTAATGTGGAAAAGCGTCTGAGATGACACCATGGGTGTTACAGCGCCGGCTAACCCAATTTTGGGCACTCTCGTAGGTATCCATAAAAGCTCACACCGCTTGGCACCGGCCCCTCTGGATCCTTCACCCTCTCACATAATTCTTTCTTAAAAATAGATTTTACAAGCCCTGCTTGATTTTTTTAACCCTTTCTTATGCCCTTGGCTGAATTGTTTTCATCTTTTTTTAGATAATTCCTAAATTTCCAGACGCGGAACAATGCAGCACATGAAATCTATCCGCGCCGTCTCACAGCTGGGAGGTTTTTTTTTTTGGAAAAATAGAATGAATGGGACAAATGCTTGTAAAATATAATACTGGTTAAATAGGCCCCAGGGCGCAGTTACTTTCTTCTACACATCTTGTTCTTTTTTTTGTCCTTTTTCGTTGTTTACTGAAAGTCTTGTTGATCTCACGCGAAGGGACCATACAGCCAATATATTAGGAGACATGTAAACTGCATCGTAAAGTTATAGGACAAATCCAGCCTCCTGTTTTATGTGCTGGTTTATTGGATGGGAATCCTGAGAGCCAATGGGGGTCCACGTATAAATACAAATCATTGTTTTATTTTAGGCTCCATTACATAAATACCGTCTAAGGCGGATGGATAGAAAGAACAATGGTTCTGCAATACTGTAAATACCTAGATAGACTAAGATGGATCTATAGAATAATAGACGTAGTGTTCAGGGTCATACTGTATATACAGAGTAAGAGAGGTGGCACTGGGCATCGCTAACATTTACCGGATACGAAAAATAGCATTATGAAGTATCTATACAGAATAGGAGCCCTAGTACTGTGCAGGGTCCAAATATACCTCATAGATATAGTACATGGACGTTTGCATGAAGCTCGGTGGAGGCTTGAGGACCTGTGAAGGCTGTTCCTTATATATATCTATGGCAGAGAGGTACAGTATGGAGAGATGCTGAGTCCAGGGCCGGAGGCCCTCTCCTTTTAATGGGGATTAGAGGAAGACCTGGGAAAATGTGATTGTGCTGGTTCGGAGAAAAAAGAGGTCCTTGAGTTTCTATAGGGGAAACAAGATGAAAAAACAAGGGTGTAGACCCTAAGGCTGGATTCACACTGCCGTTGCTCGCCGTACCATAGCACGGCGGGCACATGGCGGTGCCAGGGAGAAGAGGAGGGGTGAGGGCTGCTCATCCCTGCCCCTCTCCATAGAGGAACATGGTGCATGGCGTCATATGCCGAGAATAGATAGGACATGTCCTATCTTTTCACGGGGTACAGAGCGGTACGGTGCCACACGTGTGCTACACCGTACCACTCCCGTAGGGGGCCGTGCGCCCATTGCCGTCTATGGGGGACATATATAGGCCGTATATACGTCCCCCATACGGCAGTGTGAATGCAGCCTTAGTATATTTAAGTTTCAAAAATGGTGAAAGGAAAGATACTGTAGGTATTGCTTTCACCTTGGGTAGATGATCAGTTGCTTGGGCTGTTAAAATGGTGAGTCAGTATCCTCCTCACTTCTGAGTTCCTACAGTTTTTAACAATTTTTGACCTGAAGAAGATGCCCTTCCGGTTTTCGAAACATATAGCCTAAATGGAGCAATTCCTTGATCCTAACGTTAGCCTCCTCGGCTTTTTCCTACCGTAGGGCGGGACACCTCAGACACCTTACATGGGGGCAAACAACAGTTGTTGTCTGTAGTGGGTCTTGATCGAGGAAATCTAGAGAGGCAACTCAACAACTCCATCTGTCACCCTGAGCTTTATACCGATTCTTCATATTTCACGACGTACTTGGCTGATGTAATTAAATAAAGAAGGATAATTTCATCCATGAACTTGGTGGACTTCCATGAAGTGAAGGCAGTATTGTGTTGTGGACATGGCGGCTATGAAGTGCGTGAGCATTAAATATGGATAATAAAGAAGTAGCATTAAATGTGCTAATCCCTTTCCTTCTGTTCACATAGTTTACTACTATGTGGTTCAGTAGTTTCATAATTTCCCTTATGATGTATGGGGAGAGGTATGCTCGGAGCTTGTGGTAGACTTGGTGGAGATCATTAAGAGTGGAGCTTATTACTTGCCGTTGTTATACCAGTCCCAACTGGTTCACAAATACGTGTCAGGAAATAAAACTAATGAGGACATTTGCTATAGATTAGACTTCCTCTCGTTTTACAGGTTTCCCAGGCGTTCTCCTCAACCTTAAACACATCATTACGAAGGAAGGGATGTGGACAAGGTAAAGGATCTAAGGAATCTCATGGTGGGACCTCACAGTTACTTTTATACCTAAACTTTGGAATTCCCTTCGGGGCTCCATGCGTCCAGTAGCTAAATACCGAGTACCGATGCCGAGAAACAATCTGTCTTTGTTGAGTGGTTCAGATTATTGGAAATAAATTGAAACGCTTTCATTGATATCAACCATTTTTGGACCAACCACAGGGAGTTTTTGAGATACAACCAGTTTACTATAATACTTAAGATACCACATAAGTCACAGAGCACGAGATGTGAGGATTCGGACATATCCAGATGCATAAGATACAGAAGTTTATGCATCTCTTGTCGTCTAGGTCAGTGATTCTTGGTTACACCCCCACATATGGAAATTTTCAGAACAAAATTTTTCTCCAACTATCCTTGGAACTCTCATATGCAACTTACTTTTCAACTCTTCTTGACACTCATACTTAGCAGGCCCGATGGTGGGATTGTAACTCATATCTATCAGCCTCAATGGTTGACGTACCGTCTTAAATTCAACATGCTCAGTAGACCTGCTCTTCAAATTCTCTAATCAAACAATCCCAAACAACAGAACTTTTATATACAACATTGTTTTTGGTGGGCTTCCATGTCACCTTTGTTACACAACAAGCCTTGTGGTGGACCTGCCCTTCAAGTACTAATATGTTACTTATCCAACATTCCCAATGATATTGGCAATCATTTATTCTTATATTTGTTATTCATTGCCTCCTTCCTTCTAAAATCAAATTTTAAAATTATTATAATGAACCTGAAAGGCTACTGGGGCGGTTCCCAGAGGCTGTAGCTTCACAGACTGTGCATGAGCACTTCCCCCTCCCACCCTGTGATGAAACTTCCTGTGCTGTCCTGAGATTACATCAGGCAGAGGGAGGTGGAAATGCTGATGGAACAGAGAGGGAGACAGTGTAACAACTGGAGGAGCTCTGGGAACTGTCCCAGTAGCCTTAACAGCTCATTAGCATAATTTTAGAAGGAAAGAGGCTTTAAATAACACATATAAGAAGTTCACCACAGTCACGCTGCCTGGATCTAAGAGTAAGTGTCCCTGGTTTATCAGGATGGATTTTGACAGTAGATTTCCTTTAAAGGACACTTTTTTCATACACATTTTCTCCATAAATATCTTATTCAAGGGGTACAACCAGCGCTACCATGCAATTGTGCCATGCAAGTGTTATTTTTATTTGCTTGCCCTGGTCCGGGGATCCTGGGGGTTTTGCGTATTCATGGAAAATCCTTTAATGTGTATACTGTCTATATTATTGTTAATATAAATCTATATTAAGTCCATCCCTGGATTTGTGATAAAAGCAGATTGGTGAAGGTCTATGGATCTCTATGGAAAATATTCTACATTAATGAACTAGCATTCACCGTTGGGTCGATCAGAAAAGTGGTCACGTGGATAACCGACAGGGGTCGCTACTAGGTACCTCTATTCTACCAGAAAATGCATCAAGTTAGAAAGTCAGAAGACCCAATGGTTCTCCTGACTCTCAGCTATGGAAGACCAAGCAGGTCAATGTGAATTGGTCCCAGCACCTGGCATTGGATGCTAAAAACCCAAATCTCTAGAAATGGAGCATTTTATGGCTGGTGTTTACATACATTTGGTTGATCTGGTTGTTGAATTCTTCTAATTACTCTTTTCTCCTCAGTTAAGCGATGGTACCGGTCTCCGAGCATCATTATTTTTAGCTTTGTGTTTCTCTGTCTTGACTGGCTGGCCTTTTCAGGTCCTGACCTCCCCCATCGCTATACTGTGTCCGGGTAGGTTTGGTGGCTCTGGCAGGCTGCTCGTAGTCATTGTGTATTGCACCTCTTTTGTGTTACATTTGCAGACAGCCTACAGCTGCGTTCCAGCGTTTATTGGGTTAATACCTCTGGGTCTGGCAGATGGAGCTCTGTGGCCGCCTTGTGATCTTGGATTTAATTGATACCTGCTCTGCTTTATATTGTGTGCAGGCCCCAGACTGACCCTCATTAGTTGGCACATAAAACCATTTTGTCTACACGGGTATGGCTGGCCTTTTCACCCCCGGTGCACCCGCAGCCCGCCTGCAATCATTTCTTCTTTACGACCCTATTTGATTTCTTGTGACTAATTTGCAAAGCGCATTAATTACTTCCATGTCTAGATTTTATGGCCAATATTGCCAAACAAACAACCCTTCTTTTTTTTAAGGTGACCGCAAACCCCTGTTAGGCCGATATTTCTGGTGGTGAAACCCCCCCCCCCTCACAGTCTGATGTCTTAAGGTCTTGTGGTAAGATTTCTATGACTTGTTTGGTTCGAGAAACAGGATCTTGAGATATATAGATACCCCCCACTAAAAACACACCAACCACGCAACCTATGAACATATTGGGGCACATTTACTTACCCGGTCCATTCGCATTCCAGCGGCGGCTTCTCCGACGAGCGTTCGGGTCTTCCGGCGGTTCATGAAGGTCCTGCGCCCGATGTCCACCAGGTGGCGCTGCTGCACCGAGGTCCGCCGAGTTGCGTCGGAGTTCCCTGATCTCTTCCTGGTGCATGTAAGTATGGCGCGTGCGACCAATTATTTTTTTCAAAATGCAGCGGTTTTTCCGAATCCGCCGGGTTTTCGTTCGGCCACGCCCCACCGATTTCCGTCGCGTGCATACCGGCGCCGATGCGCCACAATCCGATCGCGTGCGCCAAAATCCCGGGGCAATTCAGGGAAAATCTGCGAAATCGGGCCCTTAGTAAATGACCCCCATTGTATAATCTAAATTTGTCACATCTTCATCTGAAGATGCCTCTTCTTGAAGCACATTGAGGATGGAAGGAGTCATGGGCTTTCACAGGTGACTGTAGACAGTGACCATCGGGTGACCACATTTCATGGACCAAACTCTGGTGTAGGAAAGTACCTCCTAGTATTATAGTCATATATCAAGGTTAGGCTCCCTACATCCATGGAGTGACACGTGGCTGACAACAACATAACAGTAGGCTGTGGTGACCCCGGGTCAAAGATTGCTCCGTGAAATGTGGTCACCACATGGTCCATGTCTCACCTGATAGGTGCAGCATATAGCTTTTAGGTTCCTCACAACCTCCTCCTACAACCCTGCCCTACATGTTGGTCGCAAAGAGCAATCTATACCCTAAGTGTTGGTGAAGGATTGTCACTAATTCCTCAAAGGTTGACAATTATGGCCAATATTGGCAAACCCATCGTTTTTAAGGTGACTGCAAAATACATATTTCTGGTGGTGGACCCTCCCATCCCCTCAAAATTTCTCCTCCACTCCACAGTCTGATGTCTTAATGTCTGATGGTAAGACTATTTCTATGACTTGTGTGGTTCTAGAAACAGGAGCTGGAGATATATAGATGTCCTCAAACAAACCAACCACGAAACCTATATACCCAAACAAATGTATTTTACACCTATTGTATTATGTTCTAAATTTGTCACATCTTCATCTGAGATTTATACTGCTTCTTCATGAAGCACCTTGAAGATGGAAGGAGTCATGGGCTTTCATTCACATGTGACTGTAGACAGGGACCATGTGTTGACCACATTTCATGGACCAAACTCTGGTGTAGGAAAGGGCCTCCTAGTATTATAGTCATATATTAAGGTTAGGCTCCCTACATCCCTGTGGTAGAGAGACACCACACTGATAGATTGCCCTGCTCTGTATGATACAGCACAGTACTACTACTCCTATTCTGTATATATGGACACAGCACAGTACTACTACTCCTATCCTGTATATATAGACACACCACAGTACTACTACTCCTATCCTGTATATATGGACACAGCACAGTACTACTACTCCTATCCTGTATATATAGACACAGCACAGTACTACTACTCCTATCCTGTATATATGGGCACAACACAGTACTACCACTCCTATCCTGTATATATGGACACAGCACAGTACTACTACTCCTATTCTGTATATATGTACACAGCACAGTACTACTACTCCTATCCTGTATATATGAGCACAGTACAGTACTACTACTCCTATTCTGTATATATGTACACAGCACAGTACTACTACTCCTATTCTGTATATATGTACACAGCACAGTACTACTACTCCTATCCTGTATATATGGACACAGCACAGTACTACTACTCCTATTCTGTATATATGAGCACAGCACAGTACTACTACTCCTATCCTGTATATATGGGCACAGCACAGTACTACTACTCCTATCCTGTATATATGGGCACAGCACAGTACTACTACTCCTATCCTGTATATATGGGTACAGCACAGTACTACTACTCCTATACTGTATATATGGGTACAGCACAGTACTACTACTCCTATACTGTATATATGGGCACAACACAGGACTACCACTCCTATCCTGTATGTATGAGTACAGCACAGTACTACTACTCCTATCCTTTATATATGGGCACAGCACAGTACTACTACTCCTATCCTGTATGTATGGGCACAGCACAGTACTACTACTCCTATCCTGTATATATGGGCATAGCACAGTACTACTACACCTATTCTGTATATATGTACACAGCACAGTACTACTACTCCTATCCTGTATATATGAGCACAGTACAGTACTACTACTCCTATTCTGTATATATGTACACAGCACCGTACTACTACTCCTATTCTGTATATATGGACACAGCACAGTACTACTACTCCTATTCTGTATATATGTACACAGCACAGTACTACTACTCCTATCCTGTATATATGGACACAGCACAGTACTACTACTCCTATTCTGTATATATGAGCACAGCACAGTACTACTACTCCTATCCTGTATATATGGGCACAGCACAGTACTACTACTCCTATCCTGTATATATGGGTACAGCACAGTACTACTACTCCTATCCTGTATATATGGGCACAGCACAGTACTACTACTCCTATCCTGTGTATATGGGCACAGCACAGTACTACTACTCCTATCCTGTATATATGGGCACAGCACAGTACTACTACTCCTATCCTGTATATATGAGCACAGCACAGTACTACTACTCCTATCCTGTATACATGGGCACAGCACAGTACTACTACTCCTATCCTGTATATATGGGCACAGCACAGTACTACTACTCCTATCCTGTATATATGAGCACAGCACAGTATTACTACTCCTATCCTGTATATATAGACACAGCACAGTACTACTACTCCAATACTATATATATGGGCACAGCACAGTAGTACTACTCCTATCCTGTATATATGGGCACAGCACAGTACTACTACTCCTATCCTGTATATATAGACACACCACAGTACTACTACTCCTATCCTGTATATATGGACACAGCACAGTACTACTACTCCTATCCTGTATATATAGACACAGCACAGTACTACTACTCCTATCCTGTATATATGGGCACAACACAGTACTACCACTCCTATCCTGTATATATGGACACAGCACAGTACTACTACTCCTATTCTGTATATATGTACACAGCACAGTACTACTACTCCTATCCTGTATATATGAGCACAGTACAGTACTACTACTCCTATTCTGTATATATGTACACAGCACAGTACTACTACTCCTATTCTGTATATATGTACACAGCACAGTACTACTACTCCTATCCTGTATATATGGACACAGCACAGTACTACTACTCCTATTCTGTATATATGAGCACAGCACAGTACTACTACTCCTATCCTGTATATATGGGCACAGCACAGTACTACTACTCCTATCCTGTATATATGGGCACAGCACAGTACTACTACTCCTATCCTGTATATATGGGTACAGAACAGTACTACTACTCCTATGCTCTATATATATATGGGCACAGCACAGTACTACTACTCCTATCCTGTATATATGGGCACAGCACAGTACTACTACTCCTATCCTGTGTATATGGGCACAGCACAGTACTACTACTCCTATCCTGTATATATGGGCACAGCACAGTACTACTACTCCTATCCTGTGTATATGAGCACAGCACAGTACTACTACTCCTATCCTGTATATATGGGCACAGCACAGTACTACTACTCCTATCCTGTATATATGGGTACAGCACAGTACTACTACTCCTATCCTGTATATATGGGCACAGCACAGTACTACTACTCCTATCCTGTGTATATGGGCACAGCACAGTACTACTACTCCTATCCTGTATATATGGGCACAGCACAGTACTACTACTCCTATCCTGTATATATGAGCACAGCACAGTACTACTACTCCTATCCTGTATACATGGGCACAGCACAGTACTACTACTCCTATCCTGTATATATGAGCACAGCACAGTATTACTACTCCTATCCTGTATATATAGACACAGCACAGTACTACTACTCCTATCCTGTATATATGGGCACAGCACAGTACTACTACTCCTATCCTGTATATATGAGCACAGCACAGTACTACTACTCCTATCCTGTATATATGGGCACAGCACAGTACTACTACTCCTATCCTGTATATATGAGCACAGCACAGTACTACTACTCCTATCCTGTATATATGAGCACAGCACAGTACTACTACTCCTATCCTGTATATATGGGCACAGCACAGTACTACTACTCCTATCCTGTATATATGAGCACAGCACAGTATTACTACTCCTATCCTGTATATATAGACACAGCACAGTACTACTACTCCTATCCTGTATATATGTGCACAGCACAGTACTACTACTCCTATCCTGTATATATGAGCACAGCACAGTACTACTACTCCTATCCTGTATATATGGGCACAGCACAGTACTACTACTCCTATCCTGTATATATAGACACACCACAGTACTACTACTCCTATCCTGTATATATGGACACAGCACAGTACTACTACTCCTATTCTGTATATATGTACACAGCACAGTACTACTACTCCTATCCTGTATATATGAGCACAGTACAGTACTACTACTCCTATTCTGTATATATGTACACAGCACAGTACTACTACTCCTATTCTGTATATATGTACACAGCACAGTACTACTACTCCTATCCTGTATATATGGACACAGCACAGTACTACTACTCCTATTCTGTATATATGAGCACAGCACAGTACTACTACTCCTATCCTGTATATATGGGCACAGCACAGTACTACTACTCCTATCCTGTATATATGGGCACAGCACAGTACTACTACTCCTATCCTGTATATATGGGTACAGAACAGTACTACTACTCCTATGCTCTATATATATATGGGCACAGCACAGTACTACTACTCCTATCCTGTATATATGGGCACAGCACAGTACTACTACTCCTATCCTGTGTATATGGGCACAGCACAGTACTACTACTCCTATCCTGTATATATGGGCACAGCACAGTACTAATCCTCCTATCCTGTATATATGGGCACAGCACAGTACTACTACTCCTATCCTGTGTATATGAGCACAGCACAGTATTACTACTCCTATCCTGTGTATATGAGCACAGCACAGCACTACTACTCCTATCCTGTATATATGGACACAGCACAGTACTACTACTCCTATCCTGTATATATGGGCACAGCACAGTACTACTACTCCTATCCTGTATATATGGACACAGCACAGTACTACTACTCCTATCCTGTATACATGGGCACAGCACAGTACTACTACTACTATCCTGTGTATATGAGCACAGCACAGTATTACTACTCCTATCCTGTGTATATGAGCACAGCACAGCACTACTACTCCTATCCTGTATATATGGACACAGCACAGTACTACTACTCCTATCCTGTATATATGGGCACAGCACAGTACTACTACTCCTATCCTGTATATATGGGCACAGCACAGTACTACGCCTCCTATCCTGTATATATGAGCACAGCACAGTACTACTACTCCTATCCTGTATATATGGACACAGCACAGTACTACTACTCCTATCCTGTATATATAGACACACCACAGTACTACTACTCCTATCCTGTATATATGGACACAGCACAGTACTACTACTCCTATCCTGTATATATAGACACAGCACAGTACTACTACTCCTATCCTGTATATATGGGCACAACACAGTACTACCACTCCTATCCTGTATATATGGACACAGCACAGTACTACTACTCCTATCCTGTATATATAGACACAGCACAGTACTACTACTCCTATCCTGTATATATGGGCACAGCACAGTACTACCACTCCTATCCTGTATATATGGACACAGCACAGTACCACTACTCCTATCCTGTATATATGCGCACAGCACAGTACTACTACTCCTATCCTGTATATATGGGCACAGCACAGTACTACTACTCCTATCCTGTATATATTGGCACAGCACAGTACTACTACCCCTATCCTGTATATATGGGCACAGGACAGTACTACTACTCCAATCCTGTATATATGCGCACAGCACAGTACTACTACTCCTATCCTGTATATATGGGCACAGCACAGTACTACTACTCCTATCCTGTATATATGGGCACAGCACAGTACTACTACCCCTATCCTGTATATATGGGCACAGGACAGTACTACTACTCCAATCCTGTATATATGGGCACAGCACAGTACTACTACTCCTATCCTGTATATATGGGCACAGCACAGTACTACTACTCCTATCCTGTATATATGGGCACAGCACAGTACTACTACCCCTATCCTGTATATATGGGCACAGGACAGTACTACTACTCCAATCCTGTATATATGGGCACAGCACAGTACTACTACTCCTATCCTGTATATATGGGCACAGCACAGTACTACTACTCCTATCCTGTATATATGGGCAGAGCACAGTACTACTACTCCTATTCTGTATATATGGGCACAGTACTACTACTACTCCTATCCTGTATATATGGGCACAGCACAGTACTACTACTCCTATCCTGTATATATTGGCACTGCACAGTATTACTACTCCTATCCTGTATATATGTGCACAGTGCAGTACTACTACTCCTATCCTGTATATATGGGCACTGCACAGTACTACTACTCCTATCCTGTATATATGTGCACAGCACAGTACTACTACTCCTATCCTGTATATATGGGCACTGCACAGTACTACTACTCCTATCCTGTATATATGAGCACAGCACAGTACTACTACTCCTATTCTGTGTATATGGGCACAGCACAGTACTACTACTCCTATCCTGTATATATGGGCACAGCACAGTACTACTACCCCTATCCTGTATATATGGGCACAGGACAGTACTACTACTCCAATCCTGTATATATGGGCACAGCACAGTACGACTACTCCTATCCTGTATATATGGGCACATCACAGTACTACTACTCCTATCCTGTATATATGGGCAGAGCACAGTACTACTACTCCTATCCTGTATATATGGGCACAGTACTACTACTCCTATCCTGTATATATGGGTACAGCACAGTACTACTACTCCTATCCTGTATATATGAGCACAGCACAGTACTACTACTCCTATCCTGTGTATATGGGCAAAGCACAGTACTACTCCTCCTATCCTGTATATATGGGCACAGCACTACTACGCCTATCCTGTACATATGAGCACAGCACAGTACTACTACTCCTATCCTGTATATATGGGCACAGCACAGTACTACTACCCCTATCCTGTATATATGGGCACAGGACAGTACTACTACTCCAATCCTGTATATATGGGCACAGCACAGTACTACTACTCCTATCCTGTATATATGGGCACAGCACAGTACTACTACTCCTATCCTGTATATATGGGCACAGCACAGTACTACTACTCCTATCCTGTATATATGGGCACAGTACTACTACTCCTATCCTGTATATATGGGTACAGCACAGTACTACTACTCCTATCCTGTGTATATGGGCAAAGCACAGTACTACTACTCCTATCCTGTATATATGAGCACAGCACAGTACTACTACGCCTATCCTGTATATATGAGCACAGCACAGTACTACTACTCCTATCCTGTATATATGGGCACAACACAGTACTACTACTCCTATCCTGTATATATGTGCACAGCACAGTACTACTACTCCTATCCTGTATATATTGGCACTGCACAGTATTACTACTCCTATCCTGTATATATGTGCACAGTGCAGTACTACTACTCCTATCCTGTATATACAGGCACAGCACAGTACTACTACTCCTATCCTGTATATATGTGCACAGTGCAGTACTACTACTCCTATCCTGTATATATTGGCACTGCACAGTACTACTACTCCTATCCTGGATATATGTGCACAGTGCAGTACTACTACTCCTATCCTGTATATACAGGCACAGCACAGTACTACTACTCCTATCCTGTATATATGTGCACAGTGCAGTACTACTACTCCTATCCTGTATATATGGGCACTGCACAGTACTACTACTCCTATCCTGTATATATGAGCACAGCACAGTATTATTACTCCTATCCTGTGTATATGGGCACAGTGCAGTACTACTACTCCTATCCTGTATATACAGGCACAGCACAGTACTACTACTCCTATCCTGTATATATGTGCACAGTGCAGTACTACTACTCCTATCCTGTATATATTGGCACTGCACAGTACTACTACTCCTATCCTGTATATATGTGCACAGCACAGTACTACTACTCCTATCCTGTATATATTGGCACTGCACAGTACTACTACTCCTATCCTGTATATATGTGCACAGTGCAGTACTACTACTCCTATCCTGTATATACAGGCACAGCACAGTACTGCTACTCCTATCCTGTGTATATGGGCACAGTGCAGTACTACTACTCCTATCCTGTATATATTGGCACTGCACAGTATTACTACTCCTATCCTGTATATATGTGCACAGTGCAGTACTACTACTCCTATCCTGTATATATGAGCACAGCACAGTACTACTACTCCTATCCTGTATATATTGGCACTGCACAGTATTACTACTCCTATCCTGTATATATGTGCACAGTGCAGTACTACTACTCCTATCCTGTATATATGGGCACAGCACAGTACTACTACTCCTATCCTGTATATATGGACACAGCACAGTACTGCTACTCCTATCCTGTATATATGGGCACTGCACAGTACTACTACTCCTATCCTGTATATATGAGCACAGCACAGTACTACTACTCCTATCCTGTGTATATGGGCACTGCACAGTACTACTACTCCTATCCTGTATATATGGACACAGCACAGTACTGCTACTCCTATCCTGTATATATGGGCACTGCACAGTACTACTACTCCTATCCTGTATATATGAGCACAGCACAGTACTACTACTCCTATCCTGTATATATGAGCACAGCACAGTACTACTACTCCTATCCTGTATATATGGGCACAGCACAGTACTACTACTCCTATCCTGTATATATGGACACAGCACAGTACTACTACTCCTATCCTGTATATATGGGGACAGCACAGTACTACTACTCCTATCCTGTATATATGTGCACAGTGCAGTACTACTACTCCTATCCTGTATATATGAGCACAGCACAGTACTACTACTCCTATCCTGTATATATGGGTACAGCATAGTACTACTACTCCTATCCTGTATATATGGACACAGCACAGTACTACTACTCCTATCCTGTATATATGGGCACAGCACAGTACTACTACTCCTATCCAGCACAGTGTTACAGAGGTGGTTGGGGTCCAGAGGACCCTAGGTGAGGTCATTCTGGGTCGTGTTATCCGCAGGACATCCCGGCTGTGGACATGTCTCTGCTCGGCGCCATTCATGAGTTCTCCTACCTGTCCTGTCTGGACAATCTCAGGGGCGACTTCTCCATAACTGTCGGTGCGCTGGGAAACTCTTTTTGTACTTTTTTGTTCCAAATTCCGGTTTTACTTGAATAACTTTGTCCAGATGTTTCTGACGTGTAGAACAATTTGTCCACTTAAAACTTATTCATGAAAAAAACCCCATGTTATCAAAAGGAATTTCAGCAATAAAACATTCGGGACATTTCTGGCCTCGTCAGCGCTCGATACCTGAGGTGTGAATGTGCCGGGGCTGAGTAATCACCACAGAGGTATTACACTAATGTATAAGGACCCCAGAAGAGCCGCATCCTGCACCGGGTGCTGGGTGCTGCCATGGATCTTATGGAAAAAAGTCCAAATAAGAGATAGATGAGGGTGCGAGAAGGAATGTGGGTCCCAATATAAAGAGTGAACCAGGTTGGTGGCAAGTTCAATGATAACGCTGAAGCTGTCTTGGACTGGTCCACCAGAGCATCGACCGGTGGGCCCAGGCTCTAAATTAGTGGACAACATAGATACAGAAGAAGACAACCTCATTTGGAAGCTGGTAGTGTCTATGGAGGATGATGGGAATAGTACCAGCTGTGTAGTGTAATACAGTCTATGGAGGATGGGAGTAGTAGTACAAACTGTGTAGTGTAATACAGTCTATGGAGGATGTTCATAGGCTGCAGGGTGACTTGGACAAACTGAATGTTTGGTCATCCACTTGGCAAATGAGGTTTAATGTGGATAAATGTAATGTTATGCACCTGGGGGCCAATAATCCAAAGGCAAAATATGTCCTTGGAGGAGTAAATCTGGGAGAGTCCCTTGTTGAGAAGGACCTGGGGGTACTAGTAGATCATAAATTGAATAACAGCATGCAATGTCAATCAGCTGCCTCTAAAGCTAGTAGGATCATGTCATGTATCAAAAGTGGTATGGACTCTCGTGATAGGGATGTAATATTACCACTATACAAGGCACTGGTTCGGCCACACCTGGAATATGCTGTCCAATTCTGGGCACCGGTCCATAAAAAGGATGCCCTGGAGCTGGAGAGGGTTCAACGTAGAGCCACAAAACTGATAAGGGGTATGGAGGGTCTTAGTTATGGAAAGATTAAAACAACTAGATTTATTTCGTCTGGAAAAGAGACGACTACGAGGGGACATGATTAATTTATATAAATATATGAATGGTCCATACAAAAAATATGGTGGTAAGTTGTTCCAGATTAAATCAAATCAAAAGACGAGGGGGCCCTGTCTCCGTCTGGAGAAAACAAGGTTTAATCAACGGAGGCGACAGGGCTTTTACTATGAGAACTGTCAATCTGTGGAATAGCCTGCCTCAGGCGCTGGTCACAGCAGGGACAGCAGAGAGCTTCAAGAAGGGTCTAGATGCCTTTTTACACCTAAATAACATTGATGGTTATGTTATATAGAATTGTTTCCCCTAAATCCCTTCCTCATCCAATCCCTTCCCTTCCTTGGTTGAAGTGTCTTTTTTTAACCATATAAACTATGATACTATGATTACCAATTCCATCTCTTTGATAAAGGAATATGGGACACCAGCTCACCCTCTTGCTGTCTGTGAGTGCACTTACCTGCTGCTTGATATACTGGTGCACGTAGATATCCCTGAAGTAGGGTAATACTTGAAGAACTTGGAAAATACTCCAGCAAGGTTGTAGCAGACTTACTCTTCTGTATTAGGACATGAGATAGAACTACAGTCAGGTAGGAACATCATGAGCGACACGTTTTGGCTTGATAAAGGCTTGGTAGGTTAAGCCGAAATGCGTCGCTTATGATGTTCCTACCTGACTGTAGTTCTATCTCACGTCCTAATACAGAAGAGTAAGTCTGCTACAACCTTGCTGGAGTATTTTCCAAGTTCTTCAAGTTTTATCCTACTTCGGATTAAGGCCTCATCTTAACGCATGAAGTAACGCATGGTTAAGGCTTATTAGGTCAAGCTGAAACGCGTCGCTCATCGTGTTCCTACATGACTGTACTTGTGGCTTTTATTTCATGTCCTAATAAAAAAAAGCCTTTGTCTCCTACAATCTTGTTGGGTGCTGAAGGCCTTTCCAGGTGCTTCAACTCCATCTCTTTACTTCTTCTCAGCCATTATTTCCAGTTTTGGAATGTTAGATAGTTGGAACCAGGGTGTCCACCAATACGGCTGTAGAGAGTATGATTGCTAGAGGAGTGGAGTGCCACCTATTAGATTTAATAGAGATTGGAGTTGATGGAGGTTGTACTGAGTGATGGGTTGCCATATCACCTCCAAAATGTATCTACTCTGATATAGTTTCATAATGGTCATAGGCCACGAGCCACCAATGACCAACACCCCACAAGATCACGTGCCATCTACAGCCATGCTGTACACTAGTTCTGGACAGGATTGTTGGCAGCAAGTCCGTTGTCCAATGTATGGAGACCATCATTCAGAGAACCTCGAGAGAGCTGTCGCCTAACCGTCTGCCCGATTACTACAGGTTATAGACCCAAACCTGCCACCCCTGGTTTGGCCACACTGCACCAGGCCTTCTTTTCTATTCAGATTCTAAGATGGGGTCCACTGGATACCAGACCGGGGTCTACAGGTTCCATTGGTCTTACGGTTGAACCTACCTGACTTTGTAGAGATGATTGTATACACGCCAGTGGTGAATGTTCACCAAAAATAACTTTTGTTCCTCGGTAATAACCCGGGCCATTGCCAACGAAAATGAAATGCAAAGTTAAACATTACAGAGATTCTAAGCAACAAAATTTGGCGGTTTTTCGTCCGCAGATGGGATCTGTGCAGTGTACCTGGGAACATACCCCACCAGAGACCTCAAATCTCATTATATTGAAACAAGACTTATGTCGAGTTTGACATTTGATAATTGAGCAATTAGACATGGCTTTATTTCCAATTGACTCTAACCCAAAGAACATAAAACCAGTTAGTGAATTTTAGGTTTCTGAGGCTCGATGGACTATAGGGCTCCCCGATCATAGCTAAGCTGTTGGATCTGATTATTGATCCCTAATTATTCCGTATCTTGTACTGCTGGAAGCGGAATGTGGAAGAACATGGAAGATGGAGAACAATAAAGATTGGGATGAGGACATTTTAGCTATAGATTTTTACAAGTGTGGGAAGGTACACGTGTCTCAGGTAGTCTTTATTGAACCCAATATTTTGTTTTTGACCATTAGGGGAACCATCCAGATAAACTTGCTCCTACAAAACCCCTTGTCCAATATTGATGGCTGCAAGACAGCAACATGGAAAACAGGCAATGCCCCATCAGACTGTCAACAATCAAAGGAAATGCTGAGCAGAGATTGATCAATTGTTCTGTTAGAAGATAGTACTTAGAGAATAATTTATCCTAGTAGAGAGCAGAGAGGGTTAAAATGTAATTATCAGTGGTGTATGAACAAACAAAAGGAGAGCAGTTCTAATCCTTCAGACTGTGTAGGCAAACTCTCCATAAGGAGAACTTTTACTCCCTGACCCTAGTCGCAAGCCACTCAACCAAACCAGTTCCCTTCACTGTACTGAGGAGACCCAACCAGGTCCAAACAGCTCTGTCTACAGTTGGGAATCTGTTCCTAATGGTTTAATTTGATCCCACATCATGTCATTCACGTTTGGTGTTAAGGGAGCTGCCTTTAAGGTAGCAAGAGGAGGTTTGTTATAGAGCAGGAGGAGCTGAGAAGATTGTACATAGTGTTCGGGGGAATAATGGTTATGGTTGCAGGAGTTGCAGCTAGGCCTGGGGATGGAGGGGGCCGTCTTGTAGACAGTCTTATAGACAGTCAGCTGTCTGTCTATAAGAGAGGAAGACAAGCATACAGTTGATTACAATAGCAGTGTAGGCAAATACAGGTCTGTGTGCTCTGCCTGCGCACACTGTATGATGTCATCAGGCAGCACTGCATCATGGGCAGAACATACAGATCCAAGAATGAAGAGGAAGCTGCGGGGAGATAACTTTTTTTATATTACTGTACGGCTGGCAGATATTTCATTTATGAGTAGAGGCAGCTGCACATTTCATTATTAAGGGGAGGCTGATGCAGGACATTTCATTATTAAGGGGAGGCTGTAGGAAATCTCATTAGTGACTGGAGGCTGCACGACATGTCATTAGTGAGGGGAGGCTGCAGGACATGTCATTAGTGAGGGGAGGATGCAGGACATTTCAATTATGAGTGGAGGCTGCAGGACATTACATTAGTGAGTGGAGGCTGCAGGACATGTCATTAGTGAGGGGAGGATGCAGGACATTTCAATTATGAGTGGAGGCTGCAGGACATTACATTAGTGAGTGGAGGCTGCAGGACATTACATTAGTGAGGGGAGGATGCAGGACATGTCATTAGTGAGGGGAGGCTGCAGGACAATTCATTAGTGAGGGGAGGATGCAGGACATGTCATTAGTGAGGGGAGGCTGCAGGACATTACATTAGTGAGTGGAGGCTGCAGGACATTACATTAGTGAGTGGAGGCTGCAGGACATGTCATTAGTGAGGGGAGGCTGCAGGACATTACATTAGTGAGGGGAGGCTGCACGACATTACATTAGTGAGGGGAGGCTGCAGGACATTACATTAGTGAGTGGAGGCTGCAGGACATTACATTAGTGAGGGGAGGCTGCAGGACATTACATTAGTGAGTGGAGGCTGCAGGACATTTCATTAGTGAGGGGAGGCTGAAGGACATTTCATTAGTGAGTGGAGGTTGCAGGGCATTTCATTAGTGAGGGGAGGCTGAAGGACATTTCATTAGTGAGGGGAGGCTGAAGGACATTTCATTAGTGAGGGGAGGCTGCAGGACATTTCAATAGTGAGTGGAGGCTGCAGGACATTTTATTAGTGAGTGGAGGCTGCAGGACATTTCATAAATGAGGGGAGGCTGCAGGACATTTCATTAGTGAGGGGAGGCTACATGACATTTCATTAGTGAGTGGAGGCTGCAGGACATTTCATTAGTGAGTGGAGGCTGCAGGACATTTCATTACAGAGGGAAGGTCACAGGACATTTCATTAGTGAGGGGAGATTGCAAAACATTTCATTAGACATTTGAGGCTGCATGACACTTCATTATTAAGGGGAGGCTGATGCTGGACATTTCATAAGTGAGGGGAGGCTACAGGACATTTCATTAGTGAAGGGAGGCTGCAGGACATTTCATTAGTGAAGGGAGGCTGCAGGACATTTCATTAGTGAAGGGAGGCTGCAGGACATTTCATTAGTGAAGGGAGGCTGCAGGACATTTCATTAGTGAATGGAGGCTGCTGGACATTTCATGACTTAGGGGAGGACCAGCTGTGTCTATATATCTACGGGAGCAGGAAGCAGGAAGAACATAGTGTCCTATCTGCAGACAGCATGTTATAGAGCAGAAAGAACTAAGCAGATTGTACATAGGGCCACATGTATCACTCGTTTTTTCTGTTGTTTTTGCGCCTTTTCATTCAGGCGCACCATTTTTGCGATTAAACGCCAAACTAGCCGCGCAGCTAAAATAACCAGCTTTCCTTCATCTATCTTACCAATCCAGATGTTTTGCTGCGCCTAATGATATTCATCACTTGCAACGTTTTCATTTAGGCGCCAAAACGGGCGCAAAAACACTCCAGCCCGAAGGTGGCGTTATCAGAGAAGAAAGCACTGAGCCCCTTTGTAGAAGAGCTCATTTCTAGCAGCAGAGCTCAGCCAGACACTGGAACAGATAATACAGTCATTAGATACACTGCAGACACTAGTACAGATAATACAGACATTACATACACTGCAGACACTAGTACAGATAATACAGTCATTAGATACACTGCAGACACTAGTACAGATAATACAGACATTACATACACTGCAGACACTAGAACATATAATACAGACATTACATACACTGCAGACACTAGTACAGATAATACAGACATTACATACACTGCAGACACTAGTACAGATAATACAGACATTACATACACTGCAGACACTAGAACATATAATACAGACATTACATACACTGCAGACACTAGTACAGATAATACAGTCATTAGATACACTGCAGACACTAGTACAGATAATACAGACATTACATACACTGCAGACACTAGTACAGATAATACAGACATTACATACACTACAGACACTAGTACATATAATACAGACATTACATACACTACAGACACTAGTACAGATAATACAGACATTACATACACTGCAGAAACTAGTACAGATAATACAGACACTACATACACTGCAGACACTAGTACATATAATACAGACATTACATACACTGCAGACACTAGTACATATAATAGACACATTACATACACTGAAGACACTAGTACATATAATACAGACATTACATACACTGCAGACACTAGTACAGATAATACAGACACTACATACACTGCAGACACTAGTACAGATAATACAGACATTACATACACTGCAGACACTAGTACATATAATACAGACATGAGATACTCTGCAGACACTAGTACAGATAATACAGACATTACATACACTGCAGACACTAGTACATATAATACAGACACTACATACACTGCAGACACTAGTACATATAATACAGACATTACATACACTGCAGACACTAGTACATATAATACAGACATTACATACACTGCAGACACTAGTACAGATAATACAGACACTACATACACTGCAGACACTAGTACATATAATACAGACATTACATACACTGCAGACACTAGTACATATAATACAGACATGAGATACTCTGCAGACACTAGTACAGATAATACAGACATTACATACACTGCAGACACTAGTGCAGATAATACAGACATTACATACACTGCAGACACTAGTACATATAATACATACACTACATACACTACAGACACTAGTACAGATAATACACACACTACATACACTGCCGACAGTAGTACAGATAATACAGACATTACATACACTGCAGACACTAGTACATATAATACAGACATGAGATACTCTGCAGACACTAGTACAGATAATACAGACATTACATACACTGCAGACACTAGTACATATAATACAGACACTACATACACTGCAGACACTAGTACATATAATACAGACATGAGATACTCTGCAGACACTAGTACAGATAATACAGACATTACATACACTGCAGACACTAGTACAGATAATACAGACATTACATACACTGCAGACACTAGTACATATAATACAGACATGAGAAACACTGCAGACACTAGTACATATAATACAGACATTACATACACTACAGACACTAGTACAGATAATACAGACACTACATACAGTGCAGACACTAGTACAGATCATACAGACATTAGATACACTGCAGACACTGTAACATATAATAGATACAATTAGATACTCTGCAGACAGGAGCTGCAGACTCTATTTACAGTTCATCACCTTCTATTTACAAAATATTCTGCAAACTCCTGAGCTCAAAGCAAGAGAGAGGAGAACTTTGCACAAGTTTGCAGAAGTTTGCAGATACTACAAACAAGTGTCCCCCATGTAATTCTGCACAGTGTCTGAGGGGGATACTGTGCAGAATTACAGGGGTGCAGCAGGAGACCAGCACTGGGGGATCCCCTCCTGAGAAGCCCCTGCTGAGGAGGTCACTGGGTGCTGGGTGTCACACACCTGGGTGCTGCTGTGAGTGTTATCTTCATTCTGGGCTGTGGGAGAAGCAGAGAGGAGCTTGTAGCAGGATCACATGTAAGTGCCCGAATCTAACATTGCGCCTAAACTGTGCCTAAACTGTGTTAAAGTAAAGTGATTAATAAGAGGCAGAAAATATACTTATCACAGATGGTTGTAGCTTGTGATAATTCTGGCAAAACAGTGCGCCAGAATTTAGGCGCAACTTCTACACTTAGGCGCACAAAAGTGATAAATGTGGCCCATAGTGTTCTATCTGAAGCCTGTATGTTATAGAGCAGGAGGAGCTAAGAAGATTGAATCTGCAGGTGGCATCTATCTGAGCCCTTTGCCCTTTATATGACATTGTGGTGCGTGCGAGGGATGGGATAACATCTGACATTATTTTTTCTCTTCCTTTCCTGTGTCAGGGACAGATATTACGACAGACCTGAGGTCATTATCTGTTCCTGAGGAGTCTGGATAAGAAATATTTGATTTTCCACATCTCTCCATGTTTTAACACAAAGTTAAAGGCTTGAGCGGCGGCCGCTTACATAAGTCATTCCTTCCATCACAGGGAGCCGCTGCTATTTCTCCTGTGATATAAAAATAATCATATAGGCAGCGAAATGAACTTTCTTCCACTTGAACGACTGCCAAAGATTATAGTGCAGTCTTAAATCTGATCATGAATCAATTTGGGGGGGGACCAGCCCTCTAATTTGTGGTAACTTTATAACATAATTGCTTTATTGTTCACTGGGGGTATAACACTCTCTATTCTTTATTTTTGGAATTACTAAGACTACATTTCCTATTAGTAGAAAGAAAATTCACGTGGTTAAACACAGAAAGAAGGAATGATTACTGCTCCGATCACAAGTGCAGCTTTGGGTAAACCAAAACCATTGGTGGAGGTCGGAGGAAGAACGGTGAGATGCCTGCACCCGTAACTGAGCTCTAATTTGGTTTAAAAGAAATCTACCACTTACGAAAAGTAAAAAACACCTACATATTCTCAGCTGTCCTCCTCTTCATCCCGATCACAGAGCTCCGTCACCTTACCTCTTTAACATGGGAGAGGAAGGAGGCGGGGGCTTGAATAATTAGAAGCCCGGAGCACCGGACATCGCATCCCCGAGCTACGGGCTGCTTTTTATAAGTCTTTTTTTCTAGGTGATCCCCAGCGTATCAAGATTAGTGATTGGGATGAAGAGGAGGACAGTTGAGTATCTGTAGGTTTTTTTTTTAACGTTTTGTGAATGGATGATTTTCTCTAAGCAGTCCTTTACTCAAGAAGACCAAAATTAGAATAAAAAAGTCAACATACTCTATCCCGTCCATAATTTGCCTTCCACTGGGGCAATGAAGGTGGAGCATCTGTGACTTAAAGGACCTAACCTGTGGAAATCAATGACCATTTTAGGAATAAAACATAATGTGGACCAATTCCGAGCAATGAGAGAATGAACAGAACATAAGGTACTATCTATGTCAACTAAAAATAGTGAAATTGAGATTTTTGGATGAGGTCAAAAATTTTAACCAAAGACTACATTTGTGGCTCCAGCCCAAAGCTTAAAGATGAATGAAGCAGATATAACATTATGGAGCCCATTAAATTCTGTTGTTTGCTCGACCCGTTTTATGTCAGTTTGGATAAAACATTTTTTAAAAACTTGTCTTAGGATGACGCAGAAACCCGTTATGTAAGAGGATAAGACCAAGGGGTCGTGTTGGCTGGTTTGACACCACTTGGATCAAGTACGAAAGACCTTGAGACAAGAATGTGACAATGCAATGGCTTGGAAGCTATGAAGGACAAGAACTGTTCCTCAAGATGATTACTCAGCAATTTCTTTTCAACAATGGAGATTAAGGGATTTGGAAGAACCTTATATCCTCTGGCTCTTATAAGATGTTTCTCACTGATGGACAAGTAACGATGTTGTTGGGATTTCACATGTTGTTCTTTGCCTAAAATAGACATTGCTATTTGGACCATAAAATGTCAACATATCTGGTGTGAGGTGAGGAGAAGAGGAGACTTGTCCCGGACCACGCTGGATCCCATATTATTGATGTTATTACAGAGTGTAGGGTTTCCATAATACTAGAGGCAGTAAAAGCCAAGGAGCATCATTGGAATGTCACAACCCTCATCTGTAAATTCCTCTGTCATTTAGGAAATATCCACATCCAAAGAGATGTATTTTGGAATGTTTTGGTAACTTAAGATCTCATTAGCTAATAAGAGTACAATGTGCATTAACTCAGACATAGCCTCTGATATTTAGGGACTTTACATGGTGTAGCTTACACCCAACCTGGGACAAGGATCTAGGAGAAGTCTCAGTTGCTGTTAGAATGTTCTTTTCTTTTCAGCTATATATTTAGGAAACCAACTCACTCCTGTTCTGGAATCCGAGGAGAATCTGTGATGAGGTGGGATGTAGGAGTAAGTAGCCAGGCAGTTCTTCAACTTTGTGTTCAACTTGGAGGGCAACATTGTGGTGGTGAGGATTGGGGCATCTTCAAAATAACAGACTTTTCCTAAGATGTGATGGTCATTATACATCTAAAGAAGAAATTTTTTTTTAATAAGTTCCTTCGGACCGCGATAGAAATGACACACACATGGCAGCTCCCTGTGTATGGGGGGTGTAGTCACGGAGGAATGTTCAGAGCACTCATGCTGACCCCTGACCACTGCTGGCTATGATAGAAAGGTGTCAGGACACACAGGACACGGCAGCTTCCTGTGCATGGGGGGGGTGTAGTCACAGAGGGGTCAGAGCGCCCATGCTGACCCCTGACCACTGCTGGCTATGATAGAAAGGTGTCAGGACACACAGGACATGGCAGCTCGCTGTGTATGGGGGTGTAGTCACAAAGGGGTCAGAGCGCCCATGCTGACCCCTGACCACTGCTGGCTATGATAGAAAGGTATCAGGACACAGGACATGGCAGCTCGCTGTGTATGGGGGTGTCGTCACAGAGGGGTCAGAGCCCCCATGCTGACCCCTGACCACTGCTGGCTATGATAGAAAGGTGTCAGGACACACAGGACATGGCAGCTCGCTGTGTATGGGGGGTGTAGTCACAGAGGGGTCAGAGCGCCCATGCTGACCCCTGACCACTGCTGGCTATGATAGAAAGGTGTCAGGACACACAGGACATGGCAGCTCGCTGTGTATGGGGGTGTAGTCACAGAGGGGTCAGAGCCCCCATGCTGACCCCTGACCACTGCAGGCTATGATAGAAAGGTGTCAGGACACACAGGACATGGCAGCTCGCTGTGTATGGGGGATGTAGTCACAGAGGGGTCAGAGCGCCCATGCTGACCCCTGACCACTGCTGGCTATGATAGAAAGGTGTCAGGACACACAGGACATGGCAGCTCGCTGTGTATGGGGGGTGTAGTCACAGAGGGGTCAGAGCGCCCATGCTGACCCCTGACCACTGCTGGCTATGATAGAAAGGTGTCAGGACACACAGGACATGGCAGCTCGCTGTGTATGGGGGTGTAGTCACAGAGGGGTCAGCGCGCCCATGCTGACCCCTGACCACTGCTGGCTATGATAGAAAGGTGTCAGGACACACAGGACATAGCAGCTCGCTGTGTATGGGGGGTGTAGTCACAGAGAGGTCAGAGCGCCCATGCTGACCCCTGACCACTGCTGGCTATGATAGAAAGGTGTCAGGACACACAGGACATAGCAGCTCGCTGTGTATGGGGGGTGTAGTCACAGAGAGGTCAGAGCGCCCATGCTGACCCCTGACCACTGCGGGCTATGATAGAAAGGTGTCAGGACACACAGGACATGGCAGCTCGCTGTGTATGGGGGGTGTAGTCACAGAGGGGTCAGAGCACCCATGCTGACCCCTGACCACTGCTGGCTATGATAGAAAGGTGTCAGGACACACAGGACATGGCAGCTCGCTGTGTATGGAGGGTGTAGTCACAGAGGGGTCAGAGCGCCCATGCTGACCCCTGACCACTGCTGGCTATGATAGAAAGGTGTCAGGACACACAGAATATGGCAGCTCGCTGTGTATGGGGGGTGTCGTCACAGAGTCGTCAGAGTGCGATTGCTGACCCCTGACCACTGCTGGCTATGATAGAAAGGTGTCAGGACACACAGGACATGGCAGCTCGCTGTGTATGGGGGGTGTCGTCACAGAGTGGTCAGAGTGCGAATGCTGACCCCTGACCACTGCTGGCTATGATAGAAAGGTGTCAGGACACACAGGACACGGCAGCTCCCTGTGCATGGGGGGGGTGTAGTCACAGAGGGGTCAGAGCGCCCATGCTGACCCCTGACCACTGCTGGCTATGATAGAAAGGTGTCAGGACACACAGGACATGGCAGCTCGCTGTGTATGGGGGTGTAGTCACAAAGGGGTCAGAGCGCCCATGCTGACCCCTGGCCACTGCTGGCTATGATAGAAAGGTATCAGGACACAGGACATGGCAGCTCGCTGTGTATGGGGGTGTCGTCACAGAGGGGTCAGAGCCCCCATGCTGACCCCTGACCACTGCTGGCTATGATAGAAAGGTGTCAGGACACACAGGACATGGCAGCTCGCTGTGTATGGGGGGTGTCGTCACAGAGTCGTCAGAGTGCGATTGCTGACCCCTGACCACTGCTGGCTATGATAGAAAGGTGTCAGGACACACAGGACATGGCAGCTCGCTGTGTATGGGGGGTGTCGTCACAGAGTGGTCAGAGTGCGAATGCTGACCCCTGACCACTGCTGGCTATGATAGAAAGGTGTCAGGACACACAGGACATGGCAGCTCGCTGTGTATGGGGGGTGTAGTCACAGAGAGGTCAGAGCGCCCATGCTGACCCCTGACCACTGCTGGCTATGATAGAAAGGTGTCAGGACACACAGGACATAGCAGCTCGCTGTGTATGGGGGGTGTAGTCACAGAGAGGTCAGAGCGCCCATGCTGACCCCTGACCACTGCTGGCTATGATAGAAAGGTGTCAGGACACACAGAATATGGCAGCTCGCTTTGTATGGGGGGTGTCGTCACAGAGTGGTCAGAGTGCGATTGCTGACCCCTGACCACTGCTGGCTATGATAGAAAGGTGTCAGGACACACAGGACATGGCAGCTCGCTGTGTATGGGGGGTGTCGTCACAGAGTGGTCAGAGTGCGAATGCTGACCCCTGACCACTGCTGGCTATGATAGAAAGGTGTCAGGACACACAGGACACGGCAGCTCCCTGTGCATGGGGGGGGTGTAGTCACAGAGGGGTCAGAGCGCCCATGCTGACCCCTGACCACTGCTGGCTATGATAGAAAGGTGTCAGGACACACAGGACATGGCAGCTCGCTGTGTATGGGGGTGTAGTCACAAAGGGGTCAGAGCGCCCATGCTGACCCCTGGCCACTGCTGGCTATGATAGAAAGGTATCAGGACACAGGACATGGCAGCTCGCTGTGTATGGGGGTGTCGTCACAGAGGGGTCAGAGCCCCCATGCTGACCCCTGACCACTGCTGGCTATGATAGAAAGGTGTCAGGACACACAGGACATGGCAGCCCGCTGTGTATGGGGGATGTAGTCACAGAGGGGTCAGAGCGCCCATGCTGACCCCTGACCACTGCTGGCTATGATAGAAAGGTGTCAGGACACACAGGACATGGCAGCTCGCTGTGTATGGGGGGTGTAGTCACAGAGGGGTCAGAGCGCCCATGCTGACCCCTGACCACTGCTGGCTATGATAGAAAGGTATCAGGACACACAGGACATGGCAGCTCGCTGTGTATGGGGGTGTAGTCACAGAGGGGTCAGCGCGCCCATGCTGACCCCTGACCACTGCTGGCTATGATAGAAAGGTGTCAGGACACACAGGACATAGCAGCTCGCTGTGTATGGGGGGTGTAGTCACAGAGAGGTCAGAGCGCCCATGCTGACCCCTGACCACTGCTGGCTATGATAGAAAGGTGTCAGGACACACAGGACATGGCAGCTCGCTGTGTATGGGGGGTGTCGTCACAGAGTGGTCAGAGTGCGAATGCTGACCCCTGACCACTGCTGGCTATGATAGAAAGGTGTCAGGAAACACAGGACAT
Source organism: Engystomops pustulosus (assembly GCF_040894005.1). Lineage (NCBI taxonomy): Eukaryota > Metazoa > Chordata > Amphibia > Anura > Leptodactylidae > Engystomops > Engystomops pustulosus. Next base: position 287,526,349 of record NC_092411.1, read on the forward strand.
AGCAGCTCGCTGTGTATGGGGGGTGTAGTCACAGAGAGGTCAGAGCGCCCATGCTGACCCCTGACCACTGCTGGCTATGATAGAAAGGTGTCAGGACACACAGAATATGGCAGCTCGCTGTGTATGGGGGGTGTCGTCACAGAGTGGTCAGAGTGCGATTGCTGACCCCTGACCACTGCTGGCTATGATAGAAAGGTGTCAGGACACACAGGACATGGCAGCTCGCTGTGTATGGGGGGTGTCGTCACAGAGTGGTCAGAGTGCGAATGCTGACCCCTGACCACTGCTGGCTATGATAGAAAGGTGTCAGGACACACAGGACACGGCAGCTCCCTGTGCATGGGGGGGGTGTAGTCACAGAGGGGTCAGAGCGCCCATGCTGACCCCTGACCACTGCTGGCTATGATAGAAAGGTGTCAGGACACACAGGACATGGCAGCTCGCTGTGTATGGGGGTGTAGTCACAAAGGGGTCAGAGCGCCCATGCTGACCCCTGGCCACTGCTGGCTATGATAGAAAGGTATCAGGACACAGGACATGGCAGCTCGCTGTGTATGGGGGTGTCGTCACAGAGGGGTCAGAGCCCCCATGCTGACCCCTGACCACTGCTGGCTATGATAGAAAGGTGTCAGGACACACAGGACATGGCAGCTCACTGTGTATGGGGGATGTAGTCACAGAGGGGTCAGAGCGCCCATGCTGACCCCTGACCACTGCTGGCTATGATAGAAAGGTGTCAGGACACACAGGACATGGCAGCTCGCTGTGTATGGGGGGTGTAGTCACAGAGGGGTCAGAGCGCCCATGCTGACCCCTGCTGGCTATGATAGAAAGGTGTCAGGACACACAGGACATGGCAGCTCGCTGTGTATGGGGGTGTAGTCACAGAGGGGTCAGAGCGCCCATGCTGACCCCTGACCACTGCTGGCTATGATAGAAAGGTGTCAGGACACACAGGACATAGCAGCTCGCTGTGTATGGGGGGTGTAGTCACAGAGAGGTCAGAGCGCCCATGCTGACCCCTGACCACTGCTGGTTATGATAGAAAGGTGTCAGGACACACATGACATGGCAGCTCGCTGTGTATGGGGGGTGTCGTCACAGAGTGGTCAGAGTGCGAATGCTGACCCCTGACCACTGCTGGCTATGATAGAAAGGTGTCAGGACACACAGGACATGGCAGCTCGCTGTGTATGGGGGGTGTAGTCACAGAGGGGTCAGAGTGCCCATGCTGACTCCTGACCACTGCTGGCTATGATAGAAAGGTGTCAGGACACACAGGACATAGCAGCTCGCTGTGTATGGGGGGTGTAGTCACAGAGAGGTCAGAGCGCCCATGCTGACCCCTGACCACTGCTGGCTATGATAGAAAGGTGTCAGGACACACAGAATATGGCAGCTCGCTGTGTATGGGGGGTGTCGTCACAGAGTGCGAATGCTGATCCCTGACCACTGCTGGCTATGATAGAAAGGTGTCAGGACACACAGGACATGGCAGCTCGCTGTGTATGGGGGGATGTAGTCACAGAGGGGTCAGAGCGCCCATGCTGACCCCTGACCACTGCTGGCTATGATAGAAAGGTGTCAGGACACACAGGACATGGCAGCTCGCTGTGTATGGGGGGGGTGTAGTCACAGAGGGGTCAGAGCACCCATGCTGACCCCTGACCACTGCTGGCTATGATAGAAAGGTGTCAGGATACACAGGACATGGCAGCTCGCTGTGTATGGGGGGTGTAGTCACAGAGGGGTCAGAGCGCCCATACTGACCCCTAACCACTGCTGGCTATGATAGAAAGGTGTCAGGACACACAGGACATGGCAGCTCGCTGTGTATGGGGGGATGTAGTCACAGAGGGGTCAGAGCGCCCATGCTGACCCCCTACCACTGCTGGCTATGATAGAAAGGTGTCAGGACACTCAGGACATGGCAGCTCGCTGTGTATGGGGGGTGTAGTCACAGAGAGGTCAGAGCGCCCATGCTGACCCCTGACCACTGCTGGCTATGATAGAAAGGTGTCAGGACACACAGGACATGGCAGCTCGCTGTGTATGGGGAGTGTTGTCACAGAGAGGTCAGAGCACCCATGCTGACCCCTGACCACTGCTGGCTATGATAGAAAGGTGTCAGGACACACAGGACATGGCAGCTCGCTGTGTATGGGGGGTGTAGTCACAGAGAGGTCAGAGCACCCATGCTGACCCCTGACCACTGCTGGCTATGATAGAAAGGTGTCAGGACACACAGGACATGGCAGCTCGCTGTGTACAGGGGGTGTAGTCACAGAGGGGTCAGAGCACCCATGCTGACCCCTGACCACTGCTGGCTATGATAGAAAGGTGTCAGGACACACAGGACATAGCAGCTCGCTGTGTATGGGGGGTGTAGTCATAGAGAGGTCAGAGCACCCATGCTGACCCCTGACCACTGCTGGCTATGATAGAAAGGTGTAAGGACACACAGGACATGGCAGCTCGCTGTGTATGGGGGTGTAGTCACAGAGGGGTCAGAGCACCCATGCTGACCCCTGACCACTGCTGGCTATGATAGAAAGGTGTCAGGACACACAGGACATGGCAGCTCACTGTTGTGGGGGGTGTAGTCACAGAGAGGTCAGAGCCCCCATGCTGACCCCTGACCACTGCTGGCTATGATAGAAAGGTGTCAGGACACACAGGACATGGCAGCTCGCTGTTATAATGCCCAGGCCACACTGCAAAACTCTTCAAAAATAGAAGTGGTTTTATCTTGTGGCTGATGGGGTACAATGTATATGAAGTGGTTTTTTTTGTTCCACTGGATGAGATGAATGGACATGTTGTGATAGTAATCCAAGCCCCCCAAGTTCCTATATGTCGGACATGTGTCTAGCTCTCATGTTGGTGGACTGTCTCACCAATTTCTTTTTTCCTCATATCAATTTAATAGAGCAAAGTTTACAAATAGTCCTTCCGGGAGATGCACCGAGCAGAACTACCCTGAAGGGCAGAAAAATAATATGGAAAAGTTTTTCCATCAAAATTTATACTTGGACTTAAATAAATAAACTCATCTTCATCTACTTCATTAGACCGAAGATTCTGAAACCAGTTTTCCAGTTTTAACCAGAAAATGAATTTGCTGAAACCAGAATCATTGGCTCCATATTTATCTGTGACCGGAACCGCAAGACCTTCAGTCACGCGGGAACGCGGCCAAACGTTGTAATAACATTTTCTACATTTTCTATACAGTCTAATCACAGTGACGGATCTGAGGGCAGGAACAGAACATTTTAACACATCGTTCACTTATGTTCTCAGCATCTGAAATGGAAACTGTGAAAAGCGAGGAAAGGTTTTGTTTTGACTGCGTCAGTCATCCGCACCGGGGCCATTTTTCTGTTCTCGGTATTAATGTTACAACCCGAGGCGGATTAGGAAAGTAAGAAAGTAGCTTTTGATGAAAGGGAAATATCTACAGGAAGCAAAGAACAAATGTGTCTGTATAGTGTCCTAACAACTCTACTACTAGGGACAATTCTACCCATCGAGATGCCCGATTGTCTGGGGGCTTATCCGGAACCTTCCCCACCTCCTAAAGGAAGATTGTGTACCATGGTTTCAGAAAAGTCACAAATTATAGGTCCTATAAACCCTCGCTGATCTCCAGGGGTAGTTTTGGGTATACAGAGGTGGCCGTGGTGTGCGTGCCCCACCGTGATGTCAACCTTCTGTCACAGGGCCGGCTACAGATTGTGGATCAAGTGCTGTAGGTTACATCCCTGCTCCTGAGATTCCGTAAAGAATTCCACATGTTTTTTCCGAATCTCAGATTGCCCAGTAGGTGGCTCTCTTGGCTTTTTCACAACACCATGTAGAGTCAGACCGGTGAGACTTAATTCCCAAGAAATAAAAAGATTCTGTGATATTCGACTTTTTAGCTCTTTAGAAATGAGAATGTGATGGAGAGATGTCCCTAAATCAAATTTTAGGCTTGTGCTATCGGTATATCACATAAATATATATATATACATCACATGAGTCATGATACTGTAGAGTATAGGAACTGAGAATTTTTAGTAGATGATACTCTCTATGGTGAGCTTTCCACTATGGAGGTCTCTTCATCAGCATCTCTGGTCATTCAATATGCGGTTTAAAAATGATGTAGAAAACAATATTTCTTATCATGGACTCCACTTCACTGATTCAAGACACAAGACTTAACTTTTGTGCCACGTAGGTCAGAACCACTGAGGACGTTAACAGGTCAATGGTCGATAATCAGGAGGATGTCCTCCATCATCTCAATGAGTAACTCAATGATCAAGATTTGACTATTACATGTATTTCATTATGATGACAACCACCAGATACATGGTCTCCTCTGGGTAGTTATGGATGTATAGAAGTATTTACTCAATGCTGAATGTAAAAAGAGACAAAAGAACCGGAATCTACTTGCAGGACACATGTGTATCCCACCACAGAGATGGTTATAAAGAGAGGTTTTCATCCTGGAGGACACATCATGTTCAGGCACAGTAACACTTCTTCACCAGCCATACTACTTGTAATATTTATACCTTGTACCCTATAGGTTCCTCTAGATCATTATTCAAGAAGATCAGAATCTAAAGGACAGATCTTCCAGGGTATAATCGGTAATTCGGTAGAGCCTGGTAACTCTACAGAGAGTAGTGCTCATCCGTCGTCCATTGATGGATGTAACTTTCTTACTTTAAACCCTGGACAATGGTCCTGATGAAGGTATGTACTCAGGGTTCTCTATTGAGCATTCCTAACACATGCACTTAGGGTGTAACATGGGGGTTTGGGAGATTCTTTAGATTCCCATATCTGTCGGGTCATCCTGCCAATTTTTACCCAAATGTAAACTTTTCCAGCAATGTAATAGTTCAGTAATACGAGCAGCATATAGGGAAGAAATAAGGTGCTACACAACATATGTTCTATTATTTACACTTTTCTAGGTTTTTGCACCTGGATTTGGGCCCCGGGAGCATTAACATTAAATGTCATATATCTCCGTCGCCCTGGTTTTTCCACATATTATCCACGTAACAGTAGAAACTACAGCGAACCCTCGTTTAGCTGAGGGGAACCTTCACGCTGTAGGTAACAGGAAGGTCAGTCACTCTCTAGGGGGAGAGACCTCTGAATTATTCAGAAATGTTCCACCACACGCTGAACTTCTGCTGGAACAGTTGACAAGTCCCGGTCTCGTCTGCTCCTGTGTCTCTAAATCTGGATAATTCTAGAACCCGGTGACTTTTTCACATTGGGGAGAAGAAAATCTATCAAGTTGAGGAATTTTGGAGAGGGAAATCTATCATAGGAATTATGTTGCCATTACAAGTATGTACAGTAGTTCCTACAGCAGGCAGATAGACAACATGAAGGCTACGGCCACGGCCAAGTTCAGAAATGTAACATCAGACCTCAGGATAACAACCAATGGCCAGTGTTTATCTAAGAAGGGTGCGCAGGACACAGAGGACAATGTTATCTTCTCCGGGGAGCGGCAAATGTTACGTCTGAGGGACACATAGTAATGTTCTGTGTGGAATTGTTTATGGCAGGTTCTGTCAAAATTGTCTGAGGAATCCGACTTGTTCCTTGAGATAAAAGATATAAAGCCAAATTATTAAACTGGCAAAATGCCCCAAGGAACTGAAGGCCAAGGATCGAAACTAGTTACTGGGTCTCGGTGCAGGAGGCTTCCTTAGTCATTTGACCAGTCCATTTGGACAATTTGGTAGATTTATGAGGTCTGATGAAAAGATGGAGAAATGTGATAATGATTTACTAACAATTAGGTTCAACAGAGGATCCAATGGACCTGCTTTGGAACAGTCACCTCGATGACCTTAGTATGTATCACCATCACCACTGGTGGTGCTCCAAGATGTTGTCCTCCAACACTTACAGTAGATCATCAAATATAGGATAGTCACTAGCTGGCCATGTATGGAGGTCCACCCCAGAATGTCTAGTGTCTCCACAGTGGCAGATTTTGGGGGAGGATTTTACCTGTCGGAACATTGGAACATCCTTTAAGTTCTTTTGCGCTTGTGAGAAGATCGTCTGGAGAAGTCTGATGTCAGGTCAGCGCACCTCCAGTAGTGTGATCTTCAGCTGTATATAGTTTATGTTCTCCATATGTGCGGGGATTGCTGGAGGATACATGATATTTGTGTCTTTGTGCTGTTTATTGTATAATCTGTGATGTGTGTATATTCTGCTACAATGGGCCCATTATAACTTTGATATGTTGGATGCACTGAAGGCCACACGTGAGAGAGCGCTCAGGAGAGCCTCCCCAAAGTCCTGCAGCGCCTCATGGCTGTAGTAACAGTGAAGGACTACATTTCTGCCTAGGATGACTATGAGTCCTGTGTATTCACCTGTTTGGAGTAACTTGAGTCCATGTATTGGTGAAGAAAACCAATGTGAGCGCAGAGCAGGGTTATAATCTTTTGAGATGCCATCTTTGAAAGACTTTTTGCGACTGCAAAGCTTGAAGCCCCCAGGAATCTTGGATCCCCTCTGCAACTTTTACTATTGTTTTTAGTTACCAACAAGCTCCAGTTTATCTTTAGTCTCTTTCTGTGTTCATAAATATTGATAAGAAATTATTTATATGAGGCCTGTGACCAGCAAACATAATGGGGCACATTTACTTACCCGGTCCTGTCGCGATCCAGCGGCGCATTCTCCGTCGAGGATTTGGGTCTGCCGGGTTGCACTAAGGTCATGCGCCCGATGTCCACCAGGTGTCGCTGTTGCGCCGAGGTCCGCCGGAGTTCACCATCCTATCTTGGGTGCAGGTAAGCGCGTGTCAAGCGACACATTTTTAAAAAAAATACCGAATTTTTTCTGAATTCGTTGGGTTTTTCGACGGCCACGCCCCCCGATTTCCGTCGCATGCATGCCGATGCGCCACAATTCGATCACGTGCGCCAAAAACCCGGGGCAATTCAGGGGAAATCGGCGCAAATCGGTAATATTGGGAAACCCGACGAAAAATAGCAATTTGGGCCCTTAGTAAATGACCCCCAGTGAGCCATATTTATCAGAAATAGTGCAAACTGCATTCATGAGATGTGTTACACAGTTTTTATGAATCTGTCGCCCCTTGCACTGTGTCAGCAGAAAGCGCCATTTTTTTCTTGTGCACTTGCAGCAGAATTGTGGAGCACACGGTCCGGCTAAGCAGTAACAGCCGCGTTAGCTGCACATTTTTTTGTCTTGTCGGACACAGAGCAGCCACGACACAAAACTGGCAAAGACGCTTTATATATACATGTGCAGTTTACAAGTTATTTCTAGTGCAAAGTCAGACAGAAAACTGGCGCAGGCACTTTAATTAATGTGGGACGGTATCTCTTGTAGGACATGCAACTATCAAGCTCTGTGCCTCTGTATGGAAAATTTAACCACCAAGCTCAATGCCTCTGTATAGAAATATAACCAGCAATCTCAATTCCTCTGCCAAGACATGTATCCACCAAGCTCAATGCCTCTGTATAGAAATGCAACTATGGAGCTCAATGCCTCTGTGTAGAAATGTGACCACCAAACTAACTACCTCTGTATGAAAATATAACCATCAAGCTAAATGCCTCTTTATAGAAATGTAACCACCAAGCTTAGTGCCTCTGTATAGAAATGTAACCACCAAGCTTAGTGCCTCTGTATAGAAATGTAACCACCAAGCTTAGTGCCTCTGTATAGAAATGTAACCACCAAGCTTAGTGCCTCTGTATAGAAATGTAACCATCAACTTCAGTGCCTCTGCCAAGACAAGTAACCACAATGATCAATACATCTGTATAGAATTACAAATGTAACCTCTGTATACACATGTACATTTTACCTGCTGTCAGTGTCAGTGGTAGTGGATCCTCTGGACCACCGCGGACGATGACATAAGCCGGCACCTGGGACCGGAGTCTAAGTGGTACCAGAGCCCTCCGCAAAGCAGGTTGGACTTGTTGCGGCGTTGTACCACCAGGTTGCTCCACAGGTGCGACTTTGTCCGAGGTGGCAGCCAAGGCCTAGTACAGAATGGTTAGGCAGAAGCGTGGTTGGGGACAGACAGGAGGTCAGGACAGGATCAGAGTCGCGGACGTAGCGGAAGGTCAAGATGGGCAGCACAGAAGCGAGGTCAGGAACCGAATCGAGGTCACAAAGGGAATTCAGAATAATCACACAGGGCATCCGGAGCAAGCTTTCTGTGAGGCTATGAGGCACAAAGATCCGGCAGGGAACACAGGAAGGGGCGGCTATTTAACAGAATTAGCAGCCGTCCAATGCCAATTATCGTCGCAATGGACCTATAAATTATACAGAGCCGGGGAGCACACGCCCTATAAGCGGTACAAAAAGGTAAAAAAAAGTGATTACTCCGGTTGCTGCTATGTTTCGGCTCGGCCATTTTCAAGCATAATGAGAGCGATATACAAGTGAGTATATACTGGGGGAATGAACTGGTCACATGACTCACCACACATTTAGATACAGGCAATCCCCTACTTAAGAACACCCGACTTACAGACGACCCCTAGGTAGAGACTGTTCTCTGGATGTTGGTAATTCACTTAGGCTACAATAGACATCTATAACAGTTATCACAGGAGTCTGCAATTAAGATTTAGTGTTAATCCAGGTTCTTATGACAACCGAACATTGTTAAAATCCAATTGTCACAGAGACCGGAAAAAATTCTGTCTGGGTTACAATTAAAAACTATACAGTTCCGACTTATATACAAATTCAACTTAAGAACAAAAATACAGAACCTATCTTGTACTTAACCCGAGGACTGGCTGTGAATATAAAGTGACAGGACATGTGATAGTTGCCATCCATAATATAAAGGCACATAGTGAGAGCTTAGAGGGTTAAATCCGTGCGGTGGAGACGGAGGACATGTAGGTGTGTGACCCCGAGGTCTCCAGATGCAGAAGAGGAAATTGTAGTCAAAACCTTTTCACACGGTTGTGGCAGGAGCCGGGTCTCCTCCAATGGAATAATTACTTTCTGGAGATGCTGGAAAATCATAAATCTCCCGGGCCCCGGCTCTATCTGTTCTCCTTCCAATTATCCGCAGAACCAGACTGATAATCCCGGGTGTCTCTGCTCCGGCTTTCCAACATTTCCATCACTTCTTCCACATGGAGAAGGTTTATAATAGATGTGGTGGCGGGCGGGTGACACGAGACTTGTGACGAGGCCTGGATTTATACTGAGGCCTCTTACACTGAGGGGGAATGAATGTGAGGCACAGAATCATGGGAAACCGGACTTATTTCTAAGGTGCGAGGAGGAACTTGGGTGATGATCACATACTACAGGGGGGTCAAAGTCTGCATACAGTAAAGCTCAACCTGGGCGCCCAGTATGATCTAGAGATGGACTAGAGTCTGCACTGCACCCTCCATACCATGGAATTCGATAAGAAAGATCACATTGTTCTAGAGGATGTTCCAGAGTGTTCAGCATAAAAGTGTAGAAGGCTGAGGATGCTACATGATAGTATGACACGACCATCTTGTAGCATCATAGTTGTGGATAACGTTGAAAATAAAAATCCTTTAAGTCCAACCTAAAACCCCACAGTGTTGATCCCAAGTGATCCCATATGGCAGCCAGGATAACATCTAGTTAGTTTGTGATATTTTTGTTTTAAAAAACAACATCCAGGTCCCTCATGTTCAGTATCATGACCATTAGAACATCTTGTGGCAGGGACCAAAACCTCACTACCCTTACTGTAAAGAAACCCTGTCTATGTGATATTACCACCCCTCCACTAGGTATAGAGGATGCCCCCTGTCTATGGCCATGGTAGAACCTCCTCCTCTCTAGGTGTAGAGGATGCCCCCTGTCTATGGTGATGGTAGAACCTCCTTTCCTCTAGGTGTAGAGGATGCCCCCTGTCTATGGTGATGGTAGAACCGATCCTCCTCTGGGTGTAGAGAACGCTCCCTGTCTATGGTGATGGTAGAACCTCCTTTCCTCTAGGTGTAGAGGATGCCCCCTGTCTATGGTGATGGTAGAACCACCACTCCTCTAGGTGTAGAGGATGCCCCCTGTCTATGGTGATGGTAGAACCTCCTCTCCTCTAGGTGTAGAGGATGTCCCCTGTCTATGGTGATGATAGAACCTCCTCTCCTCTAGGTGTACAAGATGCCCCCTGTCTATGGTGATGGTAGAACCTCCTTTCCTCTAGGTGTAGAGGATGCCCCCTGTCTATGGTGATGGTAGAACCTCCTCTCCTCTAGGTGTACAGGATGTCCCCTGTCTATGGTGATGGTAGACCCTCCTCTCCTCTAGGTGTAGAGGATGCCCGCTGTCTATGGTGATGGTAGAACCGCCTCTCCTCTAGGTGTAGAGGATGTCCCCTGTCTATGGTGATGGTAGAACCTCCTCCCCTCTAGGTGTAGAGGATGTCCCCTGTTTATGGTGATGATAGATCCGCCTCTTCTCTAGGTGTAGAGGATGCCCCCTGTCTATGGTTATGGTAGAACCACCTCTCCTCTAGGTGTAGAGGATGTCCCCTGTCTATGGTGATGGGAGAACCTCCTCTCCTCTAGGTGTAGAGGATGTCCCCTGTCTATGGTGATGGTAGAACCCCCTCTCCTCTAGGTGTAGAGGATGCCCCCTGTCTATGGATATGGTAGAACCTCCTCTCCTCTAGGTGTAGAGGATGCCCCCTGTCTATGGTTATGGTAGAACCACCTCTCCTCTAGGTGTAGAGGATGTCCCCTGTCTATGGTGATGGTAGAACCTCCTCTCCTCTAGGTGTAGAGAATTTCCCCTGCTTATGGTGATGGTAGAACCTCCTCTCCTCTAGGTGTAGAGGATGCCCCCTGTCTATGGTGATGGTAGAACCTCCTCTCCTCTAGGTGTAGAGGATGCCCCCTCTCTATGGTGATGGTAGAACCTCCTCTCCTCTAGGTGTAGAGGATGTCCCCTGTCTATGGTGATGGTAGAACCTCCTCTCCTCTAGGTGTAGAGAATTTCCCCTGCTTATGGTGATGGTAGAACCTCCTCTCCTCTAGGTGTAGAGGATGCCCCCTGTCTATGGTTATGGTAGAACCTCCTCTCCTCTAGGTGTAGAGGATGCCCCCTGCTTATGGTGATGGTAGAACCTCCTCTCCTCTAGGTGTAGAGGATGCCCCCTGTCTATGGTTATGGTAGAACCACCTCTCCTCTAGGTGTAGATGATGCCCCCATTCTATGATGGTGATGGAACCACTTCTCCTATAGGTGTAGAGGATGCCCCCTGTCTATGGTGATGGTAGAACCTCCTCTCCTCTAGGTGTAGAGGATGCCCCCTGTTTATGGTGATGATAGAACCGCCTCTCCTCTAGGTGTAGGTGATGCCCCCTGTCTATGGTGATGGTAGAACCTCCTCTCCTCTAGGTGTAGAGGATGCCCCCTGTCTATGGTGATGGTAGAACCTCCTCTCCTCTAGGTGTAGAGGATGCCCCCTGTCTATGGTGATGGTAGGACCTCCTCTCCTCTAGGTGTAGAGGATGCCCCCTGTCTATGGTGATGGTAGAACCACCTTTCCTCTAGGTGTAGAGGATGCCCCCTGTCTATGGTGATGGTAGAACCGCCTCTCCTCTAGGTGTAGAGGATGCCCCCTGTCTATGGTGATGGTAGAACCTCCTCTCCTCTAGGTGTAGAGGATGCCCCCTATCTATGGTGATGGTAGAACCTCCTCTCATCTAGGTGTAGAGGATGCCCCCTGTCTATGGTGATGGTAGAACCAAATTCGCACTGGCGACCACATTTATGTCACAAGTCCGACATCATTGTGTCGCATGCCCGTTAAACTAAATGCATCAGAAAAAAAAACTGGTGCCCTTTGTGTAAGCAGGGTGTGCCAGATTCATTAGTCCCTTGCCCGCTATAATAATTGTGGCCCTAAATGTCAATATTGATATCTATTCACTTTGTATTTGCCCCCAATGTGGAGCACAGCTCTGATGACGCACCCATTGTCTAAAGTTCAAGGTTGTTCGATGGTCGGATGCCTTTAAGGGATTTGAGTCTCTGCCCTGACCCGGGCACAAGGCGCACATATGATGTGGGTTATCCAGACAATCCTTCCCATTGTAATCCAGACCTCGTAAGATGCCTGATTTCCCTGAATATTAAGCATGTTTATTGTGGTTACAGCAACAACTTAGACAACACAGGGCTTTGAGACTTTCCTAATTTATGTAAAATTTCCTTCCCGGGGGGAATAAAATAGCTTCCCAGATGTTGGAACATCTTGTAGAAGGTCTGTGGTCTCGGCAGGTTATGACACATTGATGGAGTTACCCTCTGATACTAATGATGTTATTACTGCATTAATTGCTACGGAATTTCCTCATCAAACAACGGAGCAAAGGAATATACAATCCGCATGATAATTGGGAATTAAGAAGACGGCTGAACCCCCGGACCCCCAACCCTGACAATATTCCGCGCTCACTTTCCTGGTGGCCATTAAATTGTCGTTGATGAAGTCTTCGAACCTCTAAACGCAAGTTGTAACTCTACCCCGGATAATGTGCGGGACCAGACGCCACGGAAAGTCCTTCATTTCATCTCCTGGTGATTGTAATATATTAAGCTTTGGGTGGGCATGCAGTGGGGGGCAATTCCCAAATATAGAGAGTGGATGTTATTTTCTGTCATCTACCTGTAGAATCCATGGCTGGTTAATTACAGGGATTCAACACACAGTGATGTCACCGTAGAAGAATAATGCACACAGTGATGTCACAGGGATAATACACACAGTAATGTCACAGGGATAATACACACAGTGATGTCACCGTAGAAGAATAATGCACACAGTGATGTCACAGGGATAATACACACAGTGATGTCAAGGTACAGAGATAATACACAGGGGGGCAGATTTACCCGCTCCTGTCGCTATCCCCAAGGTGTTTTGTCCAACGAGGATGAAGTCCAGCGCGATTCACCAAGATCTTGCATCCGATATCCTGCATGTGTCGCTTCCCCGCTCAGGTCCCCGGAGTTCACCTTATTCTTCTCGGTGTATGTGCATTGTCTTGCGACACAATTTGAATTTTAAATCCCGCGCTCAGTCCGAATCAGTCGGGTTGTCCGGTGGCCACGACCCCTGATTTAAATGCGTTGCATATCGGAAATAGTCGGGGAACCCGACGGAAATGTGGTCCGCATACCCTTAGTAAATGTGCCCCAGTGGTGATGTCACAGGGGTCATACACACAGCAATGTCACGGCATAGGGATTATACACACAGTGATGTCACAGGGAAGATATACAATGTGATATCAAATAAGTGTGAACTGTTTGAGGCTCCAGCCTGTGTCTGTGCAAGTATTTTGATGACTCTAGAATGACTCCTCTGTCAATCACTTTGCTTCCTTCTCCTATGATTTTTAGATTTCTTCCATTCTTGTTGATGTGACCGGAGCCGCTCCATCACGGGTCCAATAGAGGATAACGTGCGGATTGCTGTAATATTAAATCTTCTGCTGCTCCGTTTCCAGGAGCCAGAATAATGAGCGACAGCTGGAAACACGGATCAGAACGCTTCAGCTTTAGCCTAAATATCGAAGTCAGTGAAGTTCTCAGCATTATAGATTGTAGCTATTGTGACGAGGGACAGACAAAATATTCCCAGTATGGTCTGCACCTACATGTGAGGATCACCTGCTCCAGCACAATGAGACCAGTTAGAGGGCATGGGTAGTTCTGGCCCAGGAGGCCACATACCAGGAGGGGGGAGAGGGCTGAGTAACTTGTATCCCGATGATGAGCTCATTGAACAGGATTTGGAATTGCAGCCTCTTTGGAGTGTCCTAGGCACAGCGCCATATACTGTGTAGTGGCTGTGCCTGGTATTGCATCTTACTGCTTTTTAATGGAATGGTTATGAGTTGCAAAAGCTCATGACTAGAGGACACCCCTGACCAATCATAGTCATGGCGAGTTGCTAGGGGCATCAATTTGCCGGACTGGCTGCTCAACCACCAATCTGGAAATATGTACATGTTGTGCGGGACCCACCAGAAACTAAACTTTGAGTCCCACTCAACTCTACTCATGACCAGTGGACGTGATGCTGCAGTCAGTAAGAAGAGGCTTCAAAGTTCACCCATCAGGACAAACATCATTGGGGGTGCTATGAAGACGCAGACCAGTGGGAGTGCTATAAATAGACATGTCAGTGGGGGTGCTATGGAGACACAGATCATTGGGGGTGCTATGGAGACATAGATCAGTGGGGGTGCTATGAAGATGCACATAAGTGGGGGTGCTATGAAGACATAGATCAGTGGGGGTGCTATGAAGATGCACATAAGCGGAGGTGCTTTGAAGACGCAGATCATTGGGGGTGCTATGGAGACACAGATCATTGGGGGTGCTATGGAGACATAGATCAGTGGGGGTGCTATGAAGATGCACATAAGTGGGGGTGCTATGAAGACGCAGATCATTGGGGGTGCTGGGAGTTAGATCCCTCTGATCCTATAACATATAATAATTGCAAGAAAATACTCTACATTTAAAAACAAGATAAAAAATGTGTTGGACGTGGCCAAACATCTATTCATCTTTACCCGCCTGGGGTAACATATGTGGACGCCCTGCCAAGGCTCTGGATATCCTGGAGGGCCGGGAGCCCACACAGACCTGACAGTATAAGAACTTGTCGTGTCTCGTTACGGCCTCTCTTACCAGGGTGGAGACGCAGCCTTTGAATCCGACCATTATTCCTTCTCCCGTAGAGAATTCATAGTATATGATCCGTATTGTTCCTGGGCTCCGTCCATCTCTGGACTTTGAAGGGGGGAAATGATTAACCAAGTTTCATTTCACAAGTATCCGGTTCCTAATAAAAAAGGCAACTTTTGGATGCAAAATACATTCGGATTAGACGTAAAGTGGAAAAGTGACTTATTTTAAGATTACGGGCTGTTGAAATAATTGTTCTTGTGATGGTTGTCATAATGGCTTCTTGGCAGAGACGCCTCGCGTCTGGAGGATAAAAATAGGCAGCGGACACTTTATCACCGCACAACGGGGGAGGACGGAGGAGGTGGGGGGCGCTAACTAGTGGACACATGGTAGAGCGGTTGCTACTGTGAATGGAAAGAGGTGAAAGTTTATTGTTACTAAATACAAAGAATCCTACCTGCCTCCGACTAAATTTTCCAACTTACTTTGGGACCGCAAAAAACACAAATTTGCCTCAAAGATGGATGCAAGGAGAAACGCTGTGGTGGCCACCTCAGAGCTTCCACCATCTATGGTTCTCTGTTATCACATTGACCGTTTCAATAGAGCATCTTAATTCAAGTGAGGAAGGCTTAAAGGGGTTGTCCAGGATTGAAAAGTTTTTATACATGGCTGGGGGGGCTGTAAAAATAACAAAGGGCATATCCTCACCTCTCGCGCTCCTGCGCTGTTGTCCGTCAGTGTCCCTGTAGGGCCCTTTTTGTTTACAGTGGCCGGTGCTTTGACCCAGGAGAATGGAGCACCGGAATATAAGCTCTTCGTTAGTTTTCTTAAAACAAAATGCATTCCTGGACAACCCCTTTAAATATCTAGACCTTTAATAGAGGTTTGCTCCTGTAACACTATTTCAGCCCTAAGTCCTAGGCATTAGATAAAATCTGCTATTTGGATGCATATATTGATGTGCGATAACAATTTAATAAACTCCCCCCCCCCCCAAGACACCAGGAAAGCATTAAATACATGTAGTATGCTTTTCACCACGGTCACTGTACTAGAGGTACTAAAAGTCTCTCTTTGGGATGCCCTTTGCCTGATGTTTGGGAGTAAATAAAAAATATAACTTGTCCAGACAGAGAAAGAGGTGCAGGACCTGAGATTTCCCTTTACTTCTGTCCCTGCCTATTTGCCAGGCCCTGGACAAAACCACAGGAAGCAACTGATCGATGGTCCCTAGAATTTTTTTTTTTAAATCACAGTTTATATTTGATTTTCAAAACAATATAACAATAGGAAATAAAGAGGTGAAGGATATAATGTAACAATGCATACGCCATTTAATGTTAATTGATATATTGATAAGCTGGAACCCTCATGTTAAGAGGTCACATCTGTACTATAGCTTTGCCCCTATGTATATTGGGGTGATTTGTCATGTGTGTCAGTGCTTGATGTTCCCACTAACCCTATGGTCTCACCGGATATTCCAAGGCTCTGGCCGCTTTGTATATCGGTGCTGACCATGTGACCAAACAATTCTACGCCAAGTTCTGACTGGTGTGGAATTTCTTTATAACCTGCACTAGGAATAGGTGTAGGCTATACAAGTGTGGACAAGTCTTGATAACCTGCCCCCCCCCCCCGCCCCCATTGTCTTTTAGAATTCTTATGATATCCCCTGGTCAGGACCCCCTACAATATTTGGGTATGAGATCTCAGTGTTACAAAATAATATCACAATATTGTGATCTGGAATCGATCAGGATGAAAATCTGCGTGTAACAATGTTCGGCAGCCCAAGTGCTCAGCACTCAATAATCAGCGTATAAAAGTCAGTCAGCCTGAAATCCCGGCCATATTCCTTCCATATTTCCCCGGCAGGTTAGATGTTACATGAGGGGCTCTCATTGTGTCTGGCGCGTGTTTTGGGGTCTGTAAACATCTGCAGGTTGATACTTTTGGTTCTCTTTTTGAAAAACTTATATCCAGCAGAGACAACTATTTGACATAATTAGACTCTTTTCAAGAAACTTTTTAGAAACTATTCGTAATTTTATTCATTTTAAATGCACCTATCACCACCTCCAACTGTTTGCTTAAAGGTAATCTATCTTCATTTTAGTGGTGGTGAAGTGTCACCAACTCAATGCTTGATTCCTTGGGGGTTTAATCGCAGCGTTTTTCCTATCTTCAGCTCCGCTACACCGAATAAATAAGTTCATAAAAATATGAGCTGGACATCACCTGGTTTCATCTAAATTAATTTTTCCGGCCACCCATAAGCTTTGCCGACAGTCGGTGACATCATCCGGACATCATTTCTGCAAATCTCATATTCAGTGTGGTTGGATTTTTGCGCTGACACACTGGAAAGCTCCGGGCTACGCAAGGTAGGAGTTGGATGACGTCACTAGCTGTCTTTGATAAATGTGGGCCATTGTGGTTATTTCTTTAATCGGGGACATAGTGGGGCTCATTTACTAAAGGTCCGAACGCCGCACTTTCGCCGGGTTTCCTGAATATTTCCGATTTGCGCCAAATTGCCCCGGAATTTTGGTGCAAGCGATCGGATTGTGACGCATTGTGACAGAAATCAGGGGCGTGGCCGTCGGACAGCCCGACGGATTCGGAAAAACTGTGGAATTTAAAAAGCAATTTGTGTCGCAAGATCAAGCACTCACATGCACCAGGAAGAAGAAGGTGAACTCCGGCGGACCTCGGCGCAGCAGCGACACCTGCTGGATATCTGGCGCACAATCTTAGTCAATGCCAGCAGACCTGAATCCTCGTCGGACAACGCGCCGCAGGATCGCGACTGGACCCGGTAAGTAAATGTGCCCCAGTGTGATTATTTTCCCATTGGAGGGCCCAGCCAGAACATATTTTTAATCAATTCCCCAAAACACAACAAAGTGACAAAAGCTAATGATGAAATCGTATGAAATCAAAATGGTGCCTTTACAAATACATCCCTTTCCACAAAAAAACAAGTCCTCATAATAAAAGCAACTATACCATAATAAACAGTTATGTGTGTGTTGAGCATTGAGTGTTTAGCCTGTCCGAATATAATAATACTTCCTGTAGGAGCCTGAGTCATTCCAGAAAGATTGGATGTTCTGCAGTTTCGGGTTTACACGCAGGGGACTCCCTTGTTCATTGTTGAGTATATTGACTTCTGCTTGGGACTAACTCTCCAGAATTCTCAATAAAGAACAGATTTCTACAACACGGGGCACAGGAGACCTCTGTCACCAAGTGAATTAAAGGCCGGGAGATGATGCAAATATAAACTAATTGAATGTCTATAAATCATCCGGCCATTCGTCAGCTCGTAAGGCAAATATTTAGCTTTGCCGTCTTCCTCCCTTTGCTGCTCACTTGGTTTTGGTGAGACAGTTGAGGGCGAATTTCTCCATTTCACTTAACCCTGGGCCAGTCTGTGGACAGAAGCTAATTACCAAGATTGATGGCTTTGAGAGACGCCCAGTATTTCTAAACACAGCTTCCTTTCCTGTCATAAATATGGTTATCCCACCGTGGTTCACTCGCTACTGGCTACGAGGCCTACAGCTCATGGCGCCAACTGAAAAATCAGCAAGCCTCACAATGTCACGGAGACCGGAGTGGCCCAGTGAAATATGAACACACATCCTGGAACTCCTCATTAGGAACTCAACTCCAAACTAGTGACATCATCGGAGTAAGTCGGATATTTGACATTTACTATGGAAACGTCACACTTAGAGATGAGCGAACATGCTCGTCCGAGCTTGATGCTCGGTCGAGCATTAGGGTACTCGAAACTGCTCGTTACTCGGACGAATACTTCGCCCGCTCGAGAAAATGGCAGCTCCCGCCGTTTTGCTTTTTGGCGGCCAGAAACAAAGCCAATCTCTGCACTCCACCCAGCATGACGTGGTACCCTTACACGTCGATAGCAGTGGTTGGCTGGCCAGATCAGGTGACCCTGGGATAGACTAGCCGCTGGCCGCGCTGCTCGGATCATTCTGTCTCTGGATGCCGCTAGGGAGAGAGCTGCTGCTGGTCAGGGAAAGCGTTAGGGTGTTCTATTAGCTTACTGTTAGGCAGGAGTGATTCTCAAAGAACCCAACAGCCCTTCTTAGGGCTACAATAACGTTCTACTTTTTTTATTTTAATTTGCATCTTTTACCATTTTGTGAGGAATTAGCAGGGGGACTTGCTACCGTTGTGTTTAGCTCTTAGTGGCACACATATCCATAGCAAAGACCGAAGTGGGAAAATTCAGTAGGGGTTGGATTTCTATTAGGCAATAACTCAGTGTCATCTCATCTGGCATAGTAGTGTGCTTCCTTTGATACTTGGCTAGAAAATAGCCATAGGAGAATACAAACAGCTTCTTGAAGCCTACAGTAGCGTTCTATATATTTGATTTCTGGTTGATCTGCTGGTGGCTGTAGTTTCTGCAGTGCATGTACTTGCCAATTCTGAGCAATTTGTAGTGAGACTTGCGACCGCTGTGTTCTGCGCTTAGTGGCGCACATATCCATAGCAAAGGCCGAAGTGGCAAAATTCAGTAGGGGTTGGATTTCTATTAGGCAATAACTCAGTGTCATCTCATCTGGCATAGTAGTGTGCTTCCTTTGATACTTGGCTAGAAAATAGCCATAGGAGAATACAAACAGCTTCTTGAAGCCTACAGTAGCGTTCTATATATTTGATTTCTGGTTGATCTGCTGGTGGCTGTAGTTTCTGCAGTGCATGTACTTGCCAATTCTGAGCAATTTGTAGTGAGACTTGCGACCGCTGTGTTCTGCGCTTAGTGGCGCACATATCCATAGCAAAGGCCGAAGTGGCAAAATTCAGTAGGGGTTGGATTTCTATTAGGCACTAACTCAGTGTCATCTCATCTGGCATAGTAGTGTGCTTCCTTTGATACTTGGCTAGAAAATAGCCATAGCAATAGGATAGGATTGTTTGGTTTTAAAAACTCAAAAAAAAACAAAAAACACAAAAAAAAACAAAAAGAAGTAAAAAAAAAAAAAAAGTTATAACTCTCATTTTAAAAATGTTTAACCCGAGGGCTAGGGGTAGAGGACGAGGGCGGGGACGTGGGCGTCCAACTACTGCAGGGGTCAGAGGCCGTGGTCCTGGGCGGGGTGAGACACCACCTGCTGATGAGGGAGCAGGGGAACGCCGCAGAGCTACACTCCCTAGGTTCATGTCTGAAGTTACTGGGACTCGTGGTAGAGCACTGTTGAGGCCAGAACAGTGCGAACAGGTGATGTCGTGGATTGCTGACAATGCTTCGAGCAATTTGTCCACCACCAGTCAGTCTTCCACGCAGTCCACCCATGTCACCGAAATCCCCACTCCTCCAGCTCCTGCACCTCAGCCTCCTCCCCCCCAGTCTGCCCCCTCCCAGGAAAATTTGGCATTTGAACCGGCATACTCTGAGGAACTGTTTTCTGGACCCTTCCCACAGTCACAAACCACTTGTCCGGTTGCTGCTGAGCAATTTTCCGATGCCCAGGTTTTCCACCAGTCACAGTCTGTGGGTGATGATGACCTTCTTGACGTAGTGGAAGTGTGTAAAGAGGTGTCCGACGATGAGGAGACACGGTTGTCAGACAGTGGGGAAGTTGTTGTCAGGGCAGGAAGTCCGAGGGGGGAGCAGACTGAGGGATCGGAGGATGATGAGGTGACAGACCCAAGCTGGGTTGAGAGGCCGGGTGAACACAGTGCTTCTGAGACGGAGGAGAGTCCTCGACCTGAACAGGTTGGAAGAGGCAGTGGTGGGGCCAGACGGAGAGGCAGGGCCAGAGCTGGTGCATCAGCGCCACTGTCAACTAGTGAAGCTCCCGTGGTGAGGGCTCTTGCGGCGAGGGCTAGATCTTCAGAAGTGTGGAGGTTCTTTAAGGAAACACCGGATGACCGACGGACTGTGGTGTGCAACATTTGCCAAACCAGGCTCAGCAGGGGTTCCACCACTACTAGCTTAACTACCACCAGTATGCGCAGGCATATGAATGCTAAGCACCCCACTCAGTGGCAACAAGCCCGTTCACCTCCGGCCGTGCACACCACTGCTCCTTCCCCTGTGTCAGCTGCTAGTCAGCCCCCTGCCCAGGACCCTGGCACAAAAACCCCATCGTCGCCTCCACGATCCTCCACAGCATCCACCAGCGTTCAGCTCTCCATACCCCAGACGCTGGAGCGGAAACGCAAATATAGTGCAACCCACCCGCACGCCCAAGCCCTTAATGTGCACATCTCCAGATTGCTTAGCCTGGAGATGCTGCCCTATAGGCTAGTAGAGACCGAGGCCTTTCGCAACCTCATGGCGGCGGCCGCCCCTCGGTATTCGGTCCCCAGCCGCCACTACTTTTCCCGATGTGCCGTCCCAGCCCTGCACCAGCACGTGTCAGACAACATCATCCGTGCCCTGACCAACGCCGTTTCTGACAAGGTCCACCTGACCACGGACACGTGGACGAGTGCTGCCGGGCAGGGCCACTATATATCGCTGACGGCACATTGGGTTAACTTGGTGGAGGCTGGGACCGAGTCTGACCCTGGGGCTGCTCATATACTGCCGACGCCGAGGATTGCGGGGCCTACCTCGGTCCAGGTGTTTCAGGCCTACTATGCCTCCTCCTCCTCCCACCCCTCCTCCACCTCCTCCTCCGAACTACCATCCGTGGGCACGGCGCCATCAGTCGGTAGCTCTAGGCACAGCAGCAGTGCCGTCGCTAAGCGACAGCAGGCGGTGCTCAAACTGCTGAGCCTAGGCGACAAAAGGCACACCGCCCAAGAGCTATTACAGGGCATCACGGCGCAGACTGATCTGTGGCTGGCACCGCTGAACCTCAAGCCGGGAATGGTTGTGTGTGACAACGGCCGTAACCTGGTGGCGGCTCTGCAACTCGGCAGACTGACACATGTGCCATGCCTGGCCCATGTGTTAAATCTGATAGTGCAGCGTTTCCTCAAGACATACCCCAATCTGTCTGATTTGCTCACGAAGGTGCGCCGCATCTGTGCGCATTTCAGGAAGTCCAGCCCAGATGCTGCCACTCTCAGGGCAGCGCAGCGCCGCCTCCAACTGCCCGCTCACCGACTGTTGTGCGACGTGCCCACGAGGTGGAATTCAACACTGACCATGTTATCCAGAGTTTACCAGCAGCGCAGAGCGATTGTAGACTGCCAGATGTCAACTTCCACCAGAACTGGTAGTCAGGTCAGTCAGCTTCCTCAAGTCTACAATGAGGAGTGGACGTGGATGTCTGATATCTGTCAGGTGCTGAGTAACTTTGAGGAGTCAACACAGATGGTCAGTGGCGATGCCGCCATCATCAGCCTCACCATCCCGCTGCTTGGCCTGTTGAAAAACTCTCTGGTCAGCATGAAGTCGGAAGCTTTGCGCTCGTCACAAGAGACGGGGGAAGAATATTCCCTTGTTGATAGCCAAAGCACCCTGAGGTCTGTTTCTCAGCGCATATCGGAGGAGGTGGAGGTGGAGGAGGATGAGGAGGAAGAGGAGGAGAATGTTGGCGAGACACAAGAGGGGACCATTGTTGAGTCCTTCACTGTTCAGCGTGTATGGGCAGAAGAAGAGGAGTTGGAGGAGTTGGAGGAGGAGGAAATGGACAGTCAGGCCAGTGAGGGGAGTGAATTCTTACGCGTTGGTACTCTGGCGCATATGGCAGATTTCATGCTAGGCTGCCTATCCCGTGACCCTCGCGTTCAAAGAATTTATTCCAGCACCGATTACTGGGTGTTCACTCTCCTGGACCCACGGTACAAGCAAAATCTTCCCACTCTCATCCCTGGAGAGGAAAGGAGTGTGAGAATGCATGAATACCAGCAGGCCCTGGTGCACAAGCTGAAACAGTATTTCCCTTCTGACAGCGCTAGCGGCAGAGTGCGTAGTTCTGCGGGACAAGTAGCGAGGGAGAGTAGGCGAGCAGGCAGCTTGTCCAGCACTGGCAAGGGTACGCTTTACAAGGCTTTTGCCAGCTTTATGTCACCCCAGCAAGACACTGTCACCTGTCCCCAGTCTCGGCAGAGTAGGGCTGATCTTTACAGAAAGATGGTGAGGGAGTACGTAGCTGACCATACCATCGTCCTAAATGATCACACAGCTCCCTACAACTACTGGGTTTCAAAGCTGGACATGTGGCACGAACTGGCGCTGTACGCCTTGGGGGTTCTTGCCTGCCCTGCCGCTAGCGTCTTGTCCGAGCGGGTTTTCAGTGCAGCTGGTGGCATCATCACCGATAAGCATACACGCCTGTCGACTGACAGCGCTGACAGGCTGACGCTTATTAAAATGAATAAAGGCTGGATTTCTCAGAATTTCCAATCTCCACCAGGTGAAGGAAGCTCAACCTGAATAATTGATCCACTCCTCCTCCTCCTCCTCATTTTCCTCCTTCTCCTCCTCTTTGTACAGTAAAGCAGAGGAAAATGGCTATTTTTTGACAGGGCCCACTGGCTCTTGCTATAGTACTTCATGCATTTAATTTTTCTGGAGGGCCACCTACCCGGTCCTCTGTTTTAAAAATTTTTGGGACTGCCACATACAGGCACTCAATCTATTCCATTTTACTGGAGGGCCACCTACCTGCTCCTCTGGTTTGAAACATTTTTGGGACTGCCACATACAGGCACTCAATCTATTCCATTTTACTGCAGGGCCACCTACCTGCTCCTCTGGTTTGAACAATTTTTGGGACTGCCACATACAGGCACTCATTCTATTCCATTTTACTGGAGGGCCACCTACCTGCTCCTCTGGTTTGAAACATTTTTGGGACTGCCACATACAGGCACTCAATCTATTCCATTTTACTGCAGGGCCACCTACCTGCTCCTCTGGTTTGAACAATTTTTGGGACTGCCACATACAGGCACTCAATCTATTCCATTTTACTGGAGGGCCACCTACCTGCTCCTCTGGTTTGAAACATTTTTGGGACTGCCACATACAGGCACTCAATCTATTCCATTTTACTGCAGGGCCACCTACCTGCTCCTCTGGTTTGAACAATTTTTGGGACTGCCACATACAGGCACTCAATCTATTCCATTTTACTGGAGGGCCACCTACCTGCTCCTCTGGTTTGAAACATTTTTGGGACTGCCACATACAGGCACTCAATCTATTCCATTTTACTGCAGGGCCACCTACCTGCTCCTCTGGTTTGAACAATTTTTGGGACTGCCACATACAGGCACTCAATCTATTCCATTTTACTGGAGGGCCACCTACCTGCTCCTCTGGTTTGAAACATTTTTGGGACTGCCACATACAGGCACTCAATCTATTCCATTTTACTGCAGGGCCACCTACCTGCTCCTCTGGTTTGAACAATTTTTGGGACTGCCACATACAGGCACTCAATCTATTCCATTTTACTGCAGGGCCACCTACCTGCTCCTCTGGTTTGAACAATTTTTGGGACTGCCACATACAGGCACTCAATCTATTCCATTTTACTGGAGGGCCACCTACCTGCTCCTCTGGTTTGAAGAATTTTTGGGACTGCCACATACAGGCACTCAATCTATTCCATTTTACTGGAGGGCCACCTACCTGCTCCTCTGGTTTGAAACATTTTTGGGACTGCCACATACAGGCACTCAATCTATCCCATTTTACTGGAGGGCCACCTACCTGCTCCTCTGGTTTGAAAAATGTTTGGGACTGCCACATACAGGCACTATCCAAATTAAATTGTCTCCATAGCAGCCTCCACACGTTGTCTCCATTGCTACCTCCAAAAGTCGTCCATATAGCTGCCTCCATACATCGTCCCTTTATCAAACGAGGTGTGTCAGGCAGAAATTTGGGTTGTTTTCATGGATTCCACATCAAAGTTGTTAACTTTGTCGCCACCCTGCTGTGTTATCCACAAAATATACTGGCAAACTTTTACCATTTAGGGATATTATTTCAGCGCTTCTTGCGCATCTGTTTACATTCCCCTCACCCGGCATATCCTAAACTTATAAGAACGCTACTACACTTGATCTTATACAAAAGGTTCTTAGAAGTGCTGTTTGGGGAGTAGCCTAGAGACAGGGGCTTGGATTGGCGAAAGCTCGCCTGGCAGCGGAACGCCAGCTCCATGCGCATCATGCGCTTCTTGCGCATCTGTTTACATTCCCCTCACCCGCCATATCCCAAACTTATAAGAACGCTACTACACTTAACTTGGTGCAGGCTGGGACCGAGTCTGACCCTGGGGCTGGTCATATACTGCCGACGCAGAGAATTGCGGGGCCTACCTCGGTCCAGGTCTCAAAGGCCTACTATACCTCCTCCCACCCCTCCTCCACCTCCTCCTCCTCCGAATTACCATCCGTGGGCATGGCGCCATCAGTCGGTAGCTCTAGGCACAGCAGCAGTGCCGTCGCTAAGCGACAGCAGGCGGTGCTGAAACTGCTGAGCCTAGGCGATAAAAGGCACACCGCCCAAGAGCTATTACAGGGCATTCCACATCAAAGTTGTTAACTTTGTCGCCACCCTGCTGTGTAATCCACAAAATATACTTGCAAACTTTTACCATTTAGGGATATTATTTCAGCGCTTCTTGCGCATCTGTTTACATTCCCCTCACCCGCCATATCCTAAACTTATAAGAACGCTACTACACTTGATCTTATACAAAAGGTTCTTAGAAGTGCTGTTTGGGGAGTAGCCTAGAGACAGGGGCTTGGATTGGCGAAAGCTCGCCTGGCAGCGGAGCGCCAGCTCCATGCCAAGATCCAACTAACATAGTTTTAACTGCAGCACCTTTAATCTACTACTAGTTCACTGCCTCCATACATGGTCCCCTTATCAAACGAGCTGTGTCAGGCAGAATTTTGGGTTGTTTTCATGGCTTCCATGTTAACTTTGTCGCCACCCTGCTGTGTAATCCACAAAATATACTGGCAAACTTTTATCATGTACCGATATTATTTGAGCGCTTCTTGCTCACCTCCTTTGGTTCCTCTCTGCCACCCATTGGTTTGAAGCCTGAGTCCATTTAGGGTATGTCGCCATGACACTCTCTAGCCTGCTGCCGCTGCCTCTGCATGCCGTCCCCTATAGTGTCAGGGTCAATTATTGGATGTTTTAGATGCTATCTAGCTTCATTCTGTCACTCTGTCATGGCCATGCTGTTGCCCATAATTTTGGCATAATGGTGCGATTAAGCAGCCTCAGAGGCATCCATGCATGCTGCCCCTGCTGTTTCCTGTCCATTTCCGTGGTGTTTCCATCCTTTTCTGAGGTTCCCAGGTGTTTGGCCAAGCTTCCCTGTGCAGAGCCTTGGTCCCCTTGAAAAATGCTCGAGTCTCCCATTGACTTCAATGGGGTTCGTTATTCGAGACGAGCACTCGAGCATCGGGAAAAGTTCGTCTCGAATAACGAGTACCCGAGCATTTTAGTGTTCGCTCATCTCTAGTCACACTCTTTTCTCGGCTGAAGAACAAGTTGCACTTGAAAGAGAATGTAAGAGAATATATTGGTCCCAGATTGTTATAGAAGAGGACAAAGTCTATCATTGAAAGCTTTTTTGGAGGGTATTTTTTACAGAAACTGTCTGAATTGACCTGCTCACATCTCTCGAGGTCCCATGTCTCGTTCTTGGCTGATGGTCTACGTTAGCGCTCTTCTACTGAGGCAGGAGTAAAACCTTTTGTGGTTTATGGCTGAAGAACACACAGTCCTTTAGAATCCACTTCCATGGTTTAGCCCTAAGCCTAATCTGTAGCTGACCAGATGATCCATATCTATGAAGCTAGCCTTACCCGGCTAATGTCCAACTTTCCAGAACCTGGTTATTCATTTGGTTTCATGTTGGGTTTTACTCTCTGGGTATAGGAACTTTAGAGACACAGCCGTTGTCTGAATCAATAATTCCTTGCCTTTGGGTATTCAGTACATGAACACAATTCCGTTCCAGGCCGGATTGTAACCGGGTGGAGCCATCTGAATAATATCTTGCCTTCCATTACTCATGCCTGGCGTACAGTACCCATAAGGGAGAGAGGTATTTAATAGCTATGGCACAGTGGTCCAGCACGTGTACCCAGACTTAGACCATAATATTAGGATTTATGGCTGCAGTTTTATTAAACTTTGTTTCCCATATTATTAAAGAGGTTTTAGAAGAATTCTGGAAAACCCGGTAAGGGCCGTGGCAGTTATAAGAGTGAAAAATATAGCGTACTTGCCACTTTTGGTTCCAACACTGCTAATCCCACCTGTCTACTCGCACTGCTGGGACAGAAGTGTTGGCGGTCATGGGACTGGACAGGAGTGTTGGTCAATGGGTGTCAGAAGCTATGCCAAAATCAGGAGTCGGAGCAAAGAACATTTTTATATTCATTAAGCCCAGCCATATTGGGCTCTCAGTGAATTTATGGGAAGCCCCTTTTATTATATGATTGATGAAAGTATTATAAAAAAATGTTCTAACCTCTATTCTGGCTCGGCATGTGTCCCCTAAAACATTTAACCTGTCATGATTTGAACTCTTCAGAACGTCAACAGGTGTCCTGTGGTATATGGGTCGAAGGCGTAAGCAGCTGGTCCAATAAATCATGAACTGGCTTCGGTGGATTGCATTAGTGTTTCCATCACATTTCAAGGTGGCTTGATAGGGCTTAGATATGGGATTTTGAAGACCACGTAATCGTGTTGACTTCTTCAGACCATTCTTGCTGTTTCTAGGGGAACCTTTACTATGTTTGGTTTTACTTTGCCTCTTCAATGTTTA
Organism: Engystomops pustulosus; assembly: GCF_040894005.1. Classification (NCBI taxonomy): domain Eukaryota; kingdom Metazoa; phylum Chordata; class Amphibia; order Anura; family Leptodactylidae; genus Engystomops; species Engystomops pustulosus. Next base: position 287,553,849 of record NC_092411.1, read on the forward strand.
GGTAGGTGGTACGTCTCATAGTAATATCCACATGAACCCAGAACCCAACCTTACCCAACAGCATCTTGGAAATCACTGTGGGCATGTCCAACACCTGTGGCCTCTAGAGGACATTACACATTCAATTAATATTTCATTTCACCTCTAGAGGTGCTATAGGGTAATTGAATACACAGGGGCAGATTTACTTACCCGGTCTATTCGCGATCCAGCGGCGCGTTCTCTGTGGTGGATTCGGGTCCGGCCGGGATTCAATAAGGCAGTTCTTCCGACGTCCACCAGGTGGCGCTAATGCGCTGAAGTTCCCCGGAATGCCCTTAAGTTCAACGGCCTATTCCTAGTGAAGGTAAGTGCGAGTCCCGCGACACATTTTTTTTTTTTTAAATGCGGCGGTTTTTCCGAATCCGTCGGGTTTTCGTTCAGCCACGCCCCCTGATTTCCGTCGCGTGCATGCCAGCACCGATCCGCCACAATCCGATCACGTGCGCCAAAATCCCGGGGCAATACAGGGAAAGTCGGCGCAAATCGGAAATATTCGGGTAACACGTCGGGAAAACGCGAATCGGGCCCTTAGTAAATGACCCCCACAGTCTATAAAAGTCTATCCTGTAGCCAGCATCTTATAAACCGAGCCCCTCCATCAGAATGACATCATTCAAAGTGGAAAACTAGAACCCAAAGTTTTTGATGTTATACTTTACTAGAATTCAGACCTTGGAGTCTCTAGTGGGGTATATACAGTTTATTTGGGGGTATCTTGAGACTATTACATTTAGACTATACAGCTATAATTATAATTGTCAGCGCCCACTAGTGGTGGCAGTATTCACAATCATTTTTAAACATTGTATCCGTGTTATAATGATTATTCGAAAATTACTATTATTATGACACCTTCTAACATCATAATTCTGTATGTAGATCTTTAGGTTTAGTCTCTCCCGGGCCTGCGGCTGCGCTCTCCCCACCAAGTCACATCTGTCATAGCTCTTTGTATATCCCGTGATGGAAGGGCTGTGAGATTAGTTACAGTTCTACATGTTTGACTTAATCAGACTTAGTAACTGGGAATCCACTTGAGCTAATTCCCCTGTGCCTTATTAAAGCATGTACAGCAATATTGGGAGCCCGGAAAACTCGAACCAGATTTCTCTTAAAAGACTGAAAAGGACAAATATGATGTCAATTAGTGCGTCCGGTTTTTACAAGATATCCCAAGGTCAATGGCTCAAGCCCCATCGATGAGCTACAAACACCAAATGTGGCCCTCAGACACCATCTGGAGGCCAGATCCCTTCCTCTGGAGAAGGTGAAGCGGAAAAGAGCTCAGCTTTAAACACCTCGCTGTGAGATGAGGCTTTACCTCCTTCTTTATGGGTGTAGAACCGAAAGATGTTTATTATTACTAAAAATCCTATCCACGGCCGGACGCATGCTGCTATATATTATATACTATATGCTGGTGGAATAGGAAGCTTCTATCCATATCTAAACATTAGATCTCTAATATAATCTAGACATTAGAAAAGTTTTTATTATTCCAGATAAATCTGAAGAACATAAAATCTGGAGCCATCTCTTAGAAGAAAACACCAGGAGTTGAAGCCACAAATATCGTAGCATTGGGCCAGCCAGAGTTTGTCCGGTAATGGTTCTGAGCACCTCCCTGGATTACTTACTCATAGTATCGTCTTCCTGTGAATAAGACTTTACTCGCAGCCCGAGTTGTTTTTCTTGTAGTAGTAGTCGGTATCTGGACGGCTCGGCTGAATATATGAGATGGTGACACATCCTGAAAGTGTAGGATTCCCGCATGATACATTGCTGAGTATTTTTTCTTTAAGCTATCCATGGCAGTCACTGGTTTCCATTTGTGGCAGAGAAAAACATCTGAGATCATTCTTGGTGGAGTTTCCTAAAATTTTGAGGTATTCATAGAGGATAATAATAATGATAATCTTTGTTTATGTAGCGCCATCATATTCCGTAGAGCTTTAGAAATCATTGTACCCTAGGAATCATCGTGTAGTGTTGGTTACTAGAATTACACTTCCAATTGCCACGAGGTAGCCTTACACTTAAGAGCTGGCTGTATCTGCCGTTTTTTTTTTAACATTGGCCATCACCTAGGGAAGTGGTGGCGAACCTATGGCACGGGTGCCAGAGGTGGCACTCAGAGCCATTTCTGTGGGCACTCAGACCATCACCCCAGGACAGAGTTCACCAAATAGGACAAAATCCAACTGCAGTCCCAGGCAACTTAAGAGTTGCCGCTCTCAGCGCTATTTTAAAGCAAAATTTCATTGTCTGTTTGGAACTGCGGGAAAAGTGAAAGGGAGTTGACAGAACTGCATTATCTTTGGTGGTCATCCTGCTGAACCCACCATTCTTCCTCTACAGAGAGACCCTGAAGAGAAGCTACAGTGAGTCTGAATTTGCCCTCCTTTCAACTGTATTGGTGGCCTTAGGGGGCCGATACAATTGAAAGATGGGGAAGAACAGGTAACAATAAGTTACTGCTAAAAATGCCATGTTGGCACTTCACGGTAAATAAGTGGATTTTGGTTGTAGTTTGGGCACTCTGTCTCCAAAATGTTTGCCATCACTGACCTAGGGCAACGTGGGCTAGACTAGCTTTCCTCCAATAACAGTTGATGGGATTTGATTTCAACTTGTCTGATTCTTTTGTTCTTATGGTAGACAATGCTAGAGTGTGATCGCCAGCGCTGGAGGAGGCGAGTACATCCATGGTGAGGTAAGTAGGGCACACATTGATCACTCTCTCCAATATGGTAAGGCAAATGAGGGTTGTGGACCAACTTTACCACCTAACCAGTTTGAAATTGAGCTTATCCTAAGAAAATGAGGAGGTCAACAAGAGCAGTTGATGAACTAGAAGGAGGGTGCTGCCTACGTGTGAATGTGTTTCGGCTTAGAACATAAGCCTTCTTTAGGTAAAATTGCAGGTACTGATATCCTCATATGTATTTGTGATCCAATTGTTGCCTGGAACTTGCAGAATTTGTGCCCGTATTTGCGAAGAAGCTGGTGCCTATTAGTAGATATGAGCACCGGACTGCAAACGTGGGGGATTTTGAAACTTGTGTTCAAAACGCCAGTCATAATGAATTCCCCCGATTATACCCTGTTGTTCACATTATTTTTGGTCTGTTATTCTACATTTGAATCTCTGCTTTCTTTCTTTTTTTTCCCAGTATCCTGCTTCGAGTGCTCACAATCATTTCCAACCTATAACCTATTCACAGAATTCTGGACCATGCGGCAATGAGGACTCAAGGACTCTACAAGGGTAGTTCTAGGTAAACTAGAACCAAGATAGTGTAGGTAAACGGTAGTAGACACCTCTGAACGAGACAAGAGGAACATCAATGCTTCCTGTAGGAGGAGAGTTCCTTTGTTCCTTTTATCTCTAGGGGGAGGGGGGGGGCACAGGAGTTAGTTGGCGACATCTTTGTATGTATACACTTTTTGGAGGAGGAGAGTGCCCTGGAATACAGAGATGCTGGTAGGACGTTGTTGGCAGACACAGGGGTAAGGAGTGATGAAGAGAAATTACTGTGGAAAGATGGGTGACCGGCATCACACATGTCATCTGTTTAGTAACAAGGTCAACATTTAAAGAGTTACGACTAACCAGAGGATATGTCCACCTGGCCAAGTGACGGCAAATATTGCCTGTGCTCCCATAGATTTGAATGGATGGTAGACATTCTGCTACAGCTGCCTCTCCATTCTGCCTGGCTGCAGGATGACCGGTTCCTGAGAGAGGTGTGGGTACCTGAGGTGGATCCTGAGATAGATCCTGCAGGTATTTATGATCTAGCCATATGGTATACACATATTTTACAAATATAAATATAAAACTAATTTTTGGGTCTTTTATTGACTTGGGTCACCAACCAGGTAACTACCTTAACTTGCACAAAGAACCTTTCACTAACCAACGCACTGGCTCCATAGCTGCCGTCTTCTACTGAAATCTACAAAACCCGTAATATCTGATTTCAAATGATGGTCCATGGCCCAGCATCATGGATTCTCTGTTCTGTACCAGTTTCCTACAATCTTTCATAATGTTGACAAATGGCCTTTATCTTCTGCTCGGGCCATCGCCTCCTACACATGTTTTAGAGTGCTGGAAAACTCTGCGTCTGGTCATGGACCAACTGGATCCATTCTCCAAGTAAGATGAAATCCAAGTCATAGCCATATTGAATTTATCATACATGTCCACTTGATTTCCTTATTTTCATACCTTTAAGTCTGGGCTTCCTGACAAAATAGTATTTACCGCACAAGATACAAATCCCTATTCCCTGAGCCTATCCTGGGCGGATAGACTTACACTGCGCCTGCACTGTCAGTTATACATTGAAATTACTTCTCTCCATGCAGATCCCGGCATCACCTTCTTCTTCTTCTGGGAAGCAGTTTGCAAGTAAGACAGTATCCAAAATCTGATCGGTTCACACTATAAGATTTTTTTGTAGATTTTTTATTTTTTGGGGGGATTCATTTTTCTACAACTAACTTAAAAAAGATGGGACAGACCAAACAAGGAGAAGTTTTCATAGAAGAATGACAATTTTTTGGGAAGTTTTTAGTTTTTTATGGAACTCAGAAATGTCAATGGGTTGAATTCAAGTTGTAGTTTTAATACATGACTTGTATTTCTTCAGTTTAGTTCAGATTTAAAACATAACTTTAAAGTTTATAGACAAAATATAGCTGAAGAGAGCCTTTGACAACAATTCCAAATATGCTAATAGATATATGAGGCTATCTGTAATATCCTCTCAGTTTTTCCTGAAGTGGGTGGGACTTCCATGTTGTGACATCAGCTAAGGGCAGTGAGGCCAGAGCACTGAGGGCATTCACGTGAACGTGCACAAACAGCTCAGCCAATCAGGAGGACACAGAATCAGTGTTACTGCTTGTACAGAGATCTAGTGCAGAGCAACATAGGAGAGACAAAGAGCTGACAGCATAGAGCACAGATCATTGCATCATAGTAAAAAATGACCATACAGTAATAAAGCTCTGTTACATAACAACCGTGTGGCATCCTTGTAATTGGATGACTTAAAGCATGTGATCAGTCACATGCTTGTGACATCACTTTCATTTGTTTTTTTTTGTCATTTCAGGACTGATACTCTCCTGCTCCTAGCATCTAAAGCTTGGGAGCGTGCACCTCACCTAATGCACTCCCAACAAGATTCACCCACCCACTACTCCTTTCCAGCTAATGATAGGGATTTTCAAGACAACCAAGATAAGCAAAGGCAGGAAGAGCAGCCAAGTGGACAAGGTAAAACCCCTGCTAGCAGGCAAATGGCTTCAGATAGCTAATGAGAGTAAATTACAGAATTTTTTTTTAGCTTAGTGCAGAGTTAGGCAAAAGTTTTAACACTTTAGAGTTGTTCTTTAAATAGACCAATATTACATTTGTTCTTGACCATTAACATTTTTCCATTGTCATTTAATTATTTAATAATAAAATATCTGTAATAATCAAATGTTCTTCATGTCTTGTCATATCCACTAACATAGCCCAAAGCATTAAGTGGATTGGGACTGCAAATGGTTGTTCAATGATCCAACACTCGTGTTCACTCTCTAATCTCCATCACAGTCTTATTGGGGCAGATTTACTTACCCGGTCCATTCGCGATCCAGCGGCGCGTTCTATGCGCTGGATTCGGGTCCGGCCGGGATTCACTAAGGTAGTTCCTCCGCCGTCCACCAGGTGGCGCTGCTGCGCTGAAGAGCATCGGAACACACTGGAATACACCGAGCCGGGCTGAGTGAAGGTAAGTGCAATTTTCGCGACACATTTTCTTTTTTAAATGTGGCGGTTTTTCCAAATCTGTCGGGTTTTTGTTCGGCCACGCCCCCCGATTTCCGTCGCGATGCGCCACAATCCGATCGCGTGCGCCAAAATCCAGGGGCGATTCAAGGGGAAATCGGCGCAAATTGGAAATATTCGGGTAACACGTCGGGAAAACGCGAATCGGGCCCTTAGTAAATGACCCCCATTATGTCAATCTCTAACTTCAATCACAGGAAATGACTGTCCTGCCAATTTTGACAACCCAAAAAAATAAAAAAAAGTTAGAGGGGTTCTCCCATCTATGGGGTCTGACTACTGGGTCACTAAATGATCTGGAAAAGTGGGGACTGAAATGCTGAAGACATGATGGACTACTACAACTGGGCATAATGTTGTCCTGGACCATCGGGCCTGACAATGACACTTCATACACAAGGGGACTTTCATTACCAGTTCTCCCAGCAGATGGACCTTCTGGTACTGAGACATATCCCTTCTCCTCCGCATAAGGTTTATGTTTATTTAATGGAAGAACCCCAACAAAGGAAACTCATCTTTTGGAATATGGATTTTTCAAAGGTCCTTTTCTTTTGACTATTTGCCATTTAAAGGATAACTGATGATGCAACCCCAAATTTAGTCTGCTCTTCAATGACCCTGCCTATACCATATACTGCAAAAATACATTAAAATACAGGTCATGTCCCAGTTTGTTCCTAACTAAAGACTTCAGAACAGATGCTGGACCTTGAGTTTGAGAAAGCCCAAAAGGCTCCTCTCTTACCGGCCAACTTAAGGACCTCTATCACAATAGGACTATGAACAGTATTGTAGGGTTGAAAAACTCTTGCATGGATTTTTCATGTTAAATATGGATAAACAAGGGTGTTGCTTGGCTCGGTCGTTTGCATAATTCACATCTACAAATGATTGTCTAAGTCGGCTGAACATTTCATAAGAATGTGAATATCTGGAATTCATTAGTGACCCAGTGTAGCACATACATTTAACAAGACATTGATCAATTACTTTTTCACTTTTTTTTCCAAAAAGACCAAATTTTATGTCAAGACAATCCAGTAAGACCCATAAGTCGGGCCCCAATAACGAGAGAGGTTACCGAGAGGCAACGGTATATCTAATGAGGATTTCTTGGAGAATTTGCGCCCAGCTCTGGAGGTTATACTCACATTGGAATGCAAAGCTGAGTGGATTCAATTTCTCTAAATTCATATAATGCCTACAAGGTAGTTCATGGACTTCCGACCCCGTGTTCGCAAGTATTTGTTTCCCTGTAGAAATTATAGGATCTTAGCGTTCACTGAGGAGGAGCAGCGCTGAGGAATCCCAGTAGTCAGCAGAACATCGGATTTCAAGTCTCTGCAGATAATTGCCTGGAACGCACGGCAGTTGTAGAATTTCCAGCTCAGAAAAATAAAATAAAATCATTAAGCTTGGTCAGCGGCATCTGAAAAATATTACAGGCACTGGGAATAACAGTTCAGACAGTTTTTTAAATTAAAAAAAAAAAAGCCTAAATTTATTATAATTTTTTTTTCAAGTTTTGATTCTTTTTTTTATTTCTATACATCTGATTGAGATTTGAATTAAAATTGCAGTGTTTTTTTTAACTTTAAAAAAAAAAAAAATTATAGTTATAAATGATGGTATTTATCCATCTGATCATGGTATTTTATTATGTAAAATTATACATTTTAAAATGACTAATTAAAAATAATTTTTCCAAAAAACTCTCCGATTTTTATTGCTATTTGCCTATATTTTCTATATAGAGGTCCATGATTTTTTTCTTACCTTTTCTATTCTTAGTCTTACTTTTAGTCTCTAGATTAGAGATGAGCAGATCCAGGTTCCCGTTCAAGTTCATCATTTGGGTTTGGCCGTGAGACCTGGACATGTTGCCGGATTGGTGTATAGTCATAGCCATGGCTAGTTGCTATAGGCGTCAATTTGCCGGATTGGCAATACGTCGAAATCATGCGGCTGAAGCTAAACAGGTCTCTACTTTAGATCAACTGAAGAACTGCTTTAGATCAACTTACCTTCTGATGCACCACATACACCCATCAAGCATAGCCGGATCAAAAACTCTATATGTAGCATTTTTGATCTGGTTTCTATTGTTTGAATTTTTCAGATCCGGTGGCTTAGATAAAAAAAAGTTATTCTATATAGGTGAGCTTATTGTCCGTAAAGTAATTCCCCAGTGGTGCCTATCCTCTTGGATCCATTCTCCCAATGTTAAAAAACTGTATTAAAAATAAAGGTTTTATATTGTGTAACAGCAAAGTCATCTACTTCTCCTGCACATCTCATCTACTTCTCCTGCACATCTCATCTACTTCTCTTTTAAATAGATAGAGATATTTTGATTCTAGTTATTCTATCATTGTTTCAAATGATTACCATGATGATGAGTAACCAATAAGGCATTGTTGTCCCTTGAAAAACTGTTATGAACATAGCGAGAATCTATTATTGCAGTGGATGCAACTGCTCGTACCCCAATAATCAGGGTCATCGAGGACAAAGTTCACCTAAGTCTTCATTGCCACTGAATGAAGTCGTGGTACTCACATGTGACTAGCCTTCAATTCACTCCTACCGGACTGCATAAGATTATTGGCAACTTAAACCCAACTGTAGAGGTTAAGGGGACTGTCTGTGGGAAAACCCCTTCAAGAGGATTAAGTTCTAGACCAGTTTGATTAAAATATTATGTTATACATTTCAGGGGATGCAATGACATCAAGGTTGGTGGCATGTGTCTTCCAATAGAGGAGCAGACTCAGTGTCAGGCTTGGGTCCCTAAAGGTCGCTAGATAAAATGGTTCTTAGGCCCACCTTCAATTAAACCCTAAGCAACTCACTCTAGAAGCATCCAAATGGAGTTGTTAGATTCTGGACCCACTGGGTCCTGACTCTGTGTTAAGTAATTTCTACCCTGAGTAGACTTTGGTGTAGTCCCCGATGGTCCATATTGTACAGATCCATTTTAATTTATAAACAGCAATGAAATTAAAAAAAAAAAAAAAAACTGCATAAAATAACAAAAAACTCCATGATCTACATTCTGCTCTTCTTCATATAAAGAGGCTGGGACATAAAAACTTTTTCCATGTCTATTATTCAACACAACAAGATGCAGCCGCCCTTTAATAAAGTTGATTTAAAATGTGACGTTTCGGCATGTCTGGCTGAAGGTTCAGCTTATTCTTGTGGCAAGATATCAGCAACACTTGTTTAATGTGGTCCGTGTCTACGGCATAAATACCGGGTATAATGGTGATTTATTTGCTTTTATTTTTTAATACACAACTATTAGACAGAAGACTTTAGAGCTCCATTTGTATTGATGTAGCGTGGCCGAGGCTGGTATTCCACCTTGTGTTGGGTTTAACCTTGTGCTGGGTTTTTCCATTCCTATTGGGATATAATCAGCATCCCAAATGTCCCAGACATCAGGTAGGCCCCCTCTCCTCACGGGAACTTACACTTTTGCCTTTATGGTGTCTCATGGGAGATTGTCACCCTTATAGTATTGACACCCCATTACTATGTCTTTCACACTACAGTAGGTTTCAGATTTGGACCCTTTAGTCTGAATCAATTACAGTTTCCTCCAGAACATCTTGACCTATTCTTATTCTCGCAAGTTCTTCCTGTACCAAAATTCCTTCAAGTCGTTCAACCTTATAGAAGGCGAAAACTCTCACATTTCCTCAATGTTCCAGCCAAGATACATATGTATAAAAAAGTTACGAGACTCGAGATTCTGAAAGAGAAATTAAATTTAGCATTTTATATTATTAAGGAAAAAAATTATCCCCCGTACGCTAAATCGTTGAAGGACAACCGTATTGGAAGCCATCAGCCTATCATCTGCAATTTCCATTAACTTTCTAGCCTGGGAATCAACCAACTACTATGACTTCGAGCTTTGTTTGTTGGATGAAATGGAAGCAATTTTGACATTAAATTTAGCTCATGGTTTTGTTGAATTTTCTTATTTTTGACATACAATGGCACATAGTCTCGTTACAGATCTCTGGCCAACCCACTTCAATGGCTTCTGCTATTCCATCTCCTCTAATGGATTTAATTAACTGTTCTGTATTAGCTGAGCCTCAGTTAAACTTGGAACTACCTGAGAATTTGTCTTACCCACTTACAAGTAAATATCCATAAATCTAAATTATCCGTGTGATTTACTGTGTAGAATTGTCAGGAAGCCATACTCATCTTTTACCCAATATATATGTACGTCAAAGACAAGTGTCGAGTTCAATGAACTGAAAATGCTTAGAAACATTTTTCAGAATTCAGGCTGAGACAAATTATATAGAATGATTCATTTTTTCAAAGACATTTAATCTGTAATTATAGATAATTGCTAGACATAAAAGATCAGAGGGTTAACTCTTTGAACGTGCACCAGTAGCATCTACTACTCTAGAGTATAAAACAAGTCAAAAACTTAAAACACTTACTAAAGATTGTGGGTTTTTCAAAATGGCCGCCTTGGATCCAAAATAAATGCAAGAATATTCTCCAGTGGATGGCGCTTCTAGTATAAAACAAGTCAAAAACTTAAAACACTTACCGTACTAAAGATTGTGGATTTCAAGATGGCCGACTTGGATCCAAAATAAATGCAAGAATATTCTCCAGTGGATGGCGCTTCTAGCATAAATGATGGTTCTCATAGGTTCATGAAAAGATCAGTAGCCTCTTTCGGAGATGTGTTTTGCCCTGTAAAAGAGGAACATTGCACTATGGACATTTGAATATTTCCCTTATACAAACACAGCACTTCTTACTTTATTTTACATTGAGGGTTAACTTGCATTAATCAATAGTATTTTGTTACATACATTCTGTTTATTAGTATTGTATCTGTATAGACTAGTAGAAATGGTTAATCAACATTGAGATATTTGACATTTCTGATTGTATGGGGCAGATTTACTTACCCGGCCCATTCGCGATCCAGCGGCGTGTTCTCTGTGGAGGATTCGGGTCTTCCGGCGATTCACTAAGGTAGTGCGCCCGATGTCCACCAGGTGTCGCTGGTGCGCTGAAGTCCGTCGTAGTTCACTGAAGTTCACCGTCCTACCCTGGGCGCGCCTACCCAGGTAAGCGCGTGGCAAGCGACACTTTTTTTAAAAAAATCCGTTGGTTTTTCCGAATCCGTCGGGTTTTCTTACGGCCACGCCCCCCCCCCATTTCTGTTGCGTGCATGCCCACTTCTATAGTACAGACTGTTCTACAAAAGAAAAACAGACTAGTTTATTAGACAGGGAGAACTCTTACTTCCCGATACTAGACAAGAAGACAGTTTGACTTCTAGAATGACAGGTGGTGTCTGGAAAGTTGTTTAGAATCTTGCTATGGGAGAGGTAAGTCTATGGGAGAATGCTTGGTCATTATTTTTGTGCTAAAATGTATGCTCTCTGGTGAAAGGTATATAAAGAGAATTTTCCCAATCCTTAGTGTGTTGCAGTTAGGGAAGAACTTGAGAAGGGGATACTGGGCTCCAGCCCAGGGTACAAACCTTCTGAGAAAGAGAGGAACAGCTGGCCCAGGCCTTTCCTCAGCATAGAACCCTTCATCTGCCAGGGAGGAGATTCATCCCTGTGATTTGCTTGAGTTGCTTTGCACCTGAATTTCTTCAGTAAATTGAATTGAATTGTTCACTGCAGACCCTAACTCTCTGGACTGATTTCCCATTGGGGTGCACCATGCCTTACTATGCCTTACGGAGAGCAGAAACATGTGGTAACACCTCAACAATGCCTGGCAGACACAGCATAGCATCGGGTCCACCCCTACCCCGGGCACTACAGATATTATTGAACATTAGGGTCACTCACTAACAGAATTTCTGCTGAGTAACTGAACCCTTATCTATCAGAATGTTATGTTCTTCTCACTGGTTGCACCACCATTGATGAGGATGTTATCCTCTTCTCAGTGGTCATACCCCCCGCCGATCAGAATGTCCTCCCTGTCATATTTCGGTCAGTCAAACGGTTAACCCCTTCTCCATGGTCATATCCCAGTCGATGAGAATGCTATCCTCTTATCAGTCTTACCACCTCAAATCAAGATATTAACCTCTTCCCAGTGGCCTTACTCCAACCAATCAGAATCCTATTCACATTAGAGTGGTCATAACCCCATCAGTCTGAAGGCTATCCTCTTCTCAGTTGTTGTATTCAAACTAATTAGAATGATAAACGTTATCCTTTGGATCTCATGGACTGTTAAAGACTTCATATCTCTGGCAAAATCTTACAAAAATCATAATGTCTCCTGGTCACATGGAAAGAAAGACAACTGACAAGTCTTATAGTTTGGAGAAATAAACATGGATCCTGCCATGTTATACTAATGATACTATAACAGCTACTGAAGATATTGGAGATATTTTTTGAGGTTCTTCTGATCTAATCTAAATTGGTGATAATTTGGGAAGTTTGCATGAAAGAATTTGATTTCAAGAAAAGAAAATATTTCTTCTCCTTCTCTTGGATGCCATTCGGCACAGGTAGCCGATGGATGAATTTCCATTTTGGCTCTGTCCAGACCCCGATCATGGAAATAAAGAGAAAATTGAATGATACAACAAATCTCCATAAATCACAAGATGTCAGGATCCCACCAGAAAAGGAACAGTCTCAAACTGTGTGTGTGTAAAAATGTCTGTTTTCCTGCCTCGTTCTGCTCTATGAGACATCTTGGCGGAGAGACAAATTTCCCTGCAGCCAGAGAGGAAAATCAAAAACAGAGGAACCTCTAAACCAGAGCAACATGTAAAACACACCATCCCTTCGGGCTCAGAACGGGGTGAAAGGTCGCGTATGCCAGGCTCCTGTAACAGCAAGCCTAACAGGGTTACTGTGTCTGCGACCCACGAGCCGTTTGTAATCACGTTATGTTCATAGGAGACAATAGAATTATATTATATAGAGTGCAATGAGGCGCAAGGTCATCAAGGTGTAAGAGGACCACTGGACATCTAAAGTATGAGGAGGCAGTGCAGGTCACCTAGAAGCATTGACTTCATTGCTCCAGACAACCAGGGATGAGTCCATTGATTTCAATTCTCCCGCTCATCAGGGTTGGTATTTCTGACTTTGCTCCACCAATCCACCAGGGACGTTTTCATTTACTTCAAAGCTCAATCCCTCCATTGATTTGATCACAGAACACAAAGAGATATCATTATTGACTATACGACTCCAGCTCACAAAGGGATGACATAATTTGTAATGTCCCGCAAAACAGGTCATTAAGAAATTGAGCCCTGATCAGATTCCTGGTCAGCTGAAGAGGGTTTGGACAGCTCTCCTATGCCAGCTCTCCCTTTATACTCACCTTTAAGGTCTGACATTTTCTACTAGCCAAAATGAGTGTTTACATCTGTATTCCATCATGCCTGCTACTGAGAGGTTAATGCAATATTTATGTTATGTTGAAACATTTGTTATCTTTCCTGCAGAATCCCAGGCTGTGATTGGTTGGAAATGATGTTAGGACATGTTAATTGCTTACATCTATGCTACAGATATTTCTGTTGTGCTGTTAATACAGCAGAGCTCACTCTGACCACTGGTTCAATGCAGAGGTACTCTTGAATTCCTGCTCCACGAGGGAAACATTGCCTCAGCCAACCCATTGCCCTTTGGGAAGGACCATTGCCAGCCTGTTCCTGGCTGCAGAGTGGACTATGTGCTATTAAAGGAATTGTGAGTTTTGTGCTGATTCCCTATGTTCAGTGTGAACCCTGGCCTGTTGCTAACATCATGGGCCTCGCCTTCACCATCCACTCAGAAAGCCATTATCACACACTCACCAGGAGTGCCACAGAGTAATTCCTTATCTACATTGCAGCCTCCCCATCTTCACCCATTATCTATTGCTGCAGATTATATAACTATTAGACCAATAAGAGTTTGTGTTATTATTTATGCCAAACGTGGGACATTTTTGTTGTAGATAAGGAGGTCCACATGTTGGTCTATGGTGTTTGTGGTAACAAAGTGCCTCACAGTAGATAAGGTTGAAAGAAGACACAGGCCCATCAAGGTCTATTTAAGAAACTCCACTGCATGTACTGTATACCCCCCATTGCAAACTTTGGACATAAGAGACACAACTTAATTTCAGATCTTATTTTAGCCATTTCTTAAACTTGGTTTTAATAAGTTTTCAATGCACAAAACAAGGCAAAGTAAAATTTATAGCCCTACTCTCATGAGCCGAGACGTGGAGAAACTCCTGGGCACATGTTTACCAAGGGCAGTTATGGACTCGAAGCAGTTAGATGTTTCTTATATCAAGAGATCACAGATCTTCTTCCTCAAATCTATAGGATCTATAGATTCTGTCTAAACCAGACAGAAGCCAAACACTTCGGGTACGATTTTGCAAACCCCTTTTTTAACATGTCCATATTTGCTGTCTCAAGGACATCAAATTTGGGACAGTAAAGAATACTCTTTCCGATGTGAATGCAGGGTGCCCTGAGGCTAAGTACTCAATTATACCGTCATTGACCATCTAGTATTGGCAAATCTTTCATTTGGGCACATTTCACTTCTCCATATGCAAGGACCAACCCAATGTCAGCAGTCAGCATGAGATTATCATTTGAAGCTTTGATGTCCAATAAAAACTTAGTGTTTTCCATGTATCACAAATTACACTTCTATCTTCTCATGCAGTAGAGGGGGTATTGCAAGGCAAAAAGCTCAAGAAGGAACAATAAACGGCATCTCCTGCAGCTGCACCCTAGTAAAAATGACATAAACTTGGATGTAGACATGGAGCTGAGGCATCTCAGATATTTCTCTTCTATCTCCTAAGTGCCATGATGATTTGGCGACTGCCACAGGCCTTTACTAACAGTAATTCGGGGAAGAACTTTCTAGGTAATTTGGGAGAGCTGGAATTTTAATTGACATAATATTATCCTAGGTCACGAGCTGGCAGAGTTCATACTCAAGGTCATTGTTCCCTTGTGTTTTTAAACCTGCAATGATGTGGTGGCCCATTTCCATTAGATGAGGAAGTGCCCCTGGGGCAAGGAGAACACAGGCAGGTAATCATGTGGTGCAGTGGGGTCCCATGCCAAGAAACTAGGAGATATGATGAAGGTTGAGACCCCCTGCTGCCGGCTGATGGACAGCTCACTAATTGGAATGCTTGGCCTCAATTAGGAGCAATGGAGTCGGATCAAAGCAGCTGACAGAATGATTTGTGTCTGAAAGGGACGTATTACAGGTGAACATTGTGGGGAGGAAATATTTCCTGCTTCTGTGTAGATGTTCAAATGAAATAAGGCAGCAATGGTGGAGCAGAAGACAATCTCATGTGAAGTTTTTTCAATACTGGACAGGAAAATAAGGCCGATGACGATAGCAAGGAGGGAATTGGTCCTTATAGTGTAAATAATGAGCCTTCAAAAATAAAGTTTTCTAAAAATGCAATATATTTTCACATAGTTAAAGGACCTCTACCACCAGAATGAAGGACTGTAAACCAAGCACTGACGTAGTCGTGTGTGCCCCATCTACTTTTAACTTCTCATGTCCCTAATCTTGATGGTAGATGTCATTTAAAGTTTGACTGATTGGTAACTTGGTGACTTAAATACTTGTGGTTCAAGCATTAGGGTCAGTTCACATTTCTGTTGTCAGGATTCAGGGGTAGTAATGTAAGCCGACACTCGGGAGCGGAGTCTAAGTGGTACCCAGTTTTCACCAGAGCCCACTGCAAAGTGGGTTGGACTTGCTGCGGAGGGATACCAGCAGGTCGCTCCACAGGCACGACTTTGCATGCGGTGGAGGCCAAGGTGAGGTACAAAATTGTCAGACGGAGGTGACGTGGTCAGGCAGGAGGGCAGGACGGGATCGGAGTTGGGGACAAGGCAGAAGGTCAGGACAGGTGGTAAAGAATTGAAGTCAGGAACAGAATCGAGGTCACAACGGGAAATCACTATAAACACAGGAACAACTACTGGGAATCTTTCCCTGAGGCACAAGGCACAAAGATCCGGCAGGGGACACTGGAAGAGGACAGCTCTATATCAGGGCAGGCAGCTGGCCAGCGCCAATTATCAGCACTCTGGCCCTTAAAATCTCACAGAGCCGGTGCGTGCGCTCCCTAGGAGGAGTTACAGGAGCACCCGTGACAACTGTTTAGTCTTCAGTTTTTTCTTAGTTATTTTGAGCAAAATGCAAGAGTGGTCGACAGACAGAACAGGTGCCAGTCTTTCTATCGTAACTTACCTCTGTGTAGTCACTGGAAAGACCTGCAACTGATCTGTGTGGTCTACAACTTCTGGTCAAAATAACTGATGACCTAACAGAGATGAGAACTGTCTCCCAGTGACACTCCAAAAGTGTTGAAGATGAAGGCATTTTCTAGGTATCATGGGAAACCCCAAAAGTGTGTCGACTATGCTCCAACTCCCAGTGGTCTACTATTCTGGGTTAAGGCCTATGATTGGCCAATGTGTCTTGTGGCCACGGATACTTCAAGCCCACTGCCAGTGCCGGAGAACCGAAGACCACTGTGACACTATAGCTAGTGCAAGAAAGTACTTACTTTTACTTACTACAAGTTGCCATCAGGTCTCCATGTGGTCATCAAGTAAATCTCTAACACCGCATAATACATGTGACCCAAGTCCACCTTCTGCTGGACCATTGCTGTCCTTAGCTTGTGTCCAGTCAGAGCATCTAGACCCTATGGAAGTTTTATGTAATGTAAATATCAGCAGATGGTCTACACCGCTGCAGAGATGCTGAGATTCCTAATTTTGGGATAAAAGCCTTTTAGTCTAGAAATGACAAGGGTAGGACACAGATCTCCACAATGTGTCTTCTACATTAACTGTATAAGTAGGTCCATATTTCATTCCCAGTCTTCAATAAGCCAAGATGGCTTCCCATAATGGTCAAGAGAATATTTGAGTAATCCAATGAAATGCCACCTCGTCCCCATTGACCGGTGACCACTATGTATTATATTAGCAAAATGTTACATCAAACTTAGCACATTGGGGCACATTTACACCAGTTTTCTGATAAACTTTGCATGTTCTTTTCTGTGCAAACTGCTTGCACAGGTATTTAAAGGGAACCTGTCAGCAGAAATATGCCTAATAAACCACTACCAATATGCTGTCCAATAGCTGAACACCTTCCAGGTTATATTTTTTTCATGGCATCATCCAGAAAATCCACTCTGAAGTGAGTGTATATTTATTGTATAAAGTCAAGGAAGTGGAGACTTTAACACTTGAATTCAAGGCTTCCCTATCTCAGAATGCCCCCTTCACTGTAATTGATGGTCCTGCACCCAGAGACATCACTAACCAGATCTCCTGAAGTCTAGTGAATGATGTAAATCACGGGAGGAGGTGTTCAGAGGCAGGAAGAGTTTGACTTCACTGTTAAACTCTCCTCCTCCTTGACTTTATACAACCAGTTTACATTTCATTTTAAAGTTGATTTTCTGGGTGATGGAACCACGCTGGGCTATGAAAGAAACATGATCTGTAATGTGTAAAGCTGCTAGACAACACTACTGGTAGTAGTTTGTTAGGCCACTTTCTGATGACAGGTTCCCTTTAAGAAGTGTTCACGCCACATGCAAGCGTTTTGTGTTACAGTTGAACTATTCTTCATGCAACAGAAATTTCTGCACTGGAGCGGGCGTTATAATGCTCAGTCGCATCGTGCCCTGGATTTATCATGCCCCAGGTTAAAGGTGCAGCAAAAAAAAAAAAAAGTGGTGCACTCTGTCGGAGCAGTACAGGGGGCGCCATATTCATGAAGAACAGGATTCAATATATTCCCTTTTAGAGGACATCATACACCAGGATGAAGGGCATACTGATGTGTGCCCCCTCTGGCAGGATCCGTTCTTTAAGCTTCCCATGCCCTAGTTTTAAAAAAATAAAAGCTTACACAATTATGCAAATGAGCCTGAGGGGCTACAGGCTCCAATAACATCTATAGAGCCTGGTGCCCCCCAGGCTCAATGGCAAATGTTTAAAGCCTTTTTTCTTAAAAAGAAGGACATAGGAAGCTATAGAAGAACAGGTCCTGCCAGAAGGGCGCACACCAGAACGTCCTTCATCCTGGTGGTAGATGTCTTTTAGGGTCTTTTTCACATTTTCAGGGTGCACGACAGGTCGTGTGTAGTTCCCCCTATCACCACTTCATCGTTCTCGCCAAGGCTTTCTTGTGCTTTTGGTAAACAATGATGACCCTGAATTCCAGATCTTTTTAGTATTTCAGTTTTTCCGCACTTATCAGTCCTTGTCCCTGTCACTTGTTACATTCTGTAATAAAGAATAATTCAGGAATTATCAAGGAAGCTCAAAAAAAGAAATCTGCAACAATATATATATATTATTTTATTATTACAAGGTCCGCAATTTACATTAATTAGACAATCAACACTTTACAATCATTGGAGGATATGTATCATATGCTGGCACTCGTCCACTGGCCGGCCTGCCGGCGACTTATCACATGTGAGAAATCATAACCCGAGGATAACCGACCAGTGTTTTACACGCAAACTAAGAGGCTACTCTAAAGGATATCTACAGCTACCAAATCCCCCCAGGTAGGGAAGTATGATCATGAGGATGTGGCCCCTGGGTAGCTGTACACACATCACACACTTAGTTTGCCTTCCATTATAGCTGAGAGTTTATTCTCTGCTCACTTCTTAGCTTTGCTCTGCAGACTAGGACAGAGTATTCAGAGTCATCTCATTTTTACTAGTGTATAGAACCAAGAGTGATCACACTAGGAAGGGATCATACAAGAAGAGTTATCTTACCTCCGTCAGTCACAGGTCGTAGGGCGCCAATACCTCTATGTGATTAGAGCTACGGCTGCCCAACGCACGCTGCTGCTCCATTGTCCATGTTGCTCTACTTGCCTTTGTCCATCAATACCATAAAGTTGATTTGTGAAGCAGTATGCACAAATCAACATGGGAAAAATGTGGGAACCCCAATAACAGGATCAGTATTGGACCTTAAGAATTGTGACCCCCCACCTAGTAACACCCATTGGTCAACGTATACAAAAAAAATCTACAGAATAACGGAGGAATGGAGCTCTATGTAAAAATGTAAGCTACAGGTTTTTATGATTTATGTCAAATGCAATTATCTAGAAAACCAGACATGTCTGCTGCTATAAAGCACACACTTCCTGTTGTATATTCTACAAGAATATACAGAAAGGCGGGGATCGCTTTCAAAATGGCCGTCATAAATGAAGGTTTTACAATTATAAAATCCATTTCCTATTAAATTAGAAAATTTCAGCAAACTAAGTAAAGTGACTCAAAAAGGCTCCAGTTCACGGCTTCACCTCCCTTGTCGGCGGTCCATCATCCATGAGGCGAGTTGCGCCTCTTGCCTCAGGCAGCAGTATCTGTAGTAAGATGGGGGGCAGAACTTGACACTTAAAGATAGTGTTCCTTAAAACCTGTCAGCAGAGGTGTGAGACTGCATGGAGGACCAGATACTAAAAAAATAACCTGGAGTATTACTATTACTACGGGGTATGATGGGGGGGGCGCCGTTCTATGGATCACCTCAGGCAGCAGATATTTCAGGGTCACCCCTACATGTCAACATGATAACCATAATGTGGGGTCTTGCTGAGAGACTCACTTTTAGTCGGCTGACTGTATCCCCTGACTTGGCACCTTATTATTCCATATCCTAATCCCATGAAGGGATCACATTGTATGACATGTGTCTCTGGAGCTTGATGGCGGACGCCAGTGACAGGCGGTGGCTTTTTTGACGCACATGACTTAGATAAATATTTATTTGACTTAAAATAGATGGGAATTCTGGAAAATAATACCCAGGACCAAGTCTAACCCCAAAGGCCGCACATTAAGCAGCAGAATATTTTATGTTTTAGTAATCGCCTGTACGTCGGTCCAAACCAGACCAGGGAGTCACAAAGAACAAGACAGTCGCTCCCTCAGAGACTTTATATTTTATGGAAAATACTTGTTAAGGAGGGAAATCTTCAATTTCCCAGGATGCTCAATCCTTAGAAGACTTAAGGACTTATTCCTATGCGCACATCATGTTTATGTGGGAGACTTTTTTGGGGGATTTGTTCACATGAAAATGAAAAGATCGTAGAGACAACATCTCACAAAAAATTATAAAATATTTTGGTATTTTCCTATATATTTTTAATAATGTTATATATATATATATATATATATATATATATATATATATATATATATATACATATGGTGACATTTATATTAACATTTGGTGACATATATATATATATATATATATATATATATATATATATATATATATATCACCAAATGTTAATATAAATCCAATGCAACCAGATTGTACACCCCGCGGGTAGAGCTGGGGAAACCTGACTACAGGGAGGTAATAATTCTTAGGGTTCTTCTGCATATACACACATACATTATACATGTCCATGACAAATGTTAAAGAGTAACTATAAAGGTTTTTTTCTCCACAAATCAAAAGCTCTTTGGATGTAAAACAACGTTGCCTATTATCTTTGTTACCTATATCCAGAAGTTTCTTTTCTATAGCCCTCAGATTATCTCAGTGCTGCAGTAGATGCTTCCTCTGCCTGTGCTGACAAGCCCTGGAGTCCGTAGAATAAACAAACTCTGTGGTTTCATGGAAAGGGAGGGGCTTCTGCTCACAAAGGAGGAGGTCATGTGACTGTGCTCTCTGTGTATGTAGCAGAACTGGATATTTTCAAGAGACTGGATACAGAGTTCTCCTGCACAGTATCGTGAGGTACAAGATCTCCCCTGTTCCCTACCAGTCCCTCCATCCCTGTCTACGATTCTACAGAACTTTCTCTGTCTATCTTTGCACCTCATACTGCATCGGCATTATGAGCTCTGTACAAATAAGCTAATAACCCCTAGTGCTCACACAGCACAGCACAAGGCTACAGACTTCATGTACTAATGACTTCTAACACTTATTACATGTTCCCTGACCCTCCATGTGATGGAAGCTGCCAGGCTGTCACCATATACATCCTGTATGTACTGTACATGTCCCCTGCTCCACCATGTGATGGAAGCTGCCGGGCTGTCACCATATACATCCTGTATGTAATCTGCATGTCCCTGCTCCTCCATGTGATGGAAGATGCCGGGCTGTCACCATATACATCCTTTATGTACTGTACATGTCCCATGCACCTCCATGTGATGAAAGCTGCCAGGCTGTCACCATATACATCCTGTATGTACTGTACATGTCCCCTGCTCCTCCATGTGATGGAAGCTGCCAGGCTGTCACCATATACATCCTGTATGTACTGTACATGTCCCCTGCTCCTCCATGTGATGGAAGCTGCCAGGCTGTCACCATATACATCCTGTATGTACTGTACATGTCCCCTGCTCCTCCATGTGATGGAAGCTGCCAGGCTGTCACCATATACATCCAGTATGTACTGTACATGTCTCCTGCTCCTCGATGTGATGAAAGCTGCCAGGCTGTCACCATATACATCCTGTATGTACTGTACATGTCCCCTGCTCCTCCATGTGATGGAAGTTGCCAGGCTGTCACCATATACATCCTGTATGTACTGTACATGTCTCCTGCTCCTCCATGTGATGGAAGCTGCCAGGCTGTCACCATATACCTCCTGTATGTACTGTACATGTCCCCTGCTCCTCCATGTGATGGAAGCTGTCAGGCTGTCACCATATACATCCTGTATGTACTGCGCAGGTCCCCTTCTCCTCCAGGTGATGGAAGCTGCCAGGCTGTCAGTATACACATCCTGTATGTGCAGTGTTTACTGAATTTACATGTGGGAAACTAAATGGATTTAATGCTAATTTACTTTGATATAGAGAACAGAAGGCATCGTAGTATCTGTGGGCAAAATAAATTAGCCTCAGCTTGAGGGCATAGACTGGCAGATATTAGTCTACGCCCACTTCACCTCTGATTTTTGTCAAACGCTTTCAGAACAGAAAATGGCAGTACTTTGGAAAGAAAAATGTGAGCAGCACAAAGTAGGCATCAAAGGGGGAATCACATATAATAATTTGGTAAAATCCTTATAACTTTACGGTTATACTTTAAGGAGGTTTTCTGGTTATTTAGAAAAATTGTGGTTGGTGTAATAAAACAAAAACTGGCAGATTTTTAAATCTTATTCCGAAAACATCGAAGGAGTCCAGAATCTCTCAAATGCCTTGTGCCCCTTTTTTAAGAATATACAACAGTTTTTAGACACTTAGACTAAGACAACAAAAGGGTGAGGACTATGAAAAGGGGAGTGGCTTCTCTGGATAAAGCATGCACCAAAAAATTATCCGACATCAGACTGTGATAAATCCGGTGCAGTAGGGGGCCGTCACGTCTGACTATGCACTTTGCAAGGATTTTCATAAATCTGCACCATTGGGTTGTAGAGTTGTGGCTTATACACAGACCATGTTTTCCATCCAGCAGTCTTTAATGATTGAGGTGGGTGACAACTATAGCTTTGCTTCACACCATTTCGGATATAAATTCCAAAAACGAGATTAGGAGCTCTGGAGAAAAACATTCTTTCGAAAGGTTCGTCCACATTACACGACTTCTATGGAGCAACTTGACCTTGAATCAGCTGCTTAAAGGGATTTTTCATGTCATGTTGCTTCAGCACCCATTACAGTCTCACTGAGATATATATACATTCAACATATCGCCCAAAGTCTCTCGGTCAGCAATCTCTTCTAAGGCCCCAAATGGTTTTGACTAAGCTCTCACAGTGTGGATCCTATTAAAATCACTTTTAATGTTATTTATCCCATTCCCGAGAACGTGTGGATGGGAACCATTATCTCCCAGATCCTATCCCGGAGAAGGAAAATATACATTGTACAATTTCTGATTATTACATTATAGAATAAGAGAGATGAAGGTGATGATTCCAGATGGTTTGGGTGGAAAGCTCCGATATTTAATAAACCATTAGTTGAATATGAGGCATGTCAAAAAGAAGATAGCCGGAAAAAAATGGAAGACCGCATTTCCTAGAGAGAGCTGAAATAAATGTATTTTATTAAAATTCCTGTTCTCTGAACCGACCACAATTCCTCCCCCAGGGATTATCGGAGTTGGGAGGAATGGAGAGTGATTCATGTGTTTTTTTTCTTTTTTTTATGTCTCTGCAGAATTATCTCAATGTTATGATGACTTTTCTGTGTATTTATTACACCAAAAATATCTCCTCTGATGACATCAACTTGACCTTGAGTTCCAGGCTTGTCCATGCTAGGAAGGAGAGGTACAGGCCAACGGCACATGTCAGAGGGTGAGGAGACGAGACCCACGGATCGATGTTCTTGTTGTATTGGCTTTCAGAGGGTTTTTCTTCCGATTGGAATTTAATAATATGGAATATTACCATATTATGAGTTGGCATCATCGCTAACATCGCCTACTGGCCATTAGCCATGCAATTCCATAAAAAAGTCCACCTACATGGACATCTAAGCCACTTTCAGCAAACTTAATTATGTCCTGAATCCATAAGAGTGTCATAGTTCTGCGTTGGCCGTACACCTAGGTCCACATCCAGTATAATGGACCATGAGCTTCTGCCGAAGTGCCACCTACATCTACATAGAGAATTTATATCCACAGGTATAGGTTAATAAGGTGTTACTGTAGTTTCTAGAGAACAAGAGGAGTCAAGATTATGATGTTGATACTGTGGATAACAATGTTGATTGGAAACATTTAGGTAGAAGAAGGTAGGTAGCAAGGCAGTAGACGGAGGGTCGACACTGGCCACACTGAAAGGTAAACCAGGAGTAAAGCTACATTCACACAAACATATGCTCCTCCCCTCGCCACAGCAATACATGACGTATGGGCCGTAACACGGGGGAAGATAGGACATGTCCATCTTTTCCCTGTGTACGGAGTGGTATGGTGCAAGACGTGTATGGCACCGAAAGGCTCCGTGTGGCCATTGCCGCCGTATACGGGACGTATGGACCTCCGCAAGCTTTTTTTTATTACCTTGTCTGTTAAGGTGAAATCCACATGAGATTGTGTATTTATACTGTCACTGATAGGAACCTGATAGGTCTAATAACAGGCCGATCCGGCAGCAGCAGGACCCGATGTCCTGTAATCTTCCTGCCGTAGAAAGAATTTACATCTAAAAAAGTACCATCAAGGGCTTCTGTAAAAACTGGATCTGGCGGACGTTTAGGCATTAAAGGGCCTTCAGACCTGAACACCTATGGAGACAATAGGGTAATTTATCACTAGGCGGCTCCTTACGACAGTTGTGTGTCTGTATTTGGAGCTCTGCTGCCGTCAGATTCATTGAAGTGGCTTTAGCTCTTGATAAATATGTTGGCAGGGTCCTATGCCATGGGGGCTGTTTGTGACAGTCGCATAAAAAGTCAAAAAAATCATCAAAATTCGTAGAAAATAAACCAGGGAGGGGAGTGGAGTTAATTTGCACCAAAACTTGTACCTAAACGGAAAGTTGCAAAGAGTTTGTATGTTCTCTCCGTGTTTGCGTGTATTTCCTCCGGGTCCTACCACACATACTGGTAGGTAGATTAGATTATGAGTAGAGATGAGCGAGTATTCTCGTCCGAGCTTGATGCTCGTTCGAGTATTAAGGTACTCGAAACGGCTCGTTGCTCGGACGAGTATTTCCCCTGCTCGAGATCGCGCATTTAATTAAAAAAACACAGTGAAGAACAATGAAGAATAGAATAAAAACAGTGAATACACGGAACACAGGATCATTTAAGTGAAAAACACAGTGAAAAACACAGTGAAGAATAGATTACAGATGTTCGGCACATCTGCTTACTTGTCGGAAGATACGTGCGGAACGGTGCGAACAAAATAGTATGTGAAGAACACATTGAAGAACACGGGGAGCAGCACAGAGACACCGGGGAGCAGCACAGAGACACCGGGGAGCAGCACAGAGACACCAGGGAGCAGCACAAAGACACCGGGAAGCAGCACAGAGACACCAGGGAGCAGCACAGAGACACCGGGGAGCAGCACAGAGACACCGGGGAGCAGCACGGGCAGCGGCAGGCACGGGGAGCAGCACGGGCAGCGGCAGGCACGGGGAGCAGCACGGGCAGCGGCAGGCACGGGGAGCAGCACGGGCAGCGGCAGGCACGGGGAGCAGCACGGGCAGCGGCAGGCACGGGGAGCAGCACGGGCAGCGGCAGGCACGGGGAGCAGCACGGGCAGTGGCAGGCACGGAGACAGCGGGAAGGGCAGAGAGATCGGGGAGACTTCAGTGGAAGAAGAGGAGCGGATCCCGGGACAGCGTATCTACCGACAAGTAAGCAGATGTGCCGAACATCTGCAATCTATTCTTCACTGTTTTTCACTTAAATGATCCTGTGGTCACTGTTTTTATTCTATTCTTCACTGTTCTTCACATCTGCTAACTTGTCGGAAGATTATATACGCTCGGAACAGTGAAGAATAGATTGCAGATGTTTGCATACATCTGCTAACTTATCAGAAGACATTCTTTTTCAGTTAAATAACACATTTTATTCCCGAACCATGGTCCCTTTGAAAAATGCTCGGGTCTCCCATTGACTTCAATGGGGCTCGTTATTCGAGACGAGCACTCGAGCATCGGGAAAAGTTCGTCTCAAATAACGAGCACCCGAGCATTTTAGTGCTCGCTCATCTCTAATTATGAGGCTCATTGGGGACAGGGACCAATTTGGCCGAGGTTCTATTGTCCGAGGTCCTATTGACCAAGGTCCTATTGTAAAAACAAGTCAACAAGTCAACAAGAAGCAGGGTCTATGGGTCTATGTCATCCTATGTTCGTTTGGAGCAATGTAAAGTCACAAAACAGCAAAACTGTGCCAAAACATAGACAAATAACCAATGATTCATCACCCCCAATGTATTTCAATGACAGATAATTATAGTTGTTTCTGATGGGAAGAAATAAACAGGACAATAAAGAAGATGAATCCCTCTAGAGGAGGTGAAGGCTCCATGGTCCCGGTGATGTCATGGACCATTATTGCCATTTCGTCTGTTGGAATGTGAGAAAATTTGGCCTATGGCTTCGAAGTGGAATTCTGGTTTCCAAATTTGCTAAAATAAGGAACAGGACAATAAAGTCGGAGCTCAAGACAGGAAATTACTTGTCGTTTGATGGAAGCTGAAACATAGAAGGATAAAATTTCTGTTTTTCCGCCGTTACGCCAGGGAGTGGCCGGGAAGACAGCGACGGGGAGACGAATGTGATCTTGTGCTGCGAATCCCATAATTTATGTCTTAGCTCCTGTAGATGAATCCAGCTTTATGGGCAGCTGACAGGGGTTGTGTGGCTGCTGTGGGGGAGGCTCACAGCGAGGATTATTTTGGACTTTTAGGACTCATAATTAATATTTTAATAACAGAATTGAATATATATTTTTTCAGGAATTACCGTCCTACGGCTTCGTGTATCTTGGAATTAGTTAACGATAAGTTTAAAGCAGATCTTGGTCATGTAAAATAGTAAAAACGTCTGCGGTTTCAGTGGTACTGGATGTGCAAAAATTAATGAAGGTATAAAAACATAAAAAGTGCTGTTACTTGATTTCTCAGAAAATTGCAGAAAGCAGACAGGTTTTTTTTTTTTTTTTTGCTATATGGTGCACTAATGTAATATACAGACCGGAGAAGAAGTATTTAAAATGCTGCCAATTGTGCAAGTTTTCCCACCTACAAAGAATGGAGAAAATCCAGAAAATCACATTGTATTAAATAATTAATGGGAATTTTATTTTATGAACTAAAGAGTTAGTTTTTCTTTAAAATGCTCCTTCTACTCTGAATTCCTTACCTGTATCTCCTCCTACTCTGAACTCATTACCTATAGCTCCTCCTACTTTGCACTCATTACCTGCAGCTCCTACTACACTGCACTCATTACCCGTATCTCCTCCTACTGTGCACTCATTATCTGTAGCTCCTCCAACACTGCACTCATTACCCATATCTCCTCCTTCTCTGCACTCATTACCTGTAGCCCCTCCTACTCTGCACTCATTACCCATATCTCTTCCTACTCTGCACTCATTACCTGTAGCTCCTCCTACTCTGCACTCATTATCTGTAGCTCCTCCTACACTGCACTCATTACCTGCAGCTCCTCCAACTTTGCACTCAATACCTGCAGCTCCTCCTACTCTGCACTCATTACCTGCAGCTCCTCCTACTCTGCACTCATTACCTGTAGCTTCTCCTACTCTGCACTCATTACCTGTAGCTCCACCTACACTGCACTCATTACCCATATCTCTTCCTACTCTGCACTCATTACCTGTAGCTCCTCCTACTCTGCACTCATTACTCGTATCTCCTCCTACTCTGCACTCATTACTCGTATCTCCTCCTACTCTGCACTCATTACCTCCTCCTACTCTGCACTCATTCCTACTCTGCACTCATTACATGTTGCTCCTCCTGCTCTGCACTCATTACATGTTGCTCCTCCTGCTCTGCACTCATTACATGTTGCTCCTCCTGCTCTGCACTCATTACATGTTGCTCCTCCTACTTTACACTCATTACCCATAGCTCCTACTACTCTGCACTCATTACCTGAACGGCCCGCCCTGGTTTTGTGTCGCGTGAAAGCCGATACGTCAAAAAAAGATCATGTGTGCCAAAAACCCCTGTTCAATGAGGCTCTAGTCGGAAATCGTCGGGAAACTCCACGAAAATGCGATCCGCGGATCCTTAGTAAATGAGCCTCATTGAGTTCAATGTCTACACTTAAAAGCATTGGGCAAATGGATTGCAAATAACAAAGGGTTATTTTATGTAATGGTGGCCATGATCACAAGGACATGCGGCCTCTTGTAGAAGGAATCAGAAAGTGGTGAAGGGACACAAAAAAAACTGTTTCACAGTAACATATCTAAGATTACAGGATGAAAAGAGTCAAGGCAAAGCAATGCGTTTCACTTAACCAAAGGAGTCGAGGCAACCCATTAAGGCAGTATTCAGGGCAGCCATCAGGAAATTCGGGGCCCCATACAGCAAAAGTGTCTGGGCCCCAACACACCCCAAAACCGAACAAGCCTCCTGCCCCCCGCAGTGACCTTTCACAAACAGGGTTTGAGGCCTGTTGCTACGACAAGGCACACTCTTCTGGTAGATTGCCAGTAGGAGTCATACTATTGAACGTCACGTGCAATTTTTCACATTTTCATAAAAAAAGCTAAATCCTGCTATTGAGGGACCTGCTCAGGTTTCAAGTCACTTTGAGAGGCCTAAATAAAGTAAAACCCCATAAATTACTCCATTATAGAAACTACACCCCTCAACGTACGTAAAACAACTTTTATGAAGTTTGTTAACCCTTTAATTGGTTTACAGGGGTTAAAACAAAATCGGATGCAATTTCGAAATTACATTTTATTTGGCTAAATTAATGTGTTTTTCATAAAATGTACAAATTCTCAGTGGATAAAATTCCAAAACGCTCCTCAAAATTTGATCCCCCATCTCTCCCGCGTATAACAATACCCCATATGTGGTGGTAACCTGCTGTATGGGCACACGCCAGGGCATTGAGGGGGAGCTGCGCCATTCAGAGCAGATTATGCATTGTCACTTTTTATTGGCTATACAATCTTTATTTTTTTGGCAATTTGGACATTTAAGGGCTTATTTTTTGCGACATGAGATGCACTTTACAAATACTTCATTTAAGTGGGTCTATAGCTTTTCGATGAGATTTTATTAACTCTTTAATGTATGGAGGAAAAGAAAATTGTCAATTTGGGGTTTCTTTTTTTTGTATATTTTGGGGGTCGTACACCATACACTAAAAATACTATAATATTTTCATTCTATAGATCACTACGATTACGGTGATACCTCATTTATATAGTTTTTCATTTATTTTTACAATTTTACTGGAGAAAAACTAATACAGAGGAAATCTTATTTGTTTCTGCATCGCCATCTTTTCGGGAACTTAACCTTAATATTTTTTGGTTGACAGAGCTAGTTTAGGGCTTATTTTTTACGTGTTGAGTTGTTCTTTCAATTGGTACCATTTTGGGGCACATAACTTTTTTTGATCACTTTTTAGAACATTTTTGTAAAGGGATTTTATGAAAATTTATATTTTTGGCGAGTTTTTCGGGTTTTGTTTTTACGGCGTTCACCGTACGGGTCCAATAATGTTTCTGACTTATTGTACAGATTGTTACGGACGCGGTGATACCAAATATGTGGGGGGTTTTGGTGATTTTCAGGTATTTTTACTTTATTAGATGTGTATAGGGAATGTTTGTGTTTAGGGGACTTTAACTCTATTTAATTAATTATTTTTATTAAAAATTGTGTTTATTCAGTGTTTTTAACTTTTTTTTCTTTACTTTTACAGGTTAGCTTGAACAAGTGATCCACTGATCACTTGTTCAAGCTATTCTTCACCTAATACAGTGTAATACAGATGTATTACACTGTATTATGTGAAACACTGAGCATGCTGCGCATGCTCAGTGTGTCACAGCCGGGTCCTGCCAGGAGGCACGGACCCGGCACCCGGAAGAAGATCGCGCAGCCCCGGGCACCGGCAGTCCCGGGGCTGCGATCAGAGCAGCGGGACCCCCCCGGTAAGCGCCGCGGGGGGGGTCCGAATCCTGTTAAATGCCCCTAGCACGCCGCGGTCAGCGCGACCGCGGCGTGTTAGGGGTTAACACCCGCGATCGGAGAAATCTCCGATCGCGGGTGTTAGAGGAGGGTGTCTTAGAGTCCGGGCCCCCCTAGTGTCTTAGAGTCCGGGCCCCATAGGGCAGTACCAGTTGTACTGCCCTATCGGCGGCCCTGGCAGTATTGGCTCAGAGTTAATATTTATAAACTTATTGTAAGTTTTACATCCATCTTACACTGGGTCACATTCCATTGTTGGGGTATCAAGCACTGATTTAACAGCCTTTAGCTCTATATTTCAGGCAGCATCCACCTAGATAACACGCAGAATATAGGCTAAGCCGGGCACGGAGCAAAGACCAGACAGAAGGATTCAGAAATCTAAACAGATAAAGCAAACCATGGACCCTCAGCTTCTAGCATGAGGGAAAGTTCTCCTAAAGGGATAACAATAAAAGTACATTAGGTTTCCAAAAGAAATAAGATGCAATACATTCCAGTCCGCTCACACTCCCATATACTCTAAGTAGAGATGAGTGGATTTGAGGTTCGGGTTTGGCCAAGCCACCTGGACATATTGGGGACCGAACAGTAATTCTGGTAAATTGATGCACCTAGAACATTGATGGCTAACCTATGGCACGGGTGCCGGAGGTGGCACTCAGAGCCCTTTCTGAGAGATGAGAGAGAGATGACTCCAGGTATCTCCCTGAGTCCCAGACAGCCCAGGATTTGCTGTGCACAGAGATATTTTAAAGTGACAGCTCTACCTGGGACTATTTTCTGCTTTATTGGTGTCCTCAGGGGCTGGTATCAATGAAAACTGTGACAGAGTAGGGAATATAAATCACAAATTAAATTTCTGTGTTGGCACTTTGCGATAAATAAGCGGGTCTTTGTTGTAGTTTGGGCACTCGGTCTCTAAAAGGTTAGCCATCACTGACCTAGAGTATCCATGGCTAGTTACTAGATGTGGCAATTTGCTGTTCAGCTACAAATTTGCTGTTCAGATGCCAATCTGGCAATATGTCCGAGTCACATGGCCGAAGCCACCCTCTTCAAACTGAAATCTTGAACGTGCGTCCGTCTAGGAAATAAGACCATACTAAATAGTGCAGACCAGTAGTAAATAAGAAAACTCACTAAATTTCTAAATACAACACAAGTATCTTTAAGACATCAGTGCTAAACTATCAGTGGAGAACACGGGGGCAGCCAGGTGATGGTCAAGAAAGAAAGAATCATTATCACAAAGGTTTTTTTTTTATAAAGTTTTTCATTTAATGGTGGAATGGAGATGAAATATGGACCTGACCACAGATGGTCAAACATGAACATTCGCTCCACTTTTCCACAACACTGTATCTGCTCCATGTCTTGCTAGGACTGTGTAATGGCTGGGACATGTGATGGTAACCGTGTCTATATTATGAGTGGCACCTCCAGGTAATGTATTCTGTTACATATCCAATAAAAGATCTATAGGCGCCGGCCTCTGTTTTGTCACAGTAACACTTGTAATAAAATCCGACACCAACAAATCTATAAAGTGTAATATTTCTTCCGTACTCCATTCTCCCCGACGCCTGCACGATACAATTTCACGTGAGGGTCTACACTTACCTGCTCTACACATGGCCTTCATTTCAGAATAGCAAAAAAAAAACTCCAGGACAAAGGTCCAATATCCAAACAGGGTTCACAGAACACATTGAAACACTTGAGCCTGGGAATCTTTGATATTTCTTAGGCTACAAACCCTGAAAAGTTATCCATTCAGTTACCGAAAGACAGATTTTTTTCATTTCAGATCATTTCCTGTGGAGAAACATTTTATTAAATCCAAATCTTTTTTTTTTTTTCTTCGTAGTTTATAAAACATCAAATATGTGCTGTAAAAGTGTCAGTGAACACACCGACGTTGTCATAACTTTACAGCCCAAAGTCTCCGAAGAGAGACAAAAGGTTCATTCACTAAGGTGATGAAAGAAAGCAGCAGCATGGCGGAGGCAGGGTTTCCATATGATTGTCTCTGTAGAGGTCATTAGTCACCATAGGCATGAAGATCTGTGCCATAGAGCGACGGTCTTCAACCTGTGGCTCTCCAATGGAGGTAGACCAGTATGGTATGAA
The DNA here is from genome assembly GCF_040894005.1 of Engystomops pustulosus. Classification (NCBI taxonomy): domain Eukaryota; kingdom Metazoa; phylum Chordata; class Amphibia; order Anura; family Leptodactylidae; genus Engystomops; species Engystomops pustulosus. The sequence goes on from NC_092411.1 coordinate 287,585,621, forward strand.
ATAATGAGCAAGTTTCAAGCTAGGTCTAGGGTCCTTACCATCTTTAGTTTAGTTTCAGCCAAGTTGGGGATTCCCAACCCTAAACTTTAAAAGAGTAGTCTACATGAGACCCAGTGCCTTCATAGTCAATTTGTAGCAGAACATGGAATATTTAATTGTCGTGGAGGTTTGATGAACAGATGTGGACTTCAGTCGTAGACACAGGCTAACAGTATTTTGACCCACACAAAGACCTCATGCACACAACCCTAATAGGGCCCGTTATCTGGCTGCACAATTTGTAATCATGCACCCGGGAGAGAGGTCCATAGCACCTGGTCATGGTGTGGGGAGCACACTGTGTCTCCCTGCACCATGACTGAGCCTGGAGGCTTTCTATGGAGAGGGGTGAGGAAAGCTCACCTACCCGTCTTCTGAACCTTTTCCCGTTTGTGGATTTAGTAGGCAATTGAGTTCTGGGACCTCCTATTTGCCAATATGAGAACCTGTTTTTGTACTGATAGCCTGGTTGTTGTAATGTATTCTTAATATCATGGTGTAATCTTCTTCCCTTATGGGTATTTCACATAAGGGACTTGAACATTTACCTTATGGGTCCAATATTGCAATTCTTCAAGTTTTAGGATCTGTAGTACAACCGGGGGCTGTTTTTCTTTAAAATTATTGTGTGACTTGATTAGGTGCTGTCGGGCAGTGTGCACCTCAGAATATGAGACCTAATAGTTTTTCTTAGCTTTTAGCTTAATCCCCTTTGGTCTTTTAGGACCTTATGTATCAGAGAGCTTGTAGCTCTATGTTACAGACATCAATGTTCCCAAATTAAAATATCACTTAGACTACAGACCGGCGCACAGGAGAGGAGGAGGGGGTGAGAGCTGCTCGCCCCCGTCCCTCTCCATAGAGATGCATGGTGCATGGCGCCGTAATACGGGGAAAGATAGGACATGCCCTTTCTTTTCCATGGGTATGGAATGGTACGGCGTCGCACAGCGTTCCATACAGTTCCGTGCGCCCATTGCTGGCCAACGGGGGGTGTATATACGACATATATACGGCAGCCCATGTTGATGTTTACCTACCCCTCCTTCATGCCAGACATATCAGGAGCCTCTGGAGAGCTAACGGAACTCATTGACTTCTTTTATACAGGGTAACAGTGCAGTGACACCGCCATGTTTTAACACCATGATTATGCAAGAACAGAATATAGAGCAGGTCCTCTTCTTTCCCAGATTTGCATCGTGGCTAGGCATATTGGAAAAACATGGAACGAGACTTTTCAGTAATAGTAGGTTGGGGCTCATTGTGGTACATTTAGCATTGGACTGGCCCATTGACATCCTCTGATGGGCCATGCCACTGATCATAGTGATCAAGCCAATTTGAGGCTACTGACATCTATTCTCTAGAGAGAATAAGGTTTTATTGGTAGCTCAAGAAACCCCAGTATGACCCTCAGTACATTACCAAGAAACGATTTTAAGATCTCAATGATTCAGAACTAGCCTGGACAAATCTGAGGAAACACTTGCACATCAACTTTTGGGTCCATTAAGCAACCCATAAACCCATGGTGAGCAATTGTTGTGTCATCCAGTGCTAAGGAGGGGAACACTGAATTCATTATATTATCTAAAGCAATTAACTCCACATTCAGAAGGAAAGGGAAAAGGGATTGATCCTGATACAAAAATAGAAAACTCAACAAGCCATAAAGTCTTAAAAATGAGCCCGGACAAGCTAATCCCTCAATGGGTTGCACTTGGCAGCCACGATCCCCGCTGAGGATGACTTTGGCAGCCTACACTGTTGCTTGAGAAGGTCAGGAATCTGATCACACGGAAGCTTCCAATGTGTGGAGAGAACTCCGCGGAGACCTTGTCCAAACATTTTGTGTATGGCTGCATCAATAAGTTTTTCATCCTCCCACTCAAAAGGTCACTAGTTTGATTGTTACTGTCCTAATGGCTGATATATGATTGCACACTCAACCGGTTGTGTTATTCTTGGCACAATAGAGAACATATTTTCCAACAATATGTCAAATACTTAGCAGAAAGCTCCTCTGAAATTGGTTTTGGTTCTTTTTCAAGAAAAAAAAAAACAATATTTCAGATTTTGAAAATGTTATAACAAATCACCCGGGACTGACTATTTTTTACAGCCACCCACTGCCTTGGTGGATAGTTTAAGTAGCCCAGAAGGTCATGAACCTTTGCGATGTTAAGCAAATAACCAACTCAGCTGCATGTCAATCAGTAGACTAGGGTGGGCGTAATAAAGATTGACCTTGACAATTGCATGGTCTGGAGGTGCCCAGCATTATAGTATAAAAAAGGTTGGAAAAGATGCAGGTCCATCAAGGCCAACTTGTAAGATTAAACAAATGTTTTTTTCCTGTAACCTGTGATATATTTCTCTTCAAGTGTAACTGTAAAGAATCTGACAAAAATTGTTTTAGCTCAACTGGAGAGAGGCTTTGACAACAATTCCAATGATACCTGTATCATGCTTCTGGCTTCTTCCTATCCTGAGATATATCTGACATATAAATTCAGCTATTCCCGAAATGGCTGGGAACTTCCTGGTTGTGAAGCTCAGGGCAGAACCCAGAATTGTAATTGGATGGAGTACTGACTTCATGAATGTTGCACACCCTCTGGGTGCCCAGAATTCTTAAACTTGTCAGGGGTAGTTGACCAACTGAACCACCACGAACGATGACTTAAGCCGACACCTGGGACTGGAATCTAAGTGGCACCCGGTTTTCACCAGAGCCCGCCACAATGCGGGTTGGACTTGCTGCAAACTTTCCGACAAAGTTATATAGTTTGTCTGTTTGCCTGATTCCTGCTCTCTGACCATGTAACCATTTATGAAGCTAATCCATGTGCCTTGATTCAGAATTATTGGTGATTATGGGAAAATATGCAAATAAGTTTTACTGGATGAGATCAGGAAAACCATGCTCCTTACCGTGTAAGGCAGCTCCAGCATGACTCCAGACGCCCAGTATGACTTTCAGGAAGCCTAATTACAGGTTGTGGAATTAAGACCAAACCAGTATATCTATTCCAGAAGGAACAGACTCCCAACTGTAGACAGCGCTGTTTCAAAGTGTATTAAGGATGGGGACTTAATCAACGTGATCAGCAGGTTACCTACCGATAAAGGGTAAACAGGTGCTGAGCCGTCCAGTGTGCATGCTGTCCTGGACATCTAAGGGCTGAATGCAACTTGGCCCTCTAAGAAGCTGAACTCGGACTGTGGGGGGTGGCGTAGCTATTTAGCATGCAGGAGTCTCGTTTGTCATTGGAATTAACAAGACAAATCGCTCCACCAACTAATGGCCATGCACCCACTGAATCGAGAAAGAGCTATCGGTCTATCAATCCTTTTCGTGTCCGGGCATGCAAGTAAGTACATTATACATTCCCCCTCTTTGTTTAATATCTGATCATATCTCTGGTAGGCCTTGAACATTACGGTCACTAAATTGAAGTGGCAACAGACGTAGCAACCTGGTAGCCCTAGTAAAGTTTTAGTAAAGTGGCTCCATACCTGCTACATTACATGGACCATTTGTCCATTGAGCCTACAAGGAATATAAATGATTCCATTAGCTAGATTTCACCAAAACCACTATCCTTAACCGAACAATCATAAAAAAATCAAGCAAAATTGTGATTTCAGCTACTCAGCGGGTTTTCAAGAGAATCACTTTCACAATTTTGTCAATCTAGCTCAAGGCAATGATCACAATCCTCATAGTCCCGCTATCTATTCTTTGTGAATATGTTGGAATGTGTATATGTGTCTAGTCACTCTTCATTGAAAACTGGTTTGTGGTGAGCCTCCATATAACAGCATTTTGACCCTCTTTTTTTCCCAATCATCAAGAACAAATAAAACTGCACATGTTTGACCCTTGTCCACCAGGAATGAGTAGAACCTATGGTGGTTTCCAGCTATAAAATGACTTAAGATGACACAGTAACTGTATAACAAAGCAATTCCTGAAAACTAATGAGTTATTATATGATATGGGGCTCATTGCAATCCTGTGCTTTCTGGTGTTTACATCATGAGTTATACCATAGTCATCGGTGGCCTTCATCAGTTCCCACTCCATCCGGACAAGTTGTTTATATGTTCCATACAACAGTACAAGTTTCTCTGTAGTAAATGTTCCCGTATGAGGTGTTTCGTAATACACTCCCCCATTCCTTACAAAGATATAAACATTGCATACTTCTAAATCCAATGGAATAAAATCTCCCTCCGTACAAACCGACCTCCATGTTCTCCTGCCTCGTCTGTGGTCACACTTATCCCACAGGTATTCTTTGTATTTCTTTCACGGTTGCATGAAATTATCTGCCCGCATGACGTCAAGCCTCAGCCCGGGTCGTGTCCTCCACAGATTGCTTCATGTTTCTGTCATTTCTTTTTTGGTAATCCCAAAAATATTTTACATAGGTTTTCTGCCAATTGTAATGAGATACCAGTTGGGATGGTGAAGACCATGGTGTACTGTATCTGAAGCTTCAAACAGTGGAACGTACATGTGATAAAGATTATTCATCTCCCTCAGGCAATCCTTGGATCAGCCAAACCAAGGCGGCTCTTCTCAGACTGTGGTAGAAAATTCTTGAATAAGAGGGTAAAAGATGAAGTACTACAAGGAACTTGGAAGAAGAAGAAGGTGGAGGCACGCCAGGTGGTAGGACAAATAGATTGAACACAAATAGGCCAATTTCTTTCTCCTTTAAGATAGCTGTGCCATAGGGAAATAATTCTACATTTTATTTTTAGAAAAAGGTTTTAAAGAGGCAGTACAATATTTGGGGAATTAAAAAGGTCCTCTGCTAAGGTTACTCATATTTTGATCACATTGTAGAATAGTTACAAAGAGTATCTCTCTCTGGAGGACCTGTTGTGATATCTGTGCCTGTATCCTCCACCAACAAGATGTAACTGAGGATGCGGTATTTTACCCTGTTCGGTCTGAACACTGGCCTATTTCTTCCTAGCAACATTGATTAATTATACACCACATCTAGCAGCGTCCTTGGTGGTTTGTAAACAGTGATTGACAGAATCCTTACCCTATAAGGGTTAGAACCAGCATTCTGACATCACACAAAAGGTCCTGAGAACCTTTTCTCAGTGCATGTCATATATAGCTCACACTTGTCCAAGCATGCATGTATTCTGTCTGCTTATATCTGGCATCTTCTGACATCTTCTGTCCTCCTGGTTATCTCTTTGTCTATCGATTTGGTACTTCGCTGTCCCCTAGGTTTCTGACTCGGCTCTAACAACTTTTCTTATTAGTTTGTTTGCCTTTTCCTTATATGTTATCAGGGACTGTCGCTTAGTTACTTGCCACTGCATAAGGTGGTTACTAGTAACTAGGTAGAGAAAGTCTGGTTGGTTCAGTTTCAGGGCTCACAGTATGTGTCTGTCTTTCTGTTCCCATTCCTCCCCTAACAACTGTCCTGCATTACATGGGCAACCATACATGTAATACATGTAGCTCATATCTGATCACTAGAAATTACAAAAGAAGCTCAAACAGAAACTTTGAAAGCTCATCCATTGGGAAAAATGTTAAATGTGAGTCCAAACAAGTTTGAGGCCTTATAATTAGAAGACATAGGTGCGGGAAAATCTTGTTCTTTCATATCTTTTTTGGTGTTTACCGGTTTGTGTACAAAGGCACAGCTACCTTCTCTTCATACAAGTTACCACCTTATTAGCCACCGTCTTACTGCTCAGTGAGACGCTGTTAACTATGATAGTCAGTATATAGTCGGTGGCTCATTTAGACCAACGTGCAGGACAGAAGGAACAAAACTGCAGTGAAATGGCGCAGTTTATGGACAACTATGATCCCACTGCGCACTTGAAGACCCTGGTCTTTGCACAAATTACCAAGTGATAGTTGGCCAATAAAAAAATTGCCGATAATGCAGACCCAAGTCCAGACAATGGCAAATAATATACACCTTGGAGAAAACAATAAAAGATAATGTTTATTCCAGACCAGATAATGTTTGAAATCGGGGATCAGGCAATTTCTTATAATGCAACACCAAAGCCCAAACAATGGCTGATAATGAATACCCCAGAATGGAGACTGTTTTATAACATACACCCCCGACCAGACGATGCCCGGAGCCATAAGCAAAGGGGGACATAACTTTGGCATGGGGGGACCTATAACGCTGGAATTTTTCATATAGTTGTATTCATTTAATATAGGTGGGTTCTGCTTTGAGGGGGCAGAGTATGTAGGGCAGGGTGTACGGTGAGAGGGCAGAGTATGTAGGGCAGGATGTACGGTGAGAGGGCAGTGTCAGGTTCGCTAGGGAGATTGCTGGGACTTCTGGTTCTTCTGGTGGTACCAGCAGCGTTCTCCGAACCCCGGCGCGTATCCGCGCAAACTCCACCTCTCGTCCTGGGCAGCGGCTGCTAAGATCTCGCGCTGTCTAGGAGTGGCTGGGACTTTGAACCTCTGCTTGGTGCCTGGTTGTTCTGCACCATGAGGGGTTAATTCCCAGATGCTGTCCAGCTCCTATCAGGTTCTGGAGGTGGAGTTCTGGCTGCATAAATTGCAGCTTCACTAGTCACCTGTGCCAGTGTTTGAAAATCCCTTTCTCCACTCGCTGCTTCTAGGTTGTATTGCTCAGTATCTGTATCTGTATTGTTGTTACCTCGGCTAGTTTTTGACTTTGTCTCTTTGCCTACTGATTTTGCTATTGACGTACCCTCTCGTTGTGACTCCGGCTTGTTTACGATTCTTTTGTGTTTTATGTTTGTCAGTCTGTTTGTGTTTCCCTTCCCTCACTTTTATCCAGCGTATCTCGAGTCTTCAAGTAGTCACCCCACGGTTTAGCGTGGGGGGGCTATAGGAAGGGACAGAGGTTGGGGCAAGCTCAGGGCACACTATCCCCTGTCTTTTGTGTACCAATCTTAACAGTAACACTGGCAACACATAGGTCTGCATCCTGTATCCGACCTGCTACATTCTCTCCTCCCATGGAGCCTTTGTCAGCTGTGGTCGCTCAGGTCCAGACCCTAACTCAGCTTGTTCAGGATCTAGCCTCCCGTCTCCAAATTCAGGAATCTATGCAGGTTCCACGGCAGACATCACCGCAGGATCCACTGCCACCCACACCTGAACCTAAGGTTCCTCTCCCTGACGTGTTTTTTGGTGACCGTAAGAAATTTTTTTCATTTCGGGAGGGCTGTAAACTTTATTTTTCTTTACGTCCTCGTTCATCGGGCACAGAGATTCAAAGAGTGGGCGTGGTAATTTCCCTGTTGCGTGGGGATCCGCAAAATTGGGCCTTTTCTCTCCCACCTGACTCTCCATCCCCTTCTTCTCTTGACGCTTTTTTTCTGCTTTAGGTCAGATTTATGACGAACCTGACCGCCGAGCACTTGCAGTTTCCCACCTTAGATCTCTGTGTCAGGGAAAACGGACAGCAGAAGATTATTGTGCCCAGTTCAGACAGTATGTGACTGACTCGCAATGGAATGACTGCGCCCTAAAAGACCAATTTATGTCCGGACTGTCAGACCGAGTACAGGACTTAGTCTTAGCTTATGCCGAGCCTCAGACATTAGATGATGCTATGACTCTGGTCATCCGAGTTGATCGTCGCCTAAGATCCAGGCGGTCACCTCGGGTGTCCTCTGACTGTCAGCCAGCGGCCAGTCTGTCTCCAGGTAGTCCAGAATTGGAATCCATGGAGCTGGATAGCGTCTCTCCTGCACAGCGGAAGCAACATCGACTGAGACGTCATCTTTGTTTCTACTGTGGAAGTCCTGATCATCTGGTCAACACCTGTTCCAAGAGGCAGCAGCAGGAAAACTTCCGCTCCTAAGCAGTAGTCGGGGGGACTGCTTAGGAGCTCAGGTACTCCCAATTGTGTCTAGAATGTATTTACCTTGTACGGTTAAGTTTCAGTCTGTTTCCTGCACTGGTTGCGCCTTTTTGGATTCAGGTGCTGCATCTAATTTAATTGATTATAATTTTGTCTCTCAGTTTTGCATGTCATTGATTCCATTGTCCACTCCTATCCAGATGTCGGGTGCGGATTTGACCCCTCTACAGGCAGGGTTGATCAAATTCCGAACCCCGCAGATAAAGCTTATGGTAGGAGCTATGCATGAAGAATGGTGTTCTTTCCTAGTTATGGAAAACTTGTCTGAAAATGTCATTCTTGGTCTACCCTGGCTCCGGATCCATAATCCGGTAATTAATTGGGAAACTCTGGAGCTGGTTCATTGGGGTCCTCACTGTAAGGATCACCTGTCCAGAGTTTCATTATGTACAGTAGTGGCGGAAGATCAAAGTCTTCCAGGTTTTCTCTCGGATTACTCAGATGTGTTTTCAAAACCCTTGTCCCAAGTCCTTCCTCCTCACAGGGAGTTTGATTGTAAAATTGGCCTTCTTCCTGATGCTAGATTGCCAAAGGGTCGTATATATAACCTGTCAGTACCAGAACGGGAGGCACTGAAGAGTTATATTGATGAGAGTTTGGCAATCGGACATATCCGTCCCTCTGAGTCGCCCACTGGGGCCGGGTTCTTTTTTGTTGAGAAAAAGATGGTGGTTTACGACCGTGTATTGATTATCGAGAATTAAATAAGATAACGGTAAAAAACTCAGGTCCTCTCCCCTTGATCCCGGATCTCTTATATCAGGTTTCTGGGGCCCAAATTTTCTCTAAATTAGATCTCAGAGGGGCTTATAACCCGATTCGGATCCGAGAAGGGGATGAGTGGAAACCCGCATTTAATACACCTTTGGGGCACTTTGAATACCTGGTTATGCCCTTTCGTTTGAGTAATGCCCCAGCGGTTTTTCAAGGGTTTATGAACTCCATCTTTCATGATTACATGGGTGTGTTCATGGTGGTGTATCTAGACGATATTTTGATTTTCTCTCCTGATATGGTTTCTCACCAGCAACATCTCCGCCAAGTACTTACCAGGTTGCGCAAAAACCACCTCTTCGCTAAGCTGGAAAAGTGTGTTTTTTGCGTCCAGAAGGTTTCCTTCTTAGGTTATGTTGTGACTCCCTCTGATGTACAGATGGATCCGAGTAAGGTTCAGGCGCTCACGGACTGGGTTCGGCCTACCAATCTTAAGGCCCTACAACGTTTTTTAGGTTTCGCTAACTATTATCGGAACTTTATAAAGAACTTTTCCGTGATCGCCAAACCCCTCACGGATCTGACCCGTAAGGGTGCTGATCCAAACAATTGGTCCCCTGCCGCTTGCACAGCGTTTGAAACTTTAAAAGCGGCATTCTCGTCAGCCCCGGTTTTGGTTCAACCTGACCTCTCTCTACCGTTTGTTGTGGAGGTTGATGCCTCCGAGGTAGGAGTAGGTGCAGTGTTGTCTCAGGGGTCTTCCACTCTCACCAGACTTAGGCCCTGTGCATATTTCTCTAGAAAATTTTCTTCTTGTGAGAGGAATTATGATATTGGTAATCGAGAGCTCCTTGCCATTAAGTGGGCATTTGAAGTCTGGCGACACTTTTTGGAGGGAGCTCTTCATCCGATAACTGTGCTCACGGATCATAAGAATTTAGTATATTTGGATACGGCTAAACGCATGAACTCACGTCAGGCTAGGTGGGCCTTGTTTTTCTCTCGCTTCAATTTTGTGGTCACCTACCGACCTGGGTCAAAAAATGTGAAGGCTGATGCCTTGTCCCGTAGCTTCGGGACTCCTGAGCTTCCAGAGGCTGCTGACAGTAATATTTTGTCTCCAGGGGTTGTGCTGGCAGCTGTCTCCTCCCACCTCTCCTCTCAAATTTTAGCAGGACAAAGATCTGCATCTAAAGACCTTCCGGAAGGCAAATTATTTGTTCCTCTTTCTTGTCGTTTGAGAATGTTGGTGGAGACGCATTGCTCGGTATTGGCAGGTCATCCGGGAATGCGGAGTACCTTGGATCTCTTAAAGAAAAGTTACTGGTGGCCTCACATGACTAAGGATGTGCACGCATTTGTCCAAGCCTGTCATGTCTGTGCGCAAGGAAAGAATCCCAGGAGACGTCCTGAGGGGCCTCTTCTTCCGCTTCCAGTTCCCACCAGGCCGTGGTCTAAAGTATCTATGGACTTCGTCACTTATCTGCCAGCATCTCAAGGCTGTTCAGTGGTTTGGGTGGTAGTGGACCGCTTCTCTAAAATGGGACACTTTGTTCCATTAAAAAAGTTGCCTTCAGCTGAAGAATTAGCTGAATTGTTTATACAGAATATTGTACGCCTCCATGGTATACCAGATGATATTGTGTCAGATAGGGGCGTACAATTTGTTTCCAAATTTTGGCGAGCATTTTGTTCTAGACTGGAAGTTAATTTGTCGTTCTCGTCGGCATTTCACCCTGAGTCTAATGGTCAGTCCGAGAGAATGAATCAGGATATGATTCAATATCTGCGACTCTTTGTCTCGGACAGTCAGGACCAGTCGGTGAAATTCCTTCCGTTGACAGAATTTGCTATTAATAACCACAGTAGTTCGTCCACACAGGTATGTCCGTTTTTCTGCAATTATGGTTTTCATCCTCGTTTCTCTTTTTCATCTGTGCCTGTCTCTAATATTCCTCGAACATCCAAGTTGCGCTCGCTCTGGTCACAAGTTCGGGAGAATATTCAGAGGGCACAAAATTCTATGGTCCAACAAACTGAAAGAAGGCGCACTAAATCCGATACGTTTGAGGTGGGGGATAAAGTGTGGTTATCCACGAAAAACCTTTAATTGAAGGTCCCCTCTTGCGCCAAAGTTTGCGCCAAGGTTTGTGGGTCCGTTTGTTGTTACTCATATTGTTAACCCGGTTTCCTTCAAGATTACACTTCCAGCAGGGTGGCGGGTCCATAACACCTTCCATAAGAGTCTTCTGAAGCGCTATGTTGAGCCTGTTTTGCCTCTTTCTGACCCTCCTTCTCCATCTATTGTGGAGGGGAATCTGGAATTTGAGGTGGAAAAGGTGGTGAATTCCAGATGGGTAGGTAACACCCTGCAGTACCTGGTCCATTGGAAAGGTTTTGGTCCTGAGGATAGGTCTTGGGTTCCGGCTAGAGATGTTCATGCTCCACGGTTACTCAGGTTATTTCATCAGACCTACCCTCAGAAGCCGTCTTTAAGATCTAGGGGTCCGAAGGCCCCCCGTCAGGGGGGGGGGGGGTACTGTCAGGTTCGCTAGGGAGATTGCTGGGACTTCTGGTTCTTCTGGTGGTACCAGCAGCGTTCTCCGAACCCCGGCGCGTATCCGCGCAAACTCCACCTCTCGTCCTGGGCAGCGGCTGCTAAGATCTCGCGCTGTCTAGGAGTGGCTGGGACTTTGAACCTCTGCTTGGTGCCTGGTTGTTCTGCACCATGAGGGGTTAATTCCCAGATTCTGTCCAGCTCCTATCAGGTTCTGGAGGTGGAGTTCTGGCTGCATAAATTGCAGCTTCACTAGTCACCTGTGCCAGTGTTTGAAAATCCCTTTCTCCACTCGCTGCTTCTAGGTTGTATTGCTCAGTATCTGTATCTGTATTGTTGTTACCTCGGCTAGTTTTTGACTTTGTCTCTTTGCCTACTGATTTTGCTATTGACGTACCCTCTCGTTGTGACTCCGGCTTGTTTACGATTCTTTTGTGTTTTATGTTTGTCAGTCTGTTTGTGTTTCCCTTCCCTCACTTTTATCCAGCGTATCTCGAGTCTTCAAGTAGTCGCCCCACGGTTTAGCGTGGGGGGCTATAGGAAGGGACAGAGGTTGGGGCAAGCTCAGGGCACACTATCCCCTGTCTTTTGTGTACCAATCTTAACAGGCAGAGTATGTAGTGTATAGGGGGTACTGTGAGAGGGCAGAGTATAGGGTAGGGTGGTACTGTGAGAGGGGTGGGGCGCAGCAGTAGATATCACTTCCTGTCCTGTGTCTCTCTTCCTCTTTCTCTCACCAGAAGACCATGGCCGGTGGGCTGTACGTCAGGCAGCTGGGAATCTCACATTATAGGTGAATCCCATTCCTAGAAATTCACCCAACTCTTCCTCCAACTGTTTTAGTCTTGTGATTTAAATAAAGCTGTGGCCTATTTGATACCATAAAATAAAGTGTTTTGTGTTTATTTATACCGGACACAGTGTTCCCATTTTTGAGCTGTTATGACTAAATGAGGGTCCATCCCATATTCAAAAGTCAAGTCTCGTGATTAGACAATTGCTGATAATGCAGATTTAAAAGCAGACAAAAATAAAAAAACAGACCCAAAAATAATACAGACCCAATTCCACACAATAGATAGAAAAAGACTCCAGACCAGACAACGGCTGAAAATCAAAATCCAGAAAAAAAATAAGCTCTCACTTCTCTTCGCTCCTCTTGTGCTCCGGCCACCATGTTGTAGGGATTTTGATGTAATTGCTCCTTCCACCAGCACCAGGATACAACACAGAGAGCTGGAGAGGGTAGGTGTCGATGGATAGTTACCTTGGGACCCAATTCCACTAAGGAACTCTAGATGCGCTCATTGGTTAGTATTAAAAAGAGTTCGGCCCTGACTATCAGCACAGGTTGAATCTGGCCCCTATATCTTGCCCCCCTGACCTATACCAGTGAGTAGTGCTCCTCCATATACCCACAGGATCCTGAAGCTGCAGTTGTCAGTACACATTCACTTAATGTGAACACACACAGCCCGGCCGATACTACAGGAAGCAGACAGGTATTTGTCTCCATGTCTACACTCTACAGAGACCTCAGGGACTCTTTAAGAAAAGCAGCTTTAAGTATTAACCTGGGTCAGTTCTTGGGGAGAATTCGCCTTCTGTCAAGGCAGTCACTGCTTCTTGTCAAATTCACTTCATGACTGTGAAATGATAGCGCTCTCCTCCACATCAGAGACTGTCACAAAGGGTGTGCTGTCTCGTGGGCAAACAAGAAGGCCTCAAATTATTTTACAACATCAGTTTCCTAACACAAAATTACACCTTTTACCAGGTTCTCATGTTTTTCTGGACTTCCTTAAGGAAGAGCTATCAATAATTCGGACATAGGACTACAGAGTTGTTGGTTGCTTTGTTATAAAGTATATTACATAAGATATCAGATGTATATGGATAAATAATTAGAAAGACAGGAAGTTCTACTGGAGGTAGATGGTGGATAGATAGATCTAACATCTATAGTCTCTGTCTAGCGAACCCTTTACTACAATTCTAGTTCCATGGAGCCTAATGTTTCCTTCATGGAGATCTTGGTCGGATGTGATGTATCTCAGGACACTCTTAGTAACTGTGAAAACCACCGTTAGGTAAGTAAGTCTTCTCCTTTCTCTGGCGCCAATGTCAGAGTTAAAGCGATGTCGAAACTTTTCGCTAAACAATGAGGTATCAAAAATCAAAGCCCGGCCAAGCAGATGTGGGGGGAACGGATTGAGTTTCGGGTGAGAAGGACACACAAGCATCTGTTAACACAGAAATCGATGCCCTATGAGGAAGAACCTAGGATTTCACTACATTCCAAGACTAACTCAATCTAGAGATATGTAACTCTGCCCGAGCTGAGCGTGCGGCTCCCTACTCATGGCTTTAATGTCTGGTGGAGACCTTCTCTGGGGAATCAATTAGAAATATGTCAGCATTGCAGCCAGATTCTTCCACCACCTATGTTGTGTTTGTGCTACTGTTAGATCCTGGCAGGAAATCTTACATTGTTGAGTTTCATCTGGCTTCATTTTCTTCGATAGTTATTTTATGATGTGGAGATTTGCTTCCTAGAGGTGAGAAGGGGCCACACACTGGACCACAGTCATTAGATCATCGGCACCTAACCACCACCATCCAACTACAGATGGGAGTTGTACCCAGTTTTATTCTAATCCCCTATGCACAGGCCTGACTGCTAGGACACCCACCAACCATGAGAACAAAGGTCGCTGTCCCATTGTCTGGGACTGCCGGTGGAATTTCCCAAGCACATCACCCAACTACCTCTGGGACTCTTTTAGAAAATCATGAAAGTGAAAGAGATTCCCATGTGCTGTGCTCATGTACTTCCAACCCTCCCACAGTATTGAATAGAGGAGCTTACTTGCCTTGCCCCTCCCCTTTAAGAACTCCATTATTTCTAATTACATACTAATTAAAAACATGCAGCATGCTACAAGAAGCCTAAAATCCAACCACAACCACTGGACTTAGGTACCGATGCCATAGACAACTTGGGGCAGAGTATCAAGGACTCATGTTGCTTCCCTTTCACTTGTCCAACTCCAGGATACAGACTTCTTTAGCATTTGCGTGCATAAAATCCAATGAAGTGACCCTATTTTTTGAGAATGACTTCTGGCAAGGGCTGGAAAATATTAGCTATCTGTACTGTTAGTGAGTTGAAAACAGGAACTATGGGCAGACCTAAAAGGGTTGTCAAGGATGGCTCTCCCCTTCTCTCTGTTGCTGCCAGAATGGAACATGATTAGTGTAGCTGATGATGAGCCTCACTGGCACTTGGGTAAGGCTTTATTAGGCTACAGTTTTCATGTCTCATTAACTTAGCATCGCTGTCAAAGCCTAAACTTACAAACACTGAACAGGAGCCACACAAGGAATCATGGGGGTTGTCGGGGAGATATATGACATCAGTATAGAAATTTTTAAAATCCATTGTCTTCCCTGCAATTGGACCTTCAATGATCTGATTGACTTTGTCATGGGTAACATCTAGGGCATCCAAGGCTTATTGATCTGCAAAGAAAAGGCCAACAGGTTCAATTTTCCATCTCACAGAAGCTAAAAACTACTGAAAAAATACTCTTCTTAGAATTACCACTGACAATGTATGGGGCTTTAGACTTACCACATCATCCATGAAGAATTGAAGAAGACATAAGAGACTTGACATGGACCCATCACCTCCAGATTCTCCAAGCTGCACATCAGAGAGGGCTTCACTTGGCAATAGTTTTCTGAACCATGTAATAGTATGGTGTCTTTTGGGTTTTGCATGGTTCTCCCGCCATGAGCAGGATCATGTATAATGGACCTTTGTTACAATGAAGCTGCGGAGCTGTGAATTAGCTTTTGATTTTACAGCCAACATCTACTTGCTGTTATTCTTCTCGTGGCCAGAAGCTAAGCCCCGGCTACGATTCCACTGGGCTTATGACTTTGACAAAGGGCGATTCTTTTTCCTTCTTTCAATAATATATAATCCGTCCAGGGATATGGGGCCATTAAACATATTGCCCTTCACCTTTTTTTGTATTTTGGAGGCCTCTAGAACTGACAAGCCCCAGAGAGACGTCATTAACTCACTTTTTTGTAACAATGGCTGGAGCTGTGAACATTTCCAGTTACTGGAGATTTACAGACTGGACAGGTTTTTCTATGTGTTTTTTCCATATCCAGTGAAACTTTATAAAACTTGCAACACCTTCAAATAAAGTCTTGTTTTTGACACTTAATGACCACAAATTTTAGCCCCTTTCCATATAAGAAATTACACAACTGGCTTTGATGAACAGAGTAAAACGTTTAAAGGAAATATCCACCAGAAGACTTTGTAATTTGTCACAGAATGTGAGATTTGGCAGCAGGAAGTGTTGGCCACTCTTCATACTAGGTGGAGATGTGTCCATCATGGTTACTCTTGGAATACAGAAGGAAAGTATTGTCTGTGATGTGTTTTTGTATTACAGATGTCCTTAGATCTTCTCTTCTACTCTTTCAAAAAGCTACATCTCCACTCGTGTACATTGGCCACAATGTTAGGACTATAACCCTTGTTTTTTTTAGCATGGATGGAGGGTCTACGCACATCGAAGGTTTTTTCCAATTGATTGATAGGATGTTATCTTGGGTAATATATGAACCCTCTATAAAATATTATCCTGAATCAAGGAATACATGGGTCAGATTTAGGATTTAAATTTAAACCCAGTTATGGAGATATTTTCCAATCTTCTGCAGTTCTCCTTAGCTGGATTTTTCCTTAGTCAAATTAGTAGGAGGTTCACACTTAATAGGCCCAACCTGGAGTAGTACACATTAGTACCCACCCTAGCATACAATCATAGTTCTATGGCACATACCAATGAAGCTGAGATGTACGTTCATAGGCAACAACAGGAACACCAGAAATGGGTCTGAAGTGGCTCATCTGACCTATCTCTAGGTAAGTTGTTTTTGCCAGCCGCCCACATCATTCAAAAAGAAGAAGAAACTAAAAGAAGCAGTTCACATGATTGATCTTAAGGGAGTGCATTTCTGCTGCACACTAAATCAGGTAGAATACCCAGGTGCTCTGGAGAGGGTCCCAACCCCGTATAGTGTAGGAAATTTCAAACATGACGTTTTGGTCAAGCAATTGACCTTCATCAGACTCAGTTCGTACAGAATAGTTGGACTTATGGTATTGCATATAGCAATGGAGGCACCATTGCATGGAGATAGCAGTCACAGCCGCTCTGTGGAATGAGGTTTGAAGTTTGTATAATAAAAAACCCAATTTTGCAACCTAAACAGTGTGACTGGAGTTCAGAACTTTCCTCCACCTGATTGATCTTGGCATGGAAGTTCTTCTTACCCTCGAATTTTGACCTGGTAACTGATTTTCCACCTTGAGTACATTCCCTGAAATGATCAATTTAAGAAAAGATTCTTATTTTTTTCTGATTATGGCACAATCTTATTGGTAACAACTGAGGAAAAAACCTGCAAAATTGAACAAAATTTGTGTCACGTGAAATATTTTTACAGAAATTTGCCACTTTCTTTTTAGGGATTTTTTAAAATAAATCCTAATAGAATATGTCAATGTCGAGTCTAGAATCCAAAAAAGTCCTTCATGGTTTTTTTTTTCCAAGGCCTATTATTTGTCTATCCAATGAGCAAAAAGCAATTAACTTAAAGCAAGTAACTTTCCAACATCCCCATGTCAGAAAGTCACATTTCCCACCATGGTGGCCTCATTATGTGGTCTGTAAAATTGACCTCTATCGGACTTTCAATATTCTCATCCAGAATCCCTGTTGGCTCAATGTATGGGACATCTTCATTAATGTCACATATACTTTTGTACTTTCCCACTGAGCACCTCATGTGCCATATGCAAATATCACATGTATTCTGCATCAAGATCATAAGGACATTTCAAAACTTGCAACTATTAGAGATGAGCGAGCACTAAAATGCTTGAGTGCTTGTTATTCGAGACAAACTTTTCCCGATGCTCGAGTGCTCGTCTCGAATAACGAGCCCCATTGAAGTCAATGGGAGACTTGAGCATTTTTCAAAGGGACCAAGACTCTGCACAGGGAAGCTTGGCCAAACACCTGGAAACCTCAGAAAATGATGGAAACACCACGGAAATGGACAGGAAACAGCAGGGGCAGCATGCATGGATGCCTCTGAGGCTGCTTAATCGTACCATTATGCCAAAATTATGGGCAACAGCATGGCGATGACAGAGTGACCGAATGAGGCTAGATAGCATCTAAAACATCCAATAATTGACCCTGACTAGAGATGAGCGAGCACTAAAATGCTCGAGTGCTCGTTATTCGAGACAAACTTTTCCCGATGCTCGAGTGCTCGTCTCGAATAACGAGCCCCATTGAAGCCAATGGGAGACTCGAGCATTTTTCAAAGGGACCATGGTTCCGGAATAAAATGTGTTATTTAATTGAAAAAGAATGTCTTCTGATAAGTTAGCAGATGTATGCAAACATCTGCAATCTATTCTTCACTGTTCCGCGCGTATATTATCTCCCGACAAGTTAGCAGATGTGAAGAACAGTGAAGAATAGAATAAAAAAAGTGAACACAGTGAACACAGGATCATTTAAGTGAAAAATGCAGTGAAAAACACAGTGAAGAATAGATTGCAGATGTTCGGCACATCTGCTTACTTGTCGGGAGATACGCTGTCCCGGGATCCGTGCTGCTGCTCCCTGGTGTCTCCGTGCTGCTCCCTGGTGTCTCGTGCTGCCCCAGTGTCTCCGTGCTGCCCAATGTCTCCGTGCTGCCCAAATGTCTCCGTTCTGCCCCAGTGTCTCCGTGCTGCCCCGATGTCTCTGTGCTGCCCAAATGTCTCCGTTCTGCCCCGGTGTCTCCGTTCTGCCCAATGTCTCCGTGCTGCCCAAATGTCTCCGTTCTGCCCAATGTCTCCGTGCTGCCCAAATGTCTCCATTCTGCCCCGGTGTCTCCGTTCTGCCCAATGTCTCCGTGCTGCCCAAATGTCTCCGTTCTGCCCCGGTGTCTCCGTTCTGCCCAATGTCTCCGTGCTGCCCAAATGTTTCCGTGCTGCCCCAATGTCTCCGTTCTGCCCCAATGTCTCCATTCTGCCCAATGTCTCCATGCTGCCCAAATGTCTCTGTGCTGCCCCAATGTCTCCGTTCTGCCCAATGTCTCCGTGCTGCCCAAATGTCTCCGTTCTGCCCCGGTGTCTCCGTTCTGCCCAATGTCTCCGTGCTGCCCAAATGTCTCCGTTCTGCCCCGGTGTCTCCGTTCTGCCCAATGTCTCCATGCTGCCCCGATGTCTCCATTCTGCCCCGGTGTCTCCGTTCTGCCCAATGTCTCTGTGCTGCCCAAATGTCTCCGTGCTGCCCCAATGTCTCCGTTCTGCCCCAATGTCTCCGTTCTGCCCAATGTCTCCGTGCTGCCCAAATGTCTCCGTGCTGCCCCGATGTCTCCATGCTGCTGTTCCCCCGATGTCTCCGTGCTGCTGTTCCCCCGATGTCTCTGTGCTGATGTTCCTCCGATGTCTCTGTGCTGCTGTTCCCCCGATGTCTCCGTGCTGCTGCTCCCCGGTGTCTCTGTGCTGCTCCCCGGTGTCTCTGTCGCTGCTGTTCCCCCAATGTCTCTGTGCTGCTCCCCGGTGTCTCCGTGCTGCTGCCCCGGTGTCTCCGTGCTGCTGCTCCCCGGTGTCTCCGTCCTGCTCACCGTGTTCTTCAATGTGTTCTTAACACATATATATTGTTCTTCACATAGTATTTTGTTCGCACCTTCCACGCGTATCTTCCGATAAGTAAGCAGATGTGCTGAACATCTGTAATCTATTCTTCACTTTGTTCTTCACTGTGTTTTTCACTTAAATGATCGTGTGGTCACTGTTTTTATGCTATTCTTCATTGTTCTTCACTGTGTTTTTTTAATTAAATGCTCTATCTCGAGCAGGGGAAATACTCATCCAAGCAACGAGCCGTTTCGAGTACCTTAATACTCGAACGAGCATCAAGCTCGGACGAGTATACTCGCTCATCTCTAGCAACTATCCTACAAAAAACTTAAAAAAAACCCACTGGTATCCTATCTCAAGTACATTTTGTTGACAAGTCATTTGCTATTGGTATGGTCTGATCAGGTTCGTAGCATCAGGCATGACCACAAGTATGGAAAAGCTGCCATTCCTGCATAAACATTGAATTGGGCATATAAATATATAGGTGGTATCACTGTAGATGTCACCACCTAAGCTTATGGGAGCCTATCCACCATACAGAGGATTATTCCTAAGGGTTAAAGGGAAATTGGAATGGATCCTGCTCAATTACAATAATCTGAAGAAGTTAGGGGTTGCAACTACATTATCTATCTGTTCTATTTTTGCCATTTCCAGTCTTTCCATATTTATTATACCTTTTACCATCTTTCTTGCCTTCTCTTTGCTATTAGAGGTCGCTTCAAGACTTCTGTCAGGCTCAGGGGTAGTGGACCCACTGTACCACCGTGGACGATGATGTAAGCCGACACCTGGGAGAGGAGTCTAAGTGACACCCAGTTGTCACTACAGCTCACCGCAAATCGGGTTCTACATGCTGCGGCATGGTACCACCAGGTCGCTCCACAGGCGCGACTTTGTCCGAGGTGGCGACCAAGGCGAGGTACAGAGTAGTGAGGCAGAGACGGAGTCGGGGACAGGCAGGAAGTCAGGACAGGTACGGGATCAGAGGCAGGAACAGAATCGAGGTCACAATGGGAATCACTATAAATGCAGAGGACATAGGGAACAAGCTTTCTCTAAGGCACAAGACACGAATATCCGGCAGGGGACACAGTAAGGGGCCGGGAATTAAACTGGGAAAGCGGTCAGCCAGCTCAAATTATTGGTGCACCGGTCCTTTAAATCTTAGATGGCCGATGCCTGCGTGCGAGGAGACTATCACTGGATCGTGTCCCATGGCAAGTGAAGCTGCCTAGCTCCGGGGGCACAGGGAGGCACACGGGTGTGCCTGCAACCCGGA
Organism: Engystomops pustulosus; assembly: GCF_040894005.1. Lineage (NCBI taxonomy): Eukaryota > Metazoa > Chordata > Amphibia > Anura > Leptodactylidae > Engystomops > Engystomops pustulosus. The sequence goes on from NC_092411.1 coordinate 287,605,867, forward strand.
ACATGGGTCGCAGGGGCACCCGTGACCGCTTCAATGTCCTTATCAACTTCAATGATCCCTTATATATACATCATACAATATCTAAACATTCCTCATGCTCCATTATGCACATAGAAATATGAATGATGTAGATCCTGGCGGTCGGCTCTTGACCCAGCATATGATACTGATTTGAGACTTCTTTCGCCATGAGAACTTCTGAATATACGACTTGCACCTTTTGACGAACAAAGGCAAATCTTACCTCACTGTTAAATGCCACCATGGGAAATTACTAAAGCTCCGTCTATTCATATTATTGGAAAGCCATCAGTGATCACTTCAGGATTTCATAAACTGAACAAACAAGGCACCAAGGCGTCTTCCCATATTACTTACTTTATGTTCTTTCAAATTTTTTTTTGGAACTGGAGAAACCTATTCATGTAATTTAATTTTCCAATGAATTATGCCGCAGGCCAACATCACCAGAGACACAAAACCCCAACTAAGAAGTCAACTGATGAAGTGATGATTGTCTGTTTATTGACAAACGATCTAGCAAGCACAACAAGAGCTGGTAAGGAGACACCTCTGGCATCAGCCAATGTACAGAAGCCATGATATTCAGCCAGGAAAAAAGTATACAAAAATAAACATAGTTATAATATAGCCGGAATATTGCTGAAAGAACATGATTTCATTTGAAGATGTGAACCAATGTCCTTCTCAGACAGGCCTTTAGGTCTAGTCACATAATAATGTTTTTTTCTAATTAGATATTCATAGATTTTGAACTTTATGACTTATATCTATTGGTTTTTAGTAAGTCGTGATCAAAAAATGATGCAACTGCTAAATATCCTCTATGTGATATCCTCATTGCTAGTTAAAGTTTCTTTGTTAACTCTATCATCCGTGATACTGTTTGGTTACTTCTTTACTTCTGGTTTCCAATATTTTGCTCTTGATCCTGACTATTCCTTGCATCTGTGATCTTGTTCCTTAATTGCTATCTCAGTTGTGACCTGAATTGTTTACCTTTCTTTTGTGACGTTTGTTTGTCTTGTTTAGTGCCCACAATTTGGCACCATCTTTGGTTGTCATATGTCGCCAAGGATATGCTGAGGCAAGCAAGAAGGGCTTTTGGGGGCTGGAGTATTAGGGTTCACTGTGTCGTCTGTCATCCCTTAGTCAAGTGCCGCCCTTTCAACAACATTCTAGATCCTTCTTTCACATTACAGATTCCATCGCAAGAGGGTTAGAGCCCCTCCAGGTACATTATATGGTCAGATAGGACTGCCAAACTTATCATGTACGGTCAACAGTAATTCACTTTGTATGATCAAGTTTATACTGAGGATCCAATGAATTAGGTCAATTCAGGTCTGAAAACATGGTGCATGTGATGTATACATTTCCAGGGTCAACCATTGATTTTCCAAGTATAACCCACAACATAATACAACATTTTTGATGCTGTTTTCAAACTACTGAAAGTCACATAGATAAAGCATCACTCGATTAAAGGACAGTAAAGATGAACTTGTTCAGTTCAATATAAATCAAGTTGTGAATTTGGTACCATGCATATGGGTGACCATGCGTCCGATAACCTAGTAGAGAGGACATGGCCCTCCAACGAGCGCCGTCACACATTGATAGCCTTTGGATATGTCATTAATGTAAAATCCTGGAAAACATCTTCAACAACATCTGAATTGTGTCACTGGGGAATATTTACTTACCCGGTCCAGTTGCGATTCAGCGGCGCGTTCTCCGATGCTGATTCGGGTCCGGACGGGATTCACTAAGGTCCATGCACCGATATCCACTAGGTGTCGCTGCTGCGCCGAGGTCCGCTGGAGTTCACCGGAGTTCACCTTCTATTTCCTGGTGCAGGTAAGTGCATGTCGAGCGACACTTTTTTTAAAAAAAAATACTGCGTTTTTTTCCGAATCTGTAGGGTTTTCCGACGGCCATGGTCCCCAATTTCCGTCGCATGCAACCCGGTGGGATACCCAATGGATTTGCGCGATTCGGACCCTTAGTAAATGAGCCCCACTATGTTATTAAACAATAAAACATAAAAAGTCAATATCGATCACCAAGAAGCTGGATATCACATTTGCTGACTGTAGATCCAATGTTCATCAATTGTAACCAAGTGCAAACACAATATGATGTAGACGTCTTGAAGGAAAAGCAGTAGCAGCTGTTTGTCTTGGCTGCTCGGTCTCATTCCATAGAAGGTCTCCTCTTTACCGTCTTGTGTCTCTATAGGTGGTCCTAACTTTGGTGGCACTAGAATATCAGCCACATGTTCATGTTACAAGGCCAGATTAGGACACGCGCTCTTCCTTTAATAAAATATCTTGGAGCTGCCCGGCACAGGGATGTGGGGAGAAGGCTGCTGGCGGCCGTTCCGGATCACCTGGACCACATTAAAGGGAGGCAGATTATTGTCTTCATGGAAGGAACATCTTAAACATTTTAAGGTGAAGAATGTAAGACATAAAATGATTAAAATAGCTCACATTTAGACACAATAAGCACATCTGTTTTCCTCATACCTTTCTCATGTCCCTGCTTCTTTTACGCTCTATAAAGTCACAAACTATAGAACAATTACGTGTTGTTGCTTCTGCACTCAGTCCTGGTTTAGTTTGGCTTTCAAAGCACTTTTTTTTTAGGATATTTAAATCTGGAGGTGTGTCTAATAGAAAAATTCAACTTAGAACCTTCCTTTCTTGTTGTTGGTCCATCGAAATTACCTTCTGCCCATTGTTAGGGTCAGGGACAAGCAGGGTGATACATGTTACTAGGTAACCAGCTTTGTTGACCCCAATACCAGTGAAAAGAAAGATTTATGCTTGAGTCCCCATTGTTTCTCCGTCTGGATGTGAAACATCCCCCACCGGGGCCTGACCTTTTGGGCTTAGGGGCAGCTGGATTCCCCTGGTACCTGAGTATCTGGCTTGAGTGTGGCCTAGTGCTCCACTGTGTCGCGGTCACTTGGTACAGGTGGAACAGGCGTTGTCCATGTCGGGCAGGTATCGATGGGTGGTTTTGCAAGAAAGGAGGGAGATGCCGCTAAAAGATGGAAAGTTCTCCCTTGGGCACTCCCGATGTATAGATGTGTGAAGATCCCCATGTAGAAGGTGGAAGAGACCATCTACATAACTCATTGTAACTTTATTTCAATTTTTAGGATTATCTCATTACACTTCTAGAATACAACACCAGTTAATTTTCAGTAATAGTTATATTTAATTGACCAAATATACTACCTCCCATCTCCTATGTTGTGAGTGTAGCGGCACAAAATGTCTAAATTACCATAGTGGGTCAATTCGGATGTCTGATAGTGACCCTCATCATTCCTTCTCCTGAGTGTTACAATATTTGGATCTTATATTAATGGGTGCACTTCCCATGAAGTTTCAAAGTAATCTGGTCTCCATATGTGATCGTCATCAGGGAAATTCTTCAAAAATTTTCCAGCGCTTTATATTCCTGTAAAAACCGACTAAACACAACCCGTGGAGAGATGTGACACCACAATGAGCCATGATGCCATTTGTCAGCAGAAGGTGATAGAAAGGTCAGAAAATCCCCAAAATTCTCATTGATTCCACATTACACCACAGGATGTTCTGGTAAGTGTGACGTCTAATGAAGATGGTCTGAAAAACCAAATACTGGAATAATAGTCACATTCCCATTAGGGGAGTTCCACCTGGTTGAGGTGGGTTTGTTTTGCCAAACGTGTTCAGTTCTCGTGTAACAGATTTCTCAAGGATCCAAGAATCTTCAAATTGCCCACTTGTGCTAGGATCCCGTAGTAAAATAAGATGCACTGAGCTTCTCTTGTCAAGTATTTACACATTATTATTTCCAAATCCCAGCTTCTACTACATTTACTGTATACCTATGGGCTCAAACGCTGGTCAGACTGTCAATCAGATGCACAAGCTTCTGCTCTGCTCAACCTCCCTTCTCCTTTCGAACTGCTATATCTACTATACCAATACATGTAGATGATGCCAGGAGATTCTGCCCTCTCTCATGACTAGACTAGATAGAGACTAATAGAGATTTTTCAATTGTTTTTTTTATCTTTTATCACAAGATGCCTCGTGATACTCTACCTTCTATTCCCTACATTCCTTGTACAGTGCAGAGAAGCTATCAACCCTCAACCAGCACAGACTATACAATTCATGTAATTGTTTCACTGCTGCTTTCTACTACTTATTACATGCTTCTCCATTTGATGAAAGCTGAGATGATTCCAGCTTTATGACATGGCGCATTATCCTGCTGAAAGTAGCCATCAGATGTTACAGGGTACATTGTGCTCATAAAGGGATGGACATGGTCAGCAACAATACTCAGGTAGGCTGTGGCGTTGCAACAATGCTCAATTGGTACCAAGGGGCCCAAATAGTGCCAAGAAAATATTCCCCACACCATGACACCACCACCACCAGCCTGAACCGTTGATACAAGGCAGGATGGATCCATGCTTTCATGTTGTTGACGCCAAATTCTGACCCTACCATCCGAATGTCACAGCAGAAATCGAGACTCATCAGACCAGGCAAGGTTTTTCCAATCTTCTACTGTCCAATTTCGATGAGCTTGTGCAAATTGTAGCCTCAGTTTCCTGTTCTTAGCTGAAAGGAGTGGCACCCGGTGTGGTCTTCTGCTGCTGTAGCCCATCTGCCTCAAAGTTCGACGTACTGTGCGTTCAGAGATGCTCTTCTGCCTACCTTGGTTGTAACGGGTGGCGATTTGAGTCACTGTTGCCTTTCTATCAGCTCGAACCAGTCTGCCCATTCTCCTCTGACCTCTGGCATCAACAAGGCATTTCCGCCCACAGAACTGCCGCTCACTGGATGTTTTTTCTTTTTCGGATCATTCTCTGTAAACCCTAGAGATGGTTGTGCGTGAAAATCCCAGTAGATCAGCAGTTTCTGAAATACTCAGACCAGCCCTTCTGGCACCAACAACCATGCCACGTTCAAAGGCCACAAATCACCTTTCTTCCCCATACTGATGCTCGGTTTGAACTGCAGGAGATTGTCTTGACCATGTCTACATGCCTAAAGGCACTGAGTTGCCGCCATGTGATTGGCTGATTAGAAATTAAGTGTTAAAGAGCAGTTGGACAATAAAGTGGCCGGTGAGTGTACATCCTGTATGTCCACTGTGCAGTTTTCAGTAGATTTATTTGTAGTGATCTCATTGGATATTAAAGGTATTAAAAAGTTATTAGCACCAGAACATGACAAAATTATAATTTTTTTTGTACTGGAGGTTTTCATTTTTGTAAATGTATTTAAACCTTATAAAACCGATATAAATCTGGTATCCCTGTGATCGCACTGACCCAAAGAATAAAGTAGACATGTCATTTAGGGTGCTCAGTGGAAGCCGTAAAATCCAAGCCCACAAGAAAACTGCGCAAATGCATTTTTTCACCAATTTCACTGCATTTGGATTTTTTTTTCCTGCTTCCCAGTACACGGCATGGAATATTTAATACTGTCACTATGAAGTGCAGTTTGTTATACAAAAAACAAGCCCTCACACAGCTCTGTACATGGAAAAATAAAAAAAGTTATGTATTTTTGAAAGTGGGGAGTGAGAAATGAAAAGGCAAAACTGAAAAGGGCCAGGTCGTTAAGGGGTTAAGCCCATATTATTGAATCTAAATCAAAGCTGATGGAACCAATTCTGGAAAGCCAATATCTGTATCCATTGGGCCACCACACGGTACATTGTGCACAGTGAAAGTTAGTAAGCGTGAAACGATATAAAGCCCTGACAGATATAAATGAGATAAAACTAACACAAGGCAATATAAACAATCCCCATCTATAAGTGTAATCTCATTATATGTATTCCACAGGTTTTCATTAGACTTTTTGAGCTTCAATGACGTCTACAAGCAAGAGCAGATGTAAATATCCGTCTATCCATAACTGTATTCATACACTCAATGTCTGACTTGTTATTCCACTAGAAATACTCGGCGCGGGGCTTATACGCTTGGATAAAGTCAAACAAACCTCATTAACCTTCAATTTTCTTACACCACTTTAAAATGTAATTGCTCCATAGCCCTAAATCCCAATTTCCTTTCGATTTTTTCATAAGTACCTGTTAATTGCTAGACTCCATCTAGGTTTTGGCAACAAATCTAAAAATTTTTTTTTTTTCCAATTCTCAATTTTTTTTAAATTTTTTTATATAGCGCCTGGGAACAGAGCGCAGTTGGAGAGCGGGTGTATTTTTCCAAGCGTGGGATTACAAATTTTTACAAACTCCCCATACATAAAAGGCTGAAAAAAAAGGACACGATCTGTTCTCGAAATCCACACTCCAGCCAGAACGTACGCCCTTCTGATTCAAAGGGTGTTATTTCTAATTAAGATTTTTAATAGGAAAGGTGTTTTTGGAACAAATGGAGTCAGTTCCAGGTAATTTTTTTATAGCCGGGATACAGTATATTTGAAAATTAAATTTTAAGTACAGGTTTGATCTTCCAAGGTTGGGTTAAAAAAAGAGCAGGAAACGGTCAATAAAGCGGAGAATGAAAAAAAAAAAAAAGTCTACAGTGGCCAAATATTTTTCTGGCGATTGTTCCCGACCCCTGATAATTTTGGAGCCACTTTAAAGTTGAAATATTTTTTTTTTTTCCCTCTATTTTTTTGCAAGTGGTCTAATTGAATCATTATATTACTCCCAGGAGGTTCATTCCATCTATATTCTGCAGCTTGTGGAATTAGGAACGGAAAAAAAAAAAACAATTTCAGCAATAACTTCCAAAAAGTTTTGTGACGGTTGATTTGTACATTGAAAAAAAAAAAAAAAAAAGTTTCTCTAATATTTTTCTTGTTGAGCAACCAGAATCTTGGCCACCACTGAAAACCTCAATACGCATGGATAATTAATCCAGGCGTAATTCCATTGAGCAATATCCATGTAGAGATGGATGGAGCAGATTAGTTTTCTGCAGTGAACTGTTAACCTTCAGCGCACAGCCGAGATTTTAGTCAGTTTGAGTCGTCTACAATTTACTTTGTACTGATCTCGTTTGTATTTTACACTTTATATAAATACAGAATAGCAGAGAACGGTATCACGAGGATTGGCGGTTTGTCCATGTTGCATGTGACTGTAAGATCCTGCTTTTGGGGCAGGATTGGGGATGATATGTTTTTATAGACAGTCTACTTATGGAATAAAATAAATATCTGCTCTCCTGGGGTTTCCATAACACTACTGCCCCGGACCCTGGGAAGTTCTGTCTGATATCCCTGGGTCGGAGCCAGTCTACTAATAGTGTATAGTTTTTATTGCTCACCCCAAATAAATCCATAGATTCTATCCTCTGTCTATAAAATCAAGTTCAGTGAAAAAATAAATAAAATATTATAAAATCAAAAAATTTTAAAAAAATAATTATAATATATAAAAATGTATATATAAAAATCCCGCTGACCTGCATGCCCAGCCTAATATACACCTAACGCTGACTATTTCCTTAACAAAGAAAAAATGCATAATATATTCATAATAATAACACTGACATATTTTACATATTTTACATACACTTAAGAGTAACTTTAGTGTATGTAAATTTCTACGATTTTTAAAAATATGCTCTGGTTCATTCAGGTCTAGACCGATTCCCATCCGGGTGAACACCACATCAAACCTCAGAATCCGCGGGGGTCTCAGTGATTAGACTCCCCACAGATCACGACAACAGGGGTCCGATGGGGTCCGAGGTGACTCTGTTGGAACCTTCATGAGTGGAGCAGATGGCCGCCCATGTCCGTTCTGCTCCTTTCATCTCTATGGTGCGGCGCTTGGCAATCTAGAGCTCCAGAGAGATGAAAGGAGCAGAACAGACATGTGCAGATGCTCCACTCATCTCTGGGAGCGATGAGGGATCCGACGGAGGTACTCGCACCCCATTGGGCCACAAAATTTCATGATCTGTGGGGGTCTCATCACTGAGACCCCCACCGATCAGCAAGTTAGGCTCTATTCAGTACTTGTTTGGTGGGAAAACCCCTTTAAGGGGCAATCAACTTTGAACAACATCCTAAATTAAAACAATGCATTGGCACTGCCGGAAAAATGTTCACTCTGAGTAAGAGATTGTCACCAAGGGGTCAATCACAAAGGGGTCAATCACAAACCTTTATAAGGGTCTAGAGGACAACCCTGCCAAATACCATACCGGATTATTTGGAGGTAAGTGCCCATAAATCATCTCTTTGAAAACTAAGGAGGGGTGTTCCTCTGGAGCGGAAAACTGCCATGTTTTTTACCATGGTGGTGTGCGGGCCATGGACCGTGTGCAGTGTTACGGTAGATTGATGATGTTGTGTTTATTTGGCAGGGACCCGAGGATGCGCTGGTGATTTTATGGGGGATTATTAACAGGAGTGATTTCAATATTAAGTTGATGAGATGGAAAGATGCAAGTTCGATTTCTGGAAGTAAATAGTCGAGTAGACAGACTTTTTCCAGAATTACTCGGGAAAGTGACAGGTATCACCTCCTTGTTATATGTTCTCCAACTCACCCTCGGTTTACTGTCAAAGTCTTCCCAGTTGGTCAGTTCTTCAGGATGAGGTGAATCTGCATCTCCAATTGTTGTTTTCAGAAGAACAATTTTTGGACAGGAGTCATAACCACAGATCATAAGGAGAACCCGGTATGTATCTAGAAATACAATCGTGAGCACGAACAAAAAATAGAAAAATCAACCCAAGATTCATTTTCTATCTATATTTAGTAACAAGTGGAATAACATGAAAGCCATCGGGGTATTACTAACAGAATCCTCAATGGTGTCTGCTATTTCAGAAAGGCCAATCATGACAACACGTAAAAGTGAGATATTATAAGAAATTCCTCCAATTTCTCCAATGAAGGGATATTAACACCTGGGTCAGTTATGTGGATGCGGGAAGTATCTAGTGGTTATTGTACATTGTAGAGATATAGGAGAATTACAGGCAGTCCCTGAGGGACGTCAGTAGGTGAGATCATGTGGCTTCTCTTTACCTCTTAGCAGCTACTGGTCAGCAAGGAAGAGAAGGAGCCGGCTGCAGGCTCGGCAATGCTATGTAGTGTCCACTGGGTCCCGCATGGCCGTTGAGCTGAAGAACTAGGGGACAGGCAGGCAGGAGTACCGGGGGACAGGCAGAGCTCCTCTCTCCACCACCATTCATCCTTGACACACAAAGCTCTGCTGGAGACCTCTGCTGGGTCCCGCATGGCCGGTGAGCTGAAGAACTGGGGGACAGGCAGGCAGGAGTACCGGGGGACAGGCAGGCAGGAGTAACGGGGACAGGCAGAGCTCCTCTCTCCACCACCACAGCACAGAGGCTTGTGTTTCTTCCTGAAAGCCGCTGCTATCCCAGACCGCATCCTTGGTTACTCGTAATCTAAGATAGAAGCGGCTTGCAGGAGGAAACACAAACCGCTGCTCATCAAAAATAAAGAGCGTAGGCCGGACCGGACAAGAAAACTTCCCCAGGTCCCACGTGGTGAGGTGAAGTAGTGGGGTTCGTAGTAGTGGATTTCTTATTAGTTTTAGATTAATTTAGAGTTTTCTATGATTATTACCAACTTTATCCATAATAATATATATATATATATATATATATATATATATATATATATATATATATATATATATGTACTTCCATATATTAGTTTTTTTAAATGCCCCCTTTCTCTTTCTTACCTCCTGCATAAAGATGGAATCAGTTACCTCTGTGATACCTGTCTAGGGTTAACTGGTCAATGGCACCAATACATCATACTTATTAGGAGTAGGTAAAATCCTGTGAATAAAATATATACCTTATCTTTCGGACTATAAGACACTTCTTCTCCTCATTCACCAAGGAAAGAAAAAGGAATATTTGAAAAATACATTTGAAACCAATTAAAAATTTGACACTGCTCCATTCACACTGCTATATCCATACACTCACACACATACAGAACCGCTACATTCATACACTCACACACATACAGCACTGCTACATTCATACACTCACACACATATAGCACTGCTACATTCATACACTCACACACATGCAGCACTGCTACATTCATACACTCACACACATACAGCACTGCTACATTCATACACTCACACACATACAGCACTGCTACATTCATACACTCACACACATGCAGCACTGCTACATTCATACACTTACACACATACAGCACTGCTACATTCTTACACTGACACACATACAGAACTGCTACATTCATACACTCACACACATACAGCACTGCTACATTCATTCACTTACATACAGCACTGCTACATTCATACACTTACACACATAAAGCACTGCTACAATTATACACTCACACAGTCATGCTACCTCCATCCAATCACTCAAATACACAGCTTTACTACATCCATCCACTCACACACATAGGTCTGCTACATTCGTCCACTTTAACACAGCTCTGCTAAAACCATCCACTCACACACAGCTCTGCTACATCCATCCTTTCACACACAGCACTGCTATATTCATCCACTCACACACAGCACTGCTACATCCATCCACTCACACACAGCACTGCTACATCCATCCACTCACACACAGCACTGCTACATCCATCCTTTCACACACAGCACTGCTATATTCATCCTTGACACACACAGCACTTCTACATCCATCCACTCACACACAGAACTGCTATATTCATCCTTGACACACAAAGCTCTGCTGGCAGCTCACCCCTGTCTAAACAAGATGCTCTAATTACTTCCTCAGGCTCTCATACATGCAGCACCTGTCCAGACTCCTGAGGATTGAGAGCTGACTTTAACTCTAACTAACCCCTGTACCTACATTTGAAGAAAGATAGATTTTTTCATGTAAAATTCCATCAGCATCATGTTATAGATCTTCTCCTTATTGTGGCCTTAGGTGGTCAGTGCTTGGTCTCACAATTTTTTTTGTTTTTAAGTACTAAATTAAATCTATTAAAATTTGGATAATCAGGAGGACATTTCTAACCAAGGTCAGAATGACAGATTTAGGTTTTTTCTAATTGTATGTCCTTCCTCTACTTATATCATCCAATCATTTATCTTAGTTTTGATATTTGCACATTTCCCCTTACGCTGGAAGATATTAGTTTGTAAGAGACATCTATGCAGTATGTGCGAGCAGACACAAGGTGGCTCATCACGTCCATCCTCGAGGTCTGCCGACGCTTCAGTCTCTCAGACTGGAGATTGTTATCTGATTCCTCAAGTACTTCACTGGATCTCCTGAGTCTCATAGAGTATGAGGACCCTTTCTGGTTCTTAACTGGGACCTCTTCCTCTTCTAAGTTCTTCAATGTTGCCCAAGCAGAGAATATGAGGACCATTTCTGGTTCTTAACTGGGACCTCTATCTCTTCTAAGATCTTCAATGTTGCCCAAGCAGAGGTCTTCTGGAATTGTCTGTTTTCCAAAACATTTTTTCAAATACTCTAAATAGAGGAATTTATAAATGGGGGTCCACCTTTCCTAAATTCTGTGTTTAAAGGAATTCATGGCATTTTTAGCTGGTGACAAGTTCCAATAGCCTATGTTATGCTGACAATGTAACACTGCCAACACTTTATAAAACTTTATTTCATATAACAATACGCAATGTCAATCAGCTGCCTCTAAAGCTAGTAGGATCTTGTCGTGTATCATAAGTGATATGGACTCTCGGGATAGGGATGTAATATTACCACTATACAAGGCACTGGTTCGGCCTCACCTGGAATATGCTGTCCAGTTCTGGGCACCGGTCCATAAAAAGGAAGCCCTGGAGCTGGAGAGGGTTCATTGTAGAGCCACAAAAATGATAAGGGGTATGGAGGGTCTCAGTTATGAGGAAAGATTAAATCAACTAGATTTATTTAGTCTGGAAAAGAGACGACTACGAGGGGACATGATTAATTTATATAAATATATGAATGGTGGAAAGTTGTTCAGTTCAAATCATATCAAAAGAAGAGGGGGCACTGTCTCAGTCTGGAAAAAACAAGGTTTAATCACCAGAGATGACAGGACTTTTTTACTACTGTAAAGCTGTAAATATATGGAATAGCCTGCCTCATGCGCTGGTCACAGCAGGGACAGCGGAGAGCTCAGGAGCAGAGCACAGCAGAGAGCTCAGGAGCAGAGCACAGCAGGGGCAGCAGAGAGCTTCAAGAAAGGTCTTTTTACATCTAAATAACATTGACACTTATATTATATAGAATTGTTTCACCTAAATCCCTTCCTCATCCAATCCCTTCCCTTCCTTGGTTGAACTTCGACATGTGTCTTTTTTCAACTGTATAAACTATGTAACTATGTAACACCGCATTCTAGTAGTGGGCAGAGGGAGCTGCAGCAGCCTATGTCTAAGTCTTATCGAGCATTCTTCCTCAACCACCTCCCTCATTCAGCTCCCTCCTCCCCACTTTCTGTCATGTGCATTGAACAGACAGGAGAGAATGTAGACACAGAAGACACAAGCTGCTACAGCTTCTTCACAACCATCGGGACTCACCACATGCTGCTGCAGGGAGCCAGGTAATGTGAAATAAAGTTTTATCAAGTAGTAGCAGTATTCAGAATGCCAACAAAGGCATTTTTAAAATCAGCATAGGCTAATGAAACCTGTCACCAGCTGAAAAAGACATTTCTAGTGACAGGTTTGCTTCCATTCCCCTGGCCAAATTTTTTTTAGAATAGCTGAAGGGAGCCTTTGACAACAATTCGAAAGATAGCTTTATCATGCTGTTGGCTTCTGCCTAAAATCCAACCTGGTAAATCCAGCTTACTTAAAAAAATGTTTTTCATTGATTCCTGAAGAAGTGCACTTCCTGGTTTTGACATCAGCTAAGTGCAGAGTAGCAGAAACCAGAGCAGCTTCCCTCCATTCCCATAATGCTGAGCTCTCCTCTCTTCTACTAGCAACACAGACAATCAGGACACAGAATCCCAGGCTGACGACTCTCCTCAGCTTTACTGCTGTACAACACAGATGTGACCCAAACCTGACAGTTTTACATACATACTAACATGCATTTCAGGTATAGTGACAGATACACAAAGAGTACTACACACCTATGCGCTATTACACACATACACCTATAATCTATATGATATAATTAGATACGGATATTAGATGATATAATATAATACATCCTTATGAGGTCTATACACACGACCTGCTATGATGGATGTGTGACCAAATGCTATCACTCTCCCCTCTTTCCAGTACAGTGGGGGGTGGGGAGTACAGAGGACAGAGGAGACATAGCACACAGAGAATTATATAGTTTTTAACCTATGTATCAGATTGCTGTGCTGATCCTACACCTTCTGTTCACTAACTATAACCTTGTAGAGAGTAGTTTGCAGCATAGGATTATGGGTGATATTCTGTGCACACTAGATTATTAAACTGAGCAGCTGCAGGGGGGGGTACACTGTGTGTGGGAACATGAGAGCAGAGTGTAGACTGAACAGAGCAGACATGATGGAGCTGCTTCCTGTTATCACTGAGTAGGAGGTACACACTGTATAGCTCCACCCCCTCAACTTTTCCTGATCATCAAGTGCATAGAGTTCACTCTATTGACCGCCCTTAGCAATTAAAATGCTTGTCAGAAAGTAGAGAGGCTGAGGGAGAAAACTTAAGCTATAACATATCAGGTGCACCACCTTTAAATTTCAGTTCATTCCAAATAATCAACTGGTCATCAGATCTCTCCATATCAGACAGGGGAGGATTTACTTATAACAGAGTTTATGAGTGGAAAGGAGAAAAGACTGATGGCTCTCTATGAATCTGTATCGACGTGCACCGCTATGGGCTGGCAGGGAGAAATTTTTTTGCTCTGTCATTCATGGAGCCCCAAGACACAGCTTTGCTTGCTGCACCAGAAATACCAAATCTTCTCCTGACCATATGGATTTTTTGGAAGTTGTACTAGATCCATGGTTGGTGTTCACAGTAGTACAACCAGCAGTAATATGAAGAAGAACATTCACAGATGAAGGTTATCTTGCTTAGGAAATCATGGGGTGGGGAGATTTTTCACAGCTTGTACGCCCGAAAACACTCAAGCCATGATTTAGTCGCAATTCCTAGTGCAGAACTGAAAATTGAGAATTCTCTGCCCTTTACGCCAGTTGGACGATGGAGGAGACAGTGCTGATCCGGCGCGGGACGTTCCGATGGTGAAATTCTGTAGTAAAAGTGCCCTGCCTGCTACATTGCCACCAACCAGAATTTATCAGGAGGCCTGAGCCGGATCCGGGGCATGCTGACGGTTACGGTTCTTCAATCTCATCGCCTTCATCTGGAGTATGGAGTCTGAGGGATCACCTGGTGTTTATCCTTAGTTCCCATGTTGAGCTATGCACTTTGTTGCAGGACAATGTTCAGGACATCACCCACCAGGTGGCTGCTGAATGCCGGAGTAATGATAAGACAGGAACATGAGTGCCAGAAATGTGGCCAGGACTACCAGGCAGTAGACTAGCCGATAGAACCGAAAACCAGGAAAAGGGTCAGAAGGTGGAACCAGAAGTCCAGGGCAATGATAAAAGCTGGAACCAGAGGCATGGATAGGAGTGGAGTTATCAATTAAGCACTAAGCAATTTCTTGTCACAAGTGAAGGACGGCCCGTATAGCGGTGGCAGGTAGACATGACGGCATAAATAAGTGCGATACTTGCTGGAATTATCCTTCACGGGATGCTGACTGAGTATGACCTCTTCAAGATCAAGTTTTTATGCCTTTCCGTTTTTCTCATTTTCTGAGTTCATAAACTTTCTGGGGGACCCAGAATTTGGGCAAGTTCGAAAAATTTTTTCAAAATATTAATTTCATTTCATTTTTAGTACTATTTCAGGCACCCCAGGGGGTACTTACACCTTAAGGTGTCTGATCACTTATACAAATATATTGCAGTTTATACTACTCCAGTCTTTCTCTATGGTCCTAGGGTGGACTACAATACTACTCTGTGATTTGGAGCAGAACTGAGCATTGGAGGGCTCCATTTATAACCTTTCTTGAGGACCCAGAACTTGGGCCAGAGCATGAAGCGTATGAACATGAAAGGAACTATGATCAGAGGTTTGTACTAGAGTATGGTAATACAGGTACCCCTTTGATAATAACCTTGGGTGGTCCTTTCGTAGTTCATGTAGGGAATACTTGGCTAGGATCTCCATAACGTGTATGTAGTGTATTTATCAGCCCGGTGCACATAGATCCATACAACATGAACCCATATCGCAACGTTCCAGAACACATCTTCATCCTAGCTTGTTTGTCCCTGCTGCTTATATTTCATGGCGTTTTATAAATAAACTGATCCCGCTATGGCGGCACACGCATGATAAATGAAAGACAGTACACAAAACACACCAGCGGAGCTCAGAAACAAACATATGAGAGCAGGCCCCAAGAATGATAACAAATAAAGATAATGATGAGGAATTCGGCATCGGGCCGCACTCCACCGCTATCGGGCGCTCCAAACTGCCGTCTACAAGTCGAAGCATAAATAAACAGAGGCAAACACAATTAGAAAGTGATAGGTCTCCCGGCCGCGGCAGCAGCACAGGAGTTATGTCTTTCAAGTCTACATCTGGTGGTTTATATGTGGCAGGAATAATCCTCTCACACGCGGAAAGGGATTTGATTCAAAACTGAACCTGTTTAAACAAATATAGTGCGAGGAAGGAGCCGGCCAACGCTTAAAACTTTATCACAGTCTTTTTCCTCCCATCTGGGAAGCAGAGACCTGCATGATGGATGGCGCTGGAGCGCTCGTCGAATTACACTACATCATTTACCACACTTAAGAAACGGGCAGAGCGCCATAAATGACAGCGCTTGTCATGCGAGGCCGTAAACTGTTGTAAAAAGGATTTTTTTTTGCTCTTTTTTCAAGGCGGGGCTCTATTAAGTTCAGACGCAGTTCATGAGTTCAGATTCAGACGGAGTTAATGATATTAACTGGTGTCAGGAGGGGATCGCAGTGGGGATCGTTGCTCTCCCGTTTACTCTTTAAGGGGAACTTTTGCTTTGCTTGGCCAAAAACCTCCAGAGGCCGGTCTGTTATTTAACTCATCGTGGGCTGATTTGTTTTTCTTTTTTACCAAATGTGAGCGGATTTGTGGAAAGCATAATGTCCATACACAAGATCTTCAAAAACTGGACACCTAAGGGTTGATGACAATATCTAAGATGCTGCCTCTTGTTGGTTGTTGCAGTCAAACACCTCTATCATGGAACAAGATGGCCTAAAACTCATATCTGCACCAAGTGGGTTCACATGGTCCACACAGAAAAGACATATGGACCATCGTAGCTGCAGGAGTGGTCTCTATGGTTCTTCGGAACATATGGTCCTTCCCGACCAAGACAGGACAATTATTGTACTAATTGACCCATGAGCTAAAATGATTTACTGCATTGGGGTCACTTCTGTGTCATAGGGTGTAATGACACTGTCATCATTATGAGCACTAGGTACTATTGACTCCTAAAAAAACATTGATACAGCAGTATCCTCCTTTTGTTTATGGGGTCCTCTAGCATTGAAAATAAATAAAATCAAAATGATCTTATAGTTATTTATTGAGTCCTAACAGAGAAAGGATGCCGACTGCCCACGACCACGAGGAATGACTGCCCACGAACAGAAGGATTCTGACTGCCCACGACCACGAGGAATGACTGCCCATGAGCAGAAGGATTCCAACTGCCCACGACCATGAGGAATCACTGCCCACGAGCAGAAGGATTCCGACTGCCCACGACCACGAGGAAACACTGCCCACGAGCAGAAGGATTCCGACTGCCCACGACCACAAGGATTTTGGCTGCCCACGAGCACAAGGAATGACTGCCCACGAGCAGGAGGATGCCGGCTACCCACGAGCATGAGGATTCCGGCTGCCCATGGACACAAGGTTTCCGACTGCACATGACCATGAGAATGCCAACTGCCCATGAGCACAAGGATTCCGGCTGCCCACGAGCATGAGGACTGACTGCCCACATGCACAAGGATTCCTACTGCCTATGAGCAGGAGGATGCCGACTGCCCATGAGCACCAGGATGCCGGCTGCTCATGTGCAAAAGGATGCCAACTTGCCACGACCACAAGAATGCCAATTGCCCACGAGCAAGAGGATGCTGACTGCCCACGAACACAAGGAATCCGGCTGCCCATGAGGACTGACTGCCCACAAGCACGAGGATGCTGACTGCCCACGAGCAAAAGGATGCTGGCTGCCCACAAGCACAAAGATGCTGGCTGCCCACAAGCACAAGGATGCTGGCTGCCCACGAGCATGAGGATGCTGGCTGCCCATGGGCACAAGGATGCTGGCTGCCCACGAGCATGAGGATGCTGGCTGACCACATGTACAAGGATGCCATACACATCTTTGGCAGGAAGTATAACAATTGCAGGAATATCAGTACAGGGTCAGTGAGGTGAAAATAACTTTATTTAATTATTGTCTGGACAAGCCCTTTAAGTGTTAATAAAGTATAAAGTGTATACTAAATATAAAAGGCTGCTCCATGATACAATCGTCTCCGGTTACAGCTGTAGCCTTTGCTCTCTGCACACCAGATGTGCTCATGTTTATGGGAAAGCATGGCCGTCTATAATATACATTGTGACATAATTACAAACAATTATCAGATTGGACCTGACATTCCTCGCTGGTGTAAACAGTGCTATTTGTTCTCATTGCCATTCGCACAGTTATGGCTGCCCGAGGTGGCAAACGTGTCTGCTCGTTGTAGCCCAAAGAGCTCACAATCCATTTAGGTTACATAAGTAATAATTAATGTCACTTCTGTTTACAATATAAGAGGCATTGGCAACACGGACAAGGGTAGGACCTGCTCTATAATTTGGGCCACTGAACCTCGGCTTATGGTGAGTTGAGACACCGTGCATTGATCACGCTTAGATTTGATCCAAATCTGGCTCTTTTCAGGCATCCAATCAAATCTGGATTTGGTTTAGACTAATCTTGAATATACATTAAGAACGAAAGTTGATTTCAACGGACTAATGAACATTAACAAAACAAGATAACAACGACAACAACTGTGTTTTAGAAGACTCAAGGGGGTTATACACCAATTTCTTAACAGTACAATATACTAAACGCAGCTGTAAGTCCACCAGATTTACATTAGGTTAGTCGTTGGAGGACAGAGTTGAATGGTGTGACTTTACTTTTTGCAAGTGTAAGATGAGTGATAAAGTAATCTAAGTTTGACAAGTTAATACAACAAAGAGTCCATTTGCTCACTTCTACTTCAATTCTGGTCTAATTATTTTGTGCACTTATAGATGCACTTAAAAGGATGCACTGCTGACCAAGGTCTGAAAGACCTTAAGATTGCAATTTATACACCCAAGACAAATTGGTTATTACTACCAGGTGTTAACAAGAGGGTGAGAGAAGACAGAGAAGGAGTCTTCAGAAAAACAGCTGGGAATTAGTTATTCACACATATCAATACACAAGATACAAGACTATCGCTACAGATGGCTGGGGCTTCTGGTACTGAGTTGAGCACACGTAACTGAGGATGAGAGAAATGAATGATAGTGGGATCAGGTGAAAGTGATGGCAACAATGACAATGAAGACATTGGTGGATTGCACGGTCATATTCCATAATGCTACATTGTGGTATAATTCTGATGTGCACTTAAAAGGATGCACTGTAGTGTGAGAATACGACCCCATTGCAAAAGACATTTTATTTTAATTTCCCCTTCAACAATTACAAAGCTGTCCTTGTGGTTGCTAACCATCGATCTATACAGGGGTGTAATACTGTATAGTTGTGCTCTCTTTTGTGTCAGACCATAACTCTACTTTTTCCAATATTTTAATATTAAATGTTGTTTATTGGCTTCACATTGTTGTTTTGCTCCATTTTCCATTGTTTCAGAACAGGTTCTCTTTCTGCATTGTGGCAATGTGTGGCCAAGGGAAGCAGCTCCTGGAGATGGCATCAGGTCCTAGTAGGCTATTTATAAAGGACTGTTGGCTTTTTCTCGTGGCCTGGTGTTGGGGGGTTAATTTTTATTGTTTCTTTTTTGGAGAAGTTATAAATTCTATATTGGAGGATCTACTGATTGAATGGGGTCTACAAACAGAAAGAGAAACCAGAAACAGTTCTGATCCGGTGTCTGTAAATAGGAATCTGGGGTCTAAAAACTAGATGATCTTTCCAACGCTTCGACCTAACACTGACTGCTGAGAGTTCACCTTCCAATCTAAACACATTGGGGCAGATTTACTTACCCGGTCCATTCGCGATCCAGCGGCACGTTCTCTGCGCTGGATTCGGGTCCGGCCGGGATTTATTAAGGCAGTTCCTCCACCGTCCACCAAGTGGCGCTGCTGCGCTGAAAAGCATCGGAACGCACTGGAGTTCACCGAGCCGGGCTGAGTGAAGGTAAGTGCAAGCTCCGCGACAGATTTTTTTTTAAAATGCGGCGGTATTTCCGAATCTGTCGGGTTTTCGTTCGGCCACGCCCCCCGATTTCCATCACGTGCATGCCAGCGCCGATGCGCCACAATCCGATCGCGAATCGGGCCCTTAGTAAATGACCCCCATTGTTATGGTTTGGGGTCTAAAAGTTAGAGGCCTTAGCTCTTTTGTTGTGAGGTCTTGGGTATATTTTAATGGTTTTCTTAGTTTTTGAGGGGGTCGAGTCTTTTGATTGTATTTATTCAAGGGGTTTTAGGGTGTGAAGTACAATATCTTAGGGGGTCAGGCTCTGCTGTATGGACTGTAAATTGGGGGCTGGAGTAGAGTGTCTTCCTTACCCCTTGCTTTAACTGCATTATTTGGAAATGTCGTTGAGGTCATTACTCACATTGGTAAGTATATACAGCACTTATTGGTGCCGAAGGGACCTGAACGCGGTGGACTTCAAGAAGATCATTTCCCAGGATTATATTACAGTACAAATACTGGGCTGGTCCTACAATTTTTGAATATTTTTGACTATTTTGACATTGTTAATCCTTTGGTTTGGCTCCTGGATGTGGCCCATTTACCTGTATCCTTCGCGTAGATGAGCAGGTACATGATATGATAAGGGAGAGCCGGCCGTAGACCCTACGCTATGTATCGCCTTCCTCCACCCCTCTCCTCTTTGTCTTGGACACAACAGGTCTCTTATCGTGATGCGGTGTCTATGTCTCTTAGCCGCTTCTCGCCTGTTAGTGGAACAAATTTGACTACCTGGATGCAGAGGCTAAGTCACCTGGCCGTAACATGAGGCTTGTCATCGCCTCCCCCGCTGTCATTTCATAGGATTGTCTACTGAAGAAGCTGTTGTTCTCTGCCATCAGCTTGGCTGGATGTGTCTGTGTGACGTGTCCATTGTTCTGTCATTGTCACCCCGGAGGATCCAATGTAGACGAGTGTATCCCATGTCCGAGGAAAGGATTCATACCCGAGATACTGGCGCAGCATGTATAAAAGTGTCTGCACCAGTTCTGTGTCCGGGAAGACAAATAATGTGCACCGAAAGGGGCGTTCCGGTGCTTAGTCGGAGTTTGCTCCGGTTTCTGTCGTGTGGGACACAGAGCAGCCGCGACACAAAACTGGCGCAGACACTTTATAAATACACGTACAAGGAGTTTCCACGTTATTTCTAGAGCAAAGTCAGACAGAAAACTGGCGCAAACACTTTAGTAAATATCTTCCATTTTCTTAATTTTATTTTTTTATTTAATTTACAATTTTTTAATTCTTTCAATTCTTTGGAGGGTTTTTTTTGTAAATGTATTTACTGATCTCAATTACAAAAAAAATTTGTCTAAAAATAGTTCTTATTATTTCATATTGTACATACAAACCTGTCCAGGAAAAAGCTTCTGCCTTGAATTCTCCTGGTTGTGTGGGAATATGAAATATTACATATATGACTTTAAAAAGAAAACAAAACTTACACTGACCTCTCCCCGCCCCCACGGCACTGCCATATATACTATAACTCCTATTCCCAGGACAACCCCTTTAAAATCTGCGGTTGCTTTTGACTGTTCTATCAGTATCCTCCAAAGTAATATGCAAATTATCTGAGAAGAGTCACTTTTTACTTGAGATGAGTCACACTGAGAGGCTAAGCATTACTTCAGCTGTGCGTATAGTAGAAGTAAAAGCCCCTATTTCAAATCATTCTTATGGATGGACAACCCCTTTAAACTCTATTGGGGGCGAAGCTGTGCACTGAGGGGGGGGGGGGGGGGGGGAGGGGGGGGCAGAAATACCATTACATTGCCTTATCCCCAGGAATGGTAAATCTATGATGGAAACCGGCGCACAACCCCCAGAATGTATGGGATTACTTTTATCTGGGGTGACCATAAGCAAAATTGGTATCAGTTCTTTATATTTTTTATCTTCCTTTGAGTTCACTGGAAGTTTTTTCAATTCTAAAGTTCTTTAAGATATCAAGGGTCCTCAAGATATCAATTTTCTTGGGGTCCTTGAAACAAATATAAAGCCATGAGCTGTACACTGTGGTTGCTGTAGTGTCCCCAGGCCCGGAGCTGCGGCGCTCCAGCACCAGGACGAGGACTTCTCCGCTTCCCCCTCTCTATTGTGTCCTGCTTAATCCTTCCCCATTATTACCGGGTAACCGGATGCCCATCAAATAGAGGCTGAAGACAAAGCCGTAAAGGTTACTTAGTAGATAAAAACTGGCTCCACTTCGTAAAAAGATCCCGTGTTTTGCAAATGAACTGTCTCTTTACCTTAATTACACTTTCAAGCAACTCCGTCCTTTATTCTGTAATATTTCCTTCCCAAAGCCTCTTGGCCGCGGCTCTGTCGCTTCATAGTTGCCTCTTCTTCCCCCGTAAACTGGCGATGACCTTTTTACTTTTTACCTGTTGAAAAGAGCGAGAGATAGAAAAGCCAAAGCTTAACCCCTTCTCCATTCAGCCTGGGAAACGTCACTTGCTGGAAAGCAGAGGCGTCTGACCGACCTCCAGGGGCGACCGAGGCGGGAGCCAATTCGGTGAATTTCAGCTTAAAACTTGTGGATTTTTGACGGTTGTCAGAAAAATATTGGTTACAGGTTGGGAATTTTCCTCCCACGAAGGCAAGTTTCTTACATATACTCAGGATAACAAAATAACACTTTCTCTAATTCACTGTTATTAACAAATTTTCACAACCTTTCTTTATCAGTCCTGCCGTACAAAATTGCAGTTGCCCCTAGACACGACCCAGTAACTTATGACTTTAGGGTCGGGCCGCTATCTTGGATTTGTATGTGACAGCATGCAGATGAGATTTCTGTCTGTCTCTGATATGTGACTGTAGCCCCGCCCCCTGCACAGAGCTCAGAGACACACATACACTGATTCCCTTACTGCCAGCACATCGTGAACAGAGAGAGAGACTGCAAACTACAAGGAGATAAGTGATCCGGGGGAAGCGGGAGGCAGGCACATATCTGTGAGATGTAGCAGAGCTAAAAGTGTAACAGTGTGAAAGTCTGTCAGCCTCCGTGTAATCTCATGATCTCATCAACTTTCATCTGTCTCATCCAGTGGTGTAACTAGGAATGAGTGGGCCCCATAGCAAACTTTTGCCTGGGCCTCCGCCGACCACAGCACTTCTTCCCACCCCCTGCCCATTTAGAACATATATAAGGGTTTTTTAATTGTAATTATACAGCTTTAAAAGTAATTACAATAAGGGGTTAGGAATGATGCAACAAACACCTAAAAGGACCTACTTCAATAACATGTCCAGCAGCGGCCTCCCTTCACTAAAAATATGTCCAGCAGCGGCCTCCCCTCACTAATAACATGTCCCAGCAGCGACCTCCCCTCACTAATAACATGTCCCAGCAGCAGCCTCCCTTCACTAATAACATATCCCAGCAGCGGCCTACCTTCACTAATAATATGTCCAGCAGCGGCCTCCCCACACTAATAACATGTCCAGCAGCGGCCTTCCCTCACTAATAACATGTCCAGCAGTGGCCTTCCCTCACTAATAACATGTCCAGCAGTGGCCTCCCTTACCAAATAAAATACCTCAGCAGCCTCCCTTCACTAATAACATATACCAGCAGCGGCCTCCCTTCACTAATAATATGTCCAGCAGCGGCCTCCCCTCACTAATAACATGTCCAGCAGTGGTCTTCCCTCACTAATAACATGTCCAGCAGTGGCCTCCCTTACCAAATAAAATACCTCAGCAGCCTCACTTTACTGTTAAAATGCCACAGCAGCCTCCCTTTTCAAATAAAATGCCCCAGCAGCCTCCCTTTTCAAATAAAATTCCCCAGCAGCCTCCCTTTACAAATAATAAACTTATATACTCACCCTCCGGTGATCGAGTCTTCTTCCCTGTGTCTTCACAACCAAAATGGCTTGGCTCCTCAAGCTCCTCCAGGCTAAACTGCCACTGGTCTCATCTCTTTCTATGTGTCAGTGTGTTAGTACAATGTCAGAAGCCAGATGAAAGTGTATATAAACCCTGTACCCTGATAATGTAACCACATTGTCACCCCAAAGAACTAGATGAATTATAATGTGTCTTCTTAGAGAGTCCCCGCCCTCCCTGGGATTTTGCACTGAGCAGCCTAGGGAGTGATAGGGGCTAAAACAGCAATAAAACTGAGTAAAAAAAGGGTTTAAATGATCTTTATTGTGTTAACATCACTAGAGGATTGAGATGTGAGAATTTTCTTTCGTGGGAAAAGCCCTTTAAGAGAGAGTGATAGGACCTTCCTGTAGTATCCATGGGGGAAAGTATGAACCCAATGGCCCAGATTTATTTAAGTGTCTGCGCCAGTTTTGTGTTGCGGGTGCTGTATGTCCACCGTGCCACAAATTTCTGCACATAAAGGGGCGGTCAGGTGCCGGACCGTGCATCACATTTATATCTGCGACTCGACTGAAATGTGTTCCACGCTCTATGTTAACAATGCACCAAACAAAGATGGTGCCCACTCCCCGAGCAGTGCAGGGGCCGCCAGATTCATGAAGACCCTGCCCCAGCATTCTATAATCTGCCGTACCGCGCACATTAGTGACTGCGCTAGTTTTGATAAATGTTTTTTTACAATTATTAATTATATTGTTAGTAATAGTAAGTGGTAGTAGTAACAGTAACTAGTAGTAGTTTCACCATCATACTTCAGGTGTAGTAAACAACAATGGGGGGTAATATTTGTACCCCCATCATAAAAGGTCCAATAATGAGCACTTTAGATGAGCGGACTCAATGGTCAGGTTCAGTGATTGGGTTTGGTTACAGGTGTCCTCCAGGCCAATCATAGCCATGGCTAGCTGCTAGGGGTGTCAATTTGCCGGATTGGCTGTTTGGTTGCCAATTCAAGTTCCGAGTCAGGCAGACAAACCCAACCATTGAGTCTGCTCATCTCTAATGGGCACCTTTCTATGATGATGCCGGGGACTCCCCCGGTCACTAGGGTGAAGGGACATGAGTCGTCAGTAGAGTAGTTATACCCTGATCTCTCCATCTGTAGGGTAAGAGGAGATAATAGCTAGTGGACACCAGAAGCTACTCTGCCTTGGTCAAGGTATTTACCGTAGTAGGCCCAGAGTAGCAAAGGGAAAACTTACTTATATGCAGGAAGGATTTGTAAAGGCTGCCCATACACATTAGATTATTATTGGCAAAATCAGAATGGGGGATTGCAGGTGTTTTGTAAAGTCCTCACTACACGGCCCACTTATTGGGTATTGCCAAGAGAGGAATGATCAGAGAATTGATCTACGAGATTATCAGACTATAAATTACATCAGTCTGTATAAAAGGCTAAAGCAAACGAGCATCGATCAACATCTACAATGAACCTCAGGACTCGGAAGTTACACAAACCCTTTACACAACAAATCCAAAATCTTGTACTGGAAACATATATTTCTAAGGACCATGGAGGATGGAGGATCTTACCCTAAGGGCTTGCAATTTACAAATGAATGAGATGAAGACAGGAGTTGAACTGGTATGATGGGTTGCAACCGCGACCAGACCCAGAGATGGAGGAGGCCCACAATCTCTGGTGGTTGGGGGTCCTATAATGTCATCATGAGGCCGTCGCCATCGCTACATCATACATCATCAGCAGAAACCCATCCATGCTGCTGCACTGCTGGGAAGCCAAAGGGAAGAAGAAGTTACAGGGTATCACCGGAGCAAGGGAGGGCAAGTACAGAGTTTATTTATTTTTTAATATGCTGTACATTTCATGTATGAGGGGTGGCTGCTGGACATTTCATGTATGAGGGGTGGCTGCTGGACATTTCATGTATGAGGGGTGGCTGCTGGACATTTCATGTATGAGGGGTGGCTGCTGGACATTTCATGTATGAGGGGTGGCTGTTGTAAAATTTTTCATTAATAAGGGGAGGCAGCTGGATATTACACGTATTAATGAGGAGAGGCTGCTGGTTAGTATATATATATATATATATATATATATATATATATATATATATATATATTTAGGGGGGGTTGTTGCTTGATAAGGTCAGGCTGCTGCTGTACAGTATATACTGTATGGTGCTATGTGTATATGTCTGTGTAGCCTATTTATATTCTCCAATGTAATGTGGGCTGGAGTACACCCGCAAGAGTTTTGGTATGTTGGGCCCCTCATCCAAAGTTGGAGTTGGGGCCCACTGGTGTCTTGTTACACAACTGCCTTTTATGACTTACATACACACTCAACCATCAGAACCTCTCCTGTACGTATCCCAGGGACTGCCTGCACCCATGCTACAACTGTCTACAGTACAAACTATAAAACACAATGGGGCAGATTTACTTACCCGGTCCTGTCGCGATCCAGCAGCGCGTTCTACATCGAGGATTCGGGTCTTCTGGCGATTTACTAAGGTCGTGCGCCCGATGTCCACCAGGTGTAGCTGCTGTGCCAAGTTCCGCCGGGGTTCGCCAGAGTTTACCAACCTATTCCCGGTGCATGTAAGCACTTTTTTTTTTTAATTCCGCGGTTTTTCCAAATCCGTCGGGTTTTCCGACGGCCACGCCCCCCTATTTCCATCACATGCATGCCAGCGCCGATGCGCCACAATCCGATCACGTGCGCCAAGAACCCAGGGCAATTCGGCGCAAACCGGTAATTTTCGGGAAACCCGATGAAAAAGAGCGATTAGGACCTTCAGTAAATGTATCCCATTTTGTCTTAATATTTAAGTGACTCTCTTCCTATTGGGCTCCACCCACCCGGTCCATATGAAATGCTCCCTCCCTTTGCGTTTGATGAGCAAAGCCTTGAGCAATATCCCAGCAGGCAAGAGAGGGATCACCAAGTAGCTCATTTACATAAAATCACTGACTTACAGTCGTAAGATGTTTAACTTCATTGTACGGGGCTCTATTGCATGTTACTGTTGGTTATATATAGTTGATGGAGATGGTGGAGTTGGTGGAGTTTAATGGGTTAACTTTTCCGATAATTCTGCACATGTTGAATAACTTACTTTGGGCATCCAATACTCCCCACTACATCGTTACCTTGTTAGGATCGGAGCATTTGCATAAAAGAGAGACAGCTTGTGAAAACCATGTGTACAAAACCCCCGTCGGAAGATATTGTTCGGAAAGCACAACAAGACCAGTCTCTCCCATTGCCCCGGTCAATGCGCTGTTTTAAATTTACATCAAATATTAGTCTTACCTAACATCCCAGATCCCTATCTAACACCCTATCAGTTACAGGTGCAAGATATTAGCACAATGAACAAAGGCGGAGGAACCATTAAGGAAAATTCTTCAACTGTCTCGTTTGTACAAGGGTTAGATCAATTTAGAACATGGACACAAAAACCCACGCTGTCTTTTTATCAGTTGCCTAATTCACCGGAGAATCCCGGCACTGTTCACCCAAAAAAAACCCCCTTCTGCTTCCTGAGAACTTTCTAGGGCAAAAGGACGAAGGGACTTGAAACCCCCTTTCATAATGTGATTAGACTCAGACAAAGGTCTTCAGCTTTAGTGCTCTTGGCTTCCATTGACTGCCCTTCCCGTGTTTTAGTCGAGGTTAAAGAGGTAACTCCGGTAGGTGTCTATTTACTATAATTCGTCTTCACTTGGCCTCCAATAGACCTGTCTCAACAATGTTTATCTGATCAGAACATTCTGATTTTCTCTACTTTGCCTTTGTCTGGGGCTTGTGAGAAGGAGCGGGGGATGAGTCGATTTTCTTCCCTTCCTCCGTCCCACATTTGGCCTTTGGAGACGATGATACTTAGAACCAAGTGGTTGGGCAGGGAGCTGATGACAGACCAACAAAGGAGACATCACTTGGAGGATAATAAAGCCTAACGGGAACACTGCCTCCATAGTCTCCTGCTGCCTTTTAGACTTGTTGCAGAGTGGGCCTATTTTCTTCCCTGTTGTGTGATGGAGAATGAGATCTGACGTGGTTGCACATTTACGATATCATCTTTTGACTTGGCTTTTCACTTTAATTTCAGGTAATTAGAAGCTCGATGATTGGAATGTAGACCTTCTTAATAACTCTAGCGCCCCCATATGAACTAGGGTTACTTTCCCAGTCTCCACGAAGCTGTGGTTCTCACCAGATTTAGTCATTTAGAGGTGATATGGACTAAAAAAAAAAAAAACTTAGATATTTTCAAAAACATTTACTTACTTCATGGGGGAAGACATTTTGAAATATCAGAGAACACTTTGAAGTCTTGAAGTTTTTCTTTCAAGGTTTTGCGTGTCTGTTGGGGGGGAAGGAGTTGGGTTGCCTTTCCATTTTCTGATGGGCTTTATTTCTACAGGTTAAATCCATAGGGTGAGGACGTGAGGATAGTCCTATTGATCCACCTATCACCCGATTTACCTTTATAGGTAGATTCGTGGTGGTAGGTTCCCTTTAAGAAGGAACATTATTCCAATACCGTCCCACACGTATTGTCTGATCCCCTCGAGACCTTGTACTTTGCTCTCCTACTATCTGCTCTTCTCATACTATGGAAATCTCTACCAAAACATGTCAGACCTATGGGTGAAGACACACGAGGCGTTTTTAAAGCCGTTTTTAGTTACTGCGTTTTCAGATTGTTAAAAACGCATGCGTTAAAAAACACCTCCGTTTTTTGAAAATGCATGCGTTTTTGTCCGTTTTTTTCCGAATTTGCGCAATGAAAAACGGACAAAAACGCATGTGTTTTCAAAAAACGGATGCGTATTTAAAAAACAGATGCGTTTTTTAGCGCATGCGTTTTTAACGATCTGAAAACGCACTAAAAACGGCCCAAAAACGGGTTTAAAAACGCCACGTGTGTCTTCACCCATAGGTCTGGCATGTTTTGGTAGAGATTTCCATAGTACGAGAAGAGCAGATAGTAGGAGAGCAAAGTACAAGGTCTCGAGGGGATCAGACAATACGTGTGGGACGGTATTGGAATAATGTTCCTTCTTAAAGGGAACCTACCACCACGAATCTACCTAATAAAGGTAGATCGGGTGATAGGTGGATCAATAGGGCTATCCTCACGTCCTATTGATCCACCTACCACCCAATCTACCTTTGTAGGTAGATTCGTGGTGGTAGGTTCCCTTTAAAATCTTGTTCCAATAACTTGTGATAATTCTAATTTTAAAAAAGGTATCCGGCTAGAGTATAGGGGGCTCCCGTGTCATGATCACAGGCCTAGGTGTAAAAACATCATTCGGAAGAATTCCGTACTTATCATTCAGATATTTGTACATTGTCCTTTCTCCAAACTGAATAACCCCAAGTTTAGTCAGCGTGTCCTTGTACTCTAATCTACCTATTTATTTAATAATCTTTGTCATCCTCCTGGTGCCCACAACTGTACAGTCGGTCCCCTACTTACACCCGACTTACAGATGACCCCTAGTTACAGACGACCCCTCTGCCCACTGTGACCTCTGGTGAAGCTCTCTGGAAGCTTTACATTACTTCCGGGTAGCAGTGATGAGCTGTAAGGTGTCTGTAATGAAGCTTTTTTGATAATCTTTGGTCCTATTACGGCAAAAAGTTTTGAAACTCCAATTGTCACTGGGGCGAAATTTTTTTTTTCCCCGAAGCTACCATGATAAAATATACAATTCCGACTTACGTACAAATTCAACTTAAGAACAAACCTTTGGAACCTATCTTGTATGTAACCCAGGGACAGCCTGTACTCAATATTCCCAACCCCAAGCCCAACCAATGGTAAATGTTATCAGTTAAGAAGACTACATGGAACTCTATGGCCAACCATGAGTCAAGCACCCGTAGCATTCACTGAAGACTTTATGTCACCCTTATAGTAATTACAAAAATATCCTTAAAGACCGACCAGTGAAGGAATCAGGACCAGGAAATGGTAACAGGTAAAGATGTGAAGGTTCAACCACTTCTGTCACATCCTAAACTTGGAAGTGCACCATGAAAATAGAAAAACCTTGGTGTGGAATGTGGTACTTTTCAAGTTGCAGACAACCCCTTTAAGATACATTGGGGCAGATTTACTTACCCGGTCCCTTCGCGATCCAGCGGCGCGTTCTCTGCGCTGGATTCGGGTCCGGCCGGGATTCATTAAGGTAGTTCCTCCGACGTCCACCAGGTGGCGCTGCTGCGCTGAAAAGCATCGGAACGCGCTGGAGATCACCGGCTCGGGCTGAGTGAAGGTAAGCGCGTCCCAAGCGACACATTTCTTTTTTTAAATGCGGCGGTTTTCGCTCGGCCACGCCCCCCAATTTCCGTTGTGTGCATGCCAGCGCCGATGCGCTACAATCCGATCGCGTGCGCCAAAATCCCGGGGCAATACAGGGGAAATCAGCGCAAAATCGGAAATATTTGGGTAACACATCGGGAAAACGCGAATCGGGCCCTTAGTAAATGACCCCCATTGGCTACAAATTAAGAAGGAATTCAGTTTTCTTATCCAGAGGATTAAATTATAATGAAGCGGTGAAGCTTTAGCATTGACACAGCGGACGCGTCGCTGGATTGAATTTCATGCTGTGAGGTTCAAAACCTCATGTCTACCTCATTGGATTATCCTCAGGAGACGCCGCAGCTCATTAAGCAGGTTCACTAAGTCAAGTAACATGCTCAAAATCTGGGATAAAGGGTAAATAATGGAAATCAGACTCACCCTACAAGCAGAAGATGCCACCAGAAGATGAGGTTGTCCCATCATGTCCACGGACTTACAAATTCATATTCTAGGCAATGTAATCCGAACAATGGGGCAACCAGAAATCAACTTTTTATCTTCTTGCAAAAGTGTTCCGTAGAGTGCCATCTCAGTCTCAGGTAATGGTCATGGTTGGGCTCATTGCCTTTCGTAAGACCTGCCTTGGTTTGGGGGCAACCAGAGTTCATTTGAAGAAAAGATTATGGAGAAGACTTATCGATATACAGTATGTTCACCAAAGTTTTGGAGAGTTTCTTGAGAAGGTTTTTCAATTTTCTTTCAAATGCAACTTTTTAGGTGTGCTTTTCCAGTGCATCAGAAGGAACATTGGGGCAGATTTACTCACCCGATCCTGTTGCAATCCCACAGAGCGTTGTCCGACGAGAATTCGGGTCTGCCGCGATTCACTAAGATCGTGCGCTCGTGTTCCTGCATCCGTCGCTTCTGCGCTGAGGTCTGCCGGAGTTCCCCTGCTTCTTCCTGGTGCATGTGAGTGCTTGATCTTGCGACACATTTCCTTTTTTAAATTCTGTGGTTTGACCGAATCTGTCGGCTTGTCCAACGCCCACGCCCCTGATTTCTGTCGCGTGCAAGCCGGCGCCGATGCGCCACAATCCGATTGCGTACGCCAAAAACCCCGGGCAATTCGCCGCAAAACCGAAATAATCGCAAAACCCGACGAAAGTGCGGCGTTCGGACCCTTAGTAACTGTGCCCCGTTGTGTTGGGTATCAAGTGATCTAAAGCTGTAGTATTGTGTCCAAGATTCGTCCTCTGATTCGTCAACACGAGCTCTGTCGTCAGAAGAAGGTACTCTCAGCAATGGAAAAGCAACCATATGCTGCCTGACCCGGGTCACACTGAACCAAAAGGAACCAAAAGGTTTGGACCTAGTATTTTCAGTGGAAAGGGGCCTTGAAGTACCCTGCATATATGAAGAGCCAGTTTTTGCATCATTAAGTGTCCTTCACCTCTGATCTTCCTTCAGAAGCCGGCCTTCATGTGATATTTTGTTGAAAATTCTCTGCAGTTCCCTCAGCAATCTCAAAAAGTTTCAGGCACATCTTGTCTTATATTATGGGTTCATTGTCCACCATATTCCTCCATAATCATGCAATGTGGGCCTATATGTGGCCACCCAGTTCGGGACACAATGACCCATCTCTGCTCCTAATAGAGACCTACCTAGTACTTTTATTGGTGTTGGGAGCTCATAGCCACCATCAAGTTCTCTTGTTCCATGAGGACTTCCAAGGACAATGAAGCCTCCTTCCATGTTATGGCTGGAAAGTGATTTTACTGAGCATGAAGTGCGCCCCTTCCCCACCGCTGGGTCACCTGATGGTGTTGAGATGTCCTCAGACTACGAGCCCACTCCTGTGCCATGTCAACTGGGGTTAGCAAAGAGCAAGTGGCTTACTTGATCTCTCAGCTGGATCTTCAGGCATGACTAGGCAATGGGCTCCTCCGAACAGTCTCGAGTCTTCCAGAAGAGATGTTCCTGCCCACGTCCTGGACAGACATGGTTAAACACGCTACAGAAGTGGCAGGAGCTCAGTTCAAAGTCTTCTCCATCCCATGAGGCACCTGATTAGGCGGCTCCTCGGCATGACGTCCAATTTAACTCTGTTTCACATGGAAAATGTCCAGCCGGGAGAGAATTTTAAGCTAAATGAGTGGAGGTCATTAACTTGTTTCTCTCGACCTTCTATCTCACTGTCTCTTTCCTTCAGAAGCGACGGGAGAACAGGTCATTAGAGGGTTACCTGCCATCATGGATTATCTCATGAAGGCCACGCAGGCAGGGCAGCCAGAGGCCGCCGATAATCATTATTCCATTCATCCATGTTACAGAAAGCAGAGACTGTGCAGATATTCTTACCCGAGCTCTACATGGCCCTCCATAGATCGGGAAGTCATTAAAGGGATCCTATCACATTGTCCATACAGTTCTCATAAATAGCATCATGTTATAGAGCATGTCAAAGATTATTAGCAACAAATTCCACATAACTTGTATTGCCTTGCTCTTACTGCATAGCTCCTCCTGCTCTATAACATGCTGCCCACAGATAAGACACTATATACAATCTGCTCTGCCCCTCCTGCTCTATAACATGCTGCCTGCAGATAGGACACTATGTACAATCTGCTCAGCTCCTCCTGCTCTATAACATGCTGCCTGCAGATAGGACACTATGTACAATCTGATCAGCTCCTCCTGTTCTATAACATGCGGCCTGCAAATAGGACACTGTGTACAATCTGATCAGCTCCTTGTGCTCTAAAACATCCTGCCTGCAGATAGGACACTATGTACAATCTGCTCAGCACCTCCTGCTCTATAACATGCTGCCTGCAGATAGGACACTATGTACAATCTGCTCAGCTCCTCCTGCTCTATAACATGCTCCCTGCAGATAGGACACTATGTACAATCTGCTCAGCTCCTCCTGCTCTCTAACATGCTGCCTGCAGAGAGGACACTATGTACAATCTGCTCAGCTCCTCCTGCTCTATAACATGCTGCCTGCAGATAGGACACTATGTACAATCTGCTCAGCTCCTCCAGCTCTATAACATGCTGCCTGCAGATAGGACACTATGTACAATCTGCTCAGCTCCTCCTGCTCTATAACATGCTGCCTGCAGATAGGACACTATGTACAATTTGATCAGCTTCTCTTGCTGTATAATATGCTGTCTGAATATAGGACACTATGGGGCACAGTTACTAAGGGTCCGAACCCCGCATTTTCGTCGGGTTTTGGATTGTTTCGGTTTTGCGCCCTGGGTTTTTGGCGCACACGATCGGATTGTGGCGCATTGGCGCCGGCTTGCATGCGGCAGAAATAGTGGCCATCGGACAACCCGACAGATTCGGACAAACCGCGGAATTTAAAAAAGGAAATGTGTCGCAAGATCAAGCACTCACATGCACCGGGAAGAAGCAGGTGAACTCCAGCGGACCTGAGTGCAGAAGCGACGGATACAGGGACTCGGGCGCACGATCTTAGTGAATCGTGGCAGACCCAAATCCTCGTCGGACAACGCACCATGGGATCGTGACAGGACCACTATAAGTAGTTTGCTCAGCTCCTCCTGCTCTCTAACATGCTGCCTGCAGATAGGACACTATGTACAATCTGCTCAGCTCTTCCTGCTCTATAACATGCTTCCTGCAGATAGGACACTATGTACAATCTGCTCAGCTCCTCCTGCTCTATAACATGCTGCCTGCAGATAGGACACTGTGTACAATCTGCTCAGCTCCTCCTGCGCTATAACATGCTGCCTGCAGATAGGACACTATGTGCAATCTGCTCAGCTCCTCCTACTCTATAACATGCTGCCTACCGATAGGACACTATGTACAATCTGCTCAGCGCCTCCTGTTCTATAACATGCTGCCTGCAGATAGGACACTATGTACAATCTGATCAGCTCCTCCTACTCTATAACATGCTGCCTGCAGATAGGACACTATGTATAATCTGCTCACCTCCTTGTGCTATATAACATGCTGCCTGCAGATAGGACACTATGTACAGTCTGCTTAGCTCCTCCTGCTCTATAACATGCTGCCTACAGATAGGACATTATGTGCAATCTGCTCAGCTCCTCCTGCTCTATAATATGCTGCCTGCAGATAGGACACTATGTACAATATGCTCAGCTCCCCCTGCTCTATAACATGCTGCCTGCAGATAGGACACTATGTAAAATCTGCTCAGCTTCTCCTCTTCTATGACATGCTGCCTGCAGATAGGACACTATGTAAAATCTGCTCAGCGCCTCCTGCTCTATAACATGCTGCCTGCAGATAGGACACTATGTACAATCTGCTCAGCTCCTCCTGCTCTATAACATGCTGCCTGCAGATAGGACACTATGTACAATCTGCTCAGCTCCTCCTGCTCTATAACATGCTGCCTGCAGATAGGACACTGTGTACAATCTGCTCAGCTCCTCCTGCGCTATAACATGCTGCCTGCAGATAGGACACTATGTGCAATCTGCTCAGCTCCTCCTACTCTATAACATGCTGCCTGCAGATAGGACACTATGTACAATCTGCTCAGCGCCTCCTGCTCTATAACATGCTGCCTGCAGATAGGACACTATGTACAATCTGATCAGCTCCTCCTACTCTATAACATGCTGCCTGCAGATAGGACACTATGTACAATCTGCTCAGCGCCTCCTGTTCTATAACATGCTGCCTGCAGATAGGACACTATGTACAATCTGATCAGCTCCTCCTACTCTATAACATGCTGCCTGCAGATAGGACACTATGTATAATCTGCTCAGCTCCTTGTGCTCTATAACATGCTGCCTGCAGATAGGACACTATGTACAGTCTGCTTAGCTCCTCCTGCTCTATAACATGCTGCCTACAGATAGGACATTATGTGCAATCTGCTCAGCTCCTCCTGCTCTATTATATGCTGCCTGCAGATAGGACACTATGTACAATATGCTCAGCTCCTCCTGCTCTATTATATGCTGCCTGCAGATAGGACACTATGTACAATATGCTCAGCTCCCCCTGCTCTATAACATGCTGCCTGCAGATAGGACACTATGTAAAATCTGCTCAGCTTCTCCTCTTCTATGACATGCTGCCTGCAGATAGGACACTATGTAAAATCTGCTCAGCGCCTCCTGCTCTATAACATGCTGCCTGCAGATAGGACACTATGTACAATGTGCTCAGCTCTTCTTGCTCTATAACATACTACCTGCAGATAGGACACTATGTACAATCTGCTCTGCTCCTCCTGCTCTATAACATGCTGCCTGCAGATAGGACACTATCTACAATCTGCTCAGCTCCTCCAGCTCTATAACATGCTGCCTGCAGATAGGACACTATGTACAATCCGCTCAGCTCCTCCTGCTCTACAACATGCTGCCTGTAGATAGGACACTATGTACAATCTGATCAGCTCCTCCTGCTCTATAACATGCTGCCTGCAGATAGGACACTATGTACAATCTGCTCAGCTCTTCCTGCTCTATAACATGCTGCCTGCAGATAGGACACTATGTATAATCTGCTCAGCTCCTCCTGCTCTATAACATGCTGCCTGCAGATAGGACACTTTGTACAATCTACTCAGCTCCTCCTGCTCTATAACATGCTGCCTGCAGATAGGACACTATGTAAAATCTGCTCAGCGCCTCCTGCTCTATAACATCCTACCTGCAGATAGGACACTATGTACAATGTGCTCAGCTCTTCTTGCTCTATAACATACTACCTGCAGATAGGACACTATGTACAATCTGCTCTGCTCCTCCTACTCTATAACATGCTGCCTGCAGAGAGTACACTATCTACAATCTGCTCAGCTCCTCCAGCTCTAAAACATGCAGCCTGCAGATAGGACACTATATACAATCTGCTCAGCTCCTCCTGCTATATAACATGCTGCCTGCACCTAGGACACTATGTACAATCTGCTCAGCTCCTCCTGCTCTGTAACATGCTGCCTGCAGATAGGACACTTTGTAATATTTGATAAGCTTCTCCGGCTCTATAATATGCTGCCTGCAGATAGGACACTTTGTAATATTTGATGAGCTTCTCCGGCTCTATAATATGCTGCCTGCAGATAGGACACTATGTACAATCTGCTCAGCTCCTCCTGCTCTATAACATGCTGCCTGCAGAAAGGACACTATGTACAATCTGCTCAGCTCCTCCAGCTCTATAACATGCTGCCTGCAGAGAGGACACTTTGTAATATTTGATGAGCTTCTCCGGCTCTATAATATGCTGCCTGCAGATAGGACACTATGTACAATCTGCTCAGCTCCTCCAGCTCTATAACATGCTGCCTGCAGCTAGGACACTATGTACAATCTATCAGCTCCTCCTGCTCTATAACATGCTGCCTGCAGAAAGGACACTATGTACAATCTGCTCAGCTCCTCCAGCTCTATAACATGCTGCCTGCAGAGAGGACACTTTGTAATATTTGATGAGCTTCTCCGGCTCTATAATATGCTGCCTGCAGATAGGACACTATGTACAATCTGCTCTGCTCCTCCTGCTCTATAACATGCTGCCTGCAGAAAGGACACTATGTACAATCTGCTCAGCTCCTCCAGCTCTATAACATGCTGCCTGCAGCTAGGACACTATGTACAATCTGCTCAGCTCCTCCTGCTCTGTAACATGCTGCCTGCAGATAGGACACTTTGTAATATTTGATAAGCTTCTCCGGCTCTATAATATGCTGCCTGCAGATAGGACACTTTGTAATATTTGATGAGCTTCTCCGGCTCTATAATATGCTGCCTGCAGATAGGACACTATGTACAATCTGCTCAGCTCCTCCTGCTCTATAACATGCTGCCTGCAGAAAGGACACTATGTACAATCTGCTCAGCTCCTCCAGCTCTATAACATGCTGCCTGCAGATAGGACACTATGTACAATCCGCTCAGCTCCTCCTGCTCTACAACATGCTGCCTGCAGATAGGACACTATTTACAATCTGCTCAGCTCCTCCTGCTCTATAACATGCTGCCTGCAGATAGGACACTATGTGCAATCTGCTCAGCTCTTCCTGCTCTATAACATGCTGCCTGCAGATAGGACACTATGTATAATCTGCTCAGCTCCTCCTGCTCTATAACATGCTGCCTGCAGATAGGAAACTATGTACAATCTGCTCAGCTTCTCCTCCTCTATAACATGCTGCCTGCAGATAGGACACTATGTACAATCTGCTCAGCTCCTCCTGCTCTATAACATGCTGCCTGCAGATCGGACACTATGTACAATCTGCTCAGCTCCTCCTGCTCTATAACATGCTGCCTGCAGATAAGATACTATGTACAATCTGCTCATCTCCTCCTGCTCTATAACATGCTGCCTGCAGATAGGACACTATGTAAAATCTGCTCAGCGCCTCCTGCTCTATAACATGCTGCCTTCAGATAGGACACTATGTACAATCTGCTCAGCTCTTCTTGGTCTATAACATACTTCCTGCAGATAGGACACTTTGTACAATCTGCTCAGCTCCTCCTGCTCTATAACATGCTGCCTGCAGAGAGGACACTATCTACAATCTGCTCAGCTCCTCCTGCTCTATAACATGCTGCCTGCAGATAGGACACTATGTACAACCTGCTCAGCTCCTCCTGCTCTATAACATGCTGCCTGCAGATATGACACTATGTACAACCAGCTCAGCTCCTCCTGCTCTATAACATGCTGCCAGCAGATAGGACACTATGTACAATATGCTCAGCTCCTCCAGCTCTATAACATCCTGCCTGCAGCTAGGACACTATGTACAATCTGCTTAGCTCCTCCTGCTCTGTAACATGCTGCCTGCAGATAGGACACTTTTTAATATTTGATAAGCTTCTCCGGCTCTATAACATGCTGCCTGCAGATAGGATACTATGTGTAATCTGC
The DNA here is from genome assembly GCF_040894005.1 of Engystomops pustulosus. Classification (NCBI taxonomy): domain Eukaryota; kingdom Metazoa; phylum Chordata; class Amphibia; order Anura; family Leptodactylidae; genus Engystomops; species Engystomops pustulosus. The sequence goes on from NC_092411.1 coordinate 287,643,587, forward strand.
TCAGCTCCTCCTGCTCTATAACATGCTGCCTGCAGATAGGACACTATGTACAATCTGCTCAGCTCCTCCTGCTCTATAACATGCTACCTGCAGATAGGACACTATGTACAATATATTGAGTTCCTCCTGCTCTATAACATGCTGTCTGCAGATAGGACACTATGTACAATCTGCTCAGCTCCTCCTGCTCTATAACATGCTGCCTGCAGATAGGACACTATGTACAATCTGATCAGCTCCTCCTGCTCTATAACATGCTGCCTGCAGAGAGGACACTATCTACAATCTGCTCAGCTCCTCCAGCTCTATAACATCCTGCCTGCAGCTAGGACACTATGTACAATCTGCTCAGCTCCTTCTGCTCTGTAATATGCTGCCTGCAGATAGGACACTTTGTACAATCTGCTCAGCTCCTCCTGCTCTATAACATGCTACCTGCAGATAGGACACTATGTACAATATATTGAGTTCCTCCTGCTCTATAACATGCTGCCTGCAGATAGGACACTATGTACAATCTGCTCAGCTCCTCCTGCTCTATAACATGCTACCTGCAGATAGGACACTATGTACAATATATTGAGTTCCTCCTGCTCTATAACATGCTGCCTGCAGATAGGACACTATGTACAATCTGCTCAGCTCCTCCTGCTCTATAACATGCTGCCTGCAGATAGGACACTATGTACAATATTTTGAGTTCCTCCTGCTCTGTAACATGCTGCCTGAATATAGGACACTATAAGTAGTCTGCTCAGCTCCTCCTGCTCTATAACATTCTGCCTGCAGATAGGACACTATGTACAATCTGCTCAGCTCCTCCTGCTCTATAACATGCTACCTGCAGATAGGACACTATGTACAATATATTGAGTTCCTCCTGCTCCATAACATGCTGCCTGCAGATAGGACACTATGCACAATCTGCTCAGCTCCTCCTGCTCTATAACATGCTGCCTGCAGATAGGACACTATGTACAATATTTTGAGTTCCTCCTGCTCTGTAACATGCTGCCTGCAGATAGGACACTATGTACCATCTGCTCAGCTCCTCCTGCTCTATAACATGCTGCCTGCAGATTGGACACTATGTACAATATATTGAGTTCCTCCTGCTCTATAACATGCTGCCTGCAGATAGGACACTATGTACAATCTGCTCAGCTCCTCCTGCTCTATAACATGCTACCTGCAGATAGGACACTATGTACAATATATTGAGTTCCTCCTGCTCTATAATATGCTGCCTGCAGATAGGACACTATGTACAATCTACTCAGCTCCTCCTGCTCTATAACATGCTGCCTGCAGATAGGACACTATGTACAATATTTTGAGTTCCTCCTGCTCTGTAACATGCTGCCTTAATATAGGACACTATAAGTAGTCTGCTCAGCTCCTCCTGCTCTATAACATGCTGCCTGCAGATAGGACACTATGTACAATCTGCTCAGCTCCTCCTGCTCTATAACATGCTACCTGCAGATAGGACACTATGTACAATATATTGAGTTCCTCCTGCTCTATAACATGCTGCCTGCAGATAGGACACTATGTACAATCTGCTCAGCTCCTCCTGCTCTATAACATGCTGCCTGCAGATAGGACACTATGATGTACAATATTCTGAGTTCCTCCTGCTCTGTAACATGCTGCCTGAATATAGGACACTATAAGTAGTCTGCTCAGCTCCTCCTGCTCTATAACATGCTGCCTGCATATAGGACACTATGTACAATCTGCACAGCTCCTCCTGCTCTATAACATGCTGCCTGCAGATAGGACACTGTGTACAATCTGCTGTGCTCCTCCTGCATAACATGCTGCCTGCAGATAGGACACTATGTACAATCTGCTCAGCGCCTTCTGCTCTATAACATGCTGCCTGCAGATAGGACACTATGTACAAACTGCTCAGCTCCTCCTGCTCTATAACATGCTGCCTGCAGATAGGACACTATGTACAATCTGCTCAGCTCCTCCTGCTCTATAACATGCTGCCTGCAGATAGGACACTATGTACAATCTGCTCAGCTCCTCCTGCTCTATAACATGCTGCCTGCAGATAGGACACTATGTACAGTCTGCCCAGCTCCTCCTGCTAAATAACATGCTGCCTGCAGATAGGACACTATGTACAATATATTGAGTTCCTCCTGCTCTATAACATGCTGCCTGCAGATAGGACACTATGTACAATCTGCTCAGCTCCTCCTGCTCTATAACATGCTGCCTGCAGATAGGACACTATGTACAATATTTTGAGTTCCTCCTGCTCTGTAACATGCTGCCTGAATATAGGACACTATAAGTAGTCTGCTCAGCTCCTCCTGCTCTATAACATGCTGCCTGCAGATAGGACACTATGTACAGTCTGCCCAGCTCCTCCTGCTATATAACATGCTGCCTGCAGATAGGACACTATGTACAATATATTGAGTTCCTCCTGCTCTATAACATGCTGCCTGCAGATAGGACACTATGTACAATCTGCTCAGCTCCTCCTGCTCTGTAACATGCTACCTGCAGATAGGACACTATGTACAATATATTGAGTTCCTCCTGCTCTATAACATGCTGCCTGCAGATAGGACACTATGTACAATCTGCTCAGCTCCTCCTGCTCTATAACATGCTGCCTGCAGATAGGACACTATGTACAATCTGCTCAGCTCCTCCTGCTCTATAACATGCTGCCTGCAGATAGGACACTATGTACAGTCTGCCCAGCTCCTCCTGCTAAATAACATGCTGCCTGCAGATAGGACACTATGTACAATATATTGAGTTCCTCCTGCTCTATAACATGCTGCCTGCAGATAGGACACTATGTACAATCTGCTCAGCTCCTCCTGCTCTATAACATGCTGCCTGCAGATAGGACACTATGTACAATATTTTGAGTTCCTCCTGCTCTGTAACATGCTGCCTGAATATAGGACACTATAAGTAGTCTGCTCAGCTCCTCCTGCTCTATAACATGCTGCCTGCATATAGGACACTATGTACAATCTGCACAGCTCCTCCTGCTCTATAACATGCTGCCTGCAGATAGGACACTGTGTACAATCTGCTGTGCTCCTCCTGCTCTATAACATGCTGCCTGCAGATAGGACACTATGTACAATCTGCTCAGCTCCTCCTGCTCTATAACATGCTGCCTGCAGATAGGACACTATGTACAATCTGCTCAGCGCCTTCTGCTCTATAACATGCTGCCTGCAGATAGGACACTATGTACAAACTGCTCAGCTCCTCCTGCTCTATAACATGCTGCCTGCAGATAGGACACTATGTACAATCTGCTCAGCTCCTCCTGCTCTATAACATGCTGCCTGCAGATAGGACACTATGTACAATCTGCTCAGCTCCTCCTGCTCTATAACATGCTGCCTGCAGATAGGACACTATGTACAGTCTGCCCAGCTCCTCCTGCTATATAACATGCTGCCTGCAGATAGGACACTATGTACAATCTGCTCAGCTCCTCCTGCTCTATAACATGCTGCCTGCAGATAGGACACTATGTACAATCTGCTCAGCGCCTTCTGCTCTATAACATGCTGCCTGCAGATAGGACACTATGTACAATCTGCTCAGCTCCTCCTACTCTATAACACGCTGCCTGCAGATAGGACACTATGTACAACCTGCTCAGCTCCTCCTGCTCTATAACATGCTGCCTGCAGATAGGACACTGTGTAATCTTCTCATACCAATCAGTCTCTCCATAGGGGGGGGGGGGCACAAACTGCTATCAAGTTTATCCTGTGGACTCATTGATTAGTAAAGCAAATAAAGAGGATGAAATTATGACACTGTCCTCCCAGCAGGCACAGATAGCACATACAGCATGTGATCTTTGGATGGCTCTAGCTGCATGTGTGATTGTAAGGAAATAATGGTGATTGGTGAGATGATGAGCAGGGGGAGGGGGATACCATATACATCATGTATGTACATAATACACATGGGGAGCCCAGAGATAGTCATTATTATATCACTAGTAGCCTGCGCCCTGTATACAAGCTGCTCATCTCCAGGACCTGCAATGTCTGTGACTCTGCCCTCTAGTGGCCACACACAGACACTACACGTGTGCAGAGGGAGAGGGAGGGATCAGCCAGTATCTGTTCCCTCACACTGGGCTCTATGGTCCTCTCTGTCCTGTGCTTTATATCTATAGGTCCTGTAGATATGGAGAATTATCTCCCTCATCTATGAGACCTACGAGTGAGGCTTTGTACACCAGGAAGGGTCACGTCTAGTGCAGTAGAAGCAGTGCAGCTCCTCGTTGGCACAGCCGGAGCGGGCGAGCTCTTCAGTGGTGGCACATGTTCCCCTGGCACACGCCATCCATGTGCTGGTCTCGCCTGCCACCAGACAGAACCTGAAACCTTTCACAGCAAACACAAGAATCTACTTTATTACTGGCACCAGGGGCAATCATTCTTCAGATTACTTCAAGGGAGGGCTGGTTTGGCATCCAAGAGCCCCGGGTTGTATCTGCCAAGGGTCTGGAGCTGGAACGCCAGATGTCCTAGTTACAACTCCTTCTCACGTCAAGGGGTGACAATAGGAAAGGTTTTATGGAACTGGTTCCCCTCAGAATCGGTTTTACACCCTTACAATGTCCAAGTCTTTGTCCCGTCCAGAAGTGGGTGGTGGGCACAGCCCTCATTGAGTGCCCAGTCCTGAATCACACCAAAAGCAAAGAATACAGTAAGAGATCTGACGATCCACAAGATATGGGATGACTTCCTAACCGGTGGTATCTTCAGCTGTTGGACCCCCACTGATTAGGAAGTCCTCTATCCTGTGGTTGGAGATAACGTCCAAAGTTGGGAAAAACCCCCTTAAATAATGTAAAATATAGTAAAAAATAAGAAATAGATAGGCAGTAAATATGCCACGATCTGCCTCATCTACCGATTGGCTGAGCACCAGGAAGTGGAGCACAAAGGAGAACCAGTGTCATCTTCTCCATTGACGAGATGTCTACAGCAGGTCACCGGAGTCACTGTAGGTGATGGAGATGCTACCTATGTGCTAAAGCATCTACACCCCGGGACAATGGAAACGTTGCCGAAGCATAGCCTAGCATGGGTTCTCCACCAAGTCACAATTTGAGGACTTATCCAGCACGTGCCCCGATTTGAGGACATCCCAAGTTAATTTTTGAGGATAATTGATGTATGGGCCAACATCTGAGGATAAATATGTCATCAGCACGTGCAAAGAACATATTAAAAGTCTATAAGTGAGGATATCAATAACACAAGTCATGGTTTGAGGATAACCCAACTACAGGTCAAAATTTTTGACCTGTCCAGATTTTACAATATTTACTCTACAGGTCAAGATCTGAGGAAAAACTAAGAATATGTCCAGATTTTATCCTCTCCCACCCACAAGTGAATATTTCATCACATCTTGAGCATAGGTCAAAATCTGAAGGTATTCCAAGCCCATGTCAATATTTAAGGTCACACTAAGTACAGAGAAACTATTGGGACATCTCAAGCACAAGTCAAGATTTTGAGGAAACCCCCATAAGTGAAACTGTGTAGCTAATTTTTGATGGATTGACCTTCATAACCTCTGATGTACAACCAAAATCTTGAAGACCTGACTTCTTGCATGGACTTGAAGACTGGAAGTGTGGCCCATCGATTAGTCTAGTGACCCGATAAAAGGGTATCTGCTGCAGCATAGACCTATAGCTTCTAAAATTTAGAAACTCACAATTGGAGCCACAAAACATCCCCAAATGGCTTGTTTTGAGGCAAGAGAGAAGCTTGGCAAGTGTCTGGCCCCATCGTGCCCTCATTACCTGCAGTGCCTGTGTCCTATAGCATACGATACACTGTGTCATCAGTGTGGACCATGTGTCATCATGGTGGACCTGCCTGGTCTAGAGATTTCTGTGGCACTTCACCAGAGCGCCATGTCATAAATTCTCCCTGGTATTTTTAAGAGACTTCAGAACCCGGCACAGAGCTCTGCTTGTAAACGAAAAGTCTTTAAGTGTCTCAGTTACTAAAATAGAAGAAGCAGATGCTGCCGCTGCAGGTTTGATTGGCCACCTGGATCCTATAAAGAAAGCAGTTGGGTCCTGGAGGCTGATGTTACATGCAAAACAATTAAATGTTCTTGTAGGGTCAAAGAGCCATGATATCAAAAACATTGCCGAAATTCCTCATATTGTCCAAAGACTTTGCCTCTGCAGAAAACTGGTGTCAATTGAAAACACTCTCGGCAAAGCGTTTCACCTTCCTCTGACCACAGGTGTCTCCGAGCCGGAGAGGAATTCTGTCGGGTATTATTAGATCATAATGTTGTCTTAACTTTAGATGCTTTGAACTTTTTATCAATGTGTTTTTCATGGAAAGTGCTTGTTATGACCTTGTGCTCGCGGCTCTACAGCAGGCCACAGAGACCCTATGGTTCTACGTCACGGGCCCAAAATCTTTGTGGAGCTCCATGGTGCTTCAGATCTAGAGTAAAAATCCAGAAATATGCTGATACATTGTTGCAGCCTCATCAAATAGACCCTAGAGACAGAACTTGAGACTGTGGTGGAGCTTGGAAAGTGGTGGAATGACCCAGTTATTGGGGGTTGGGGGGGGCAAGCATTTACCCGACACCTCGTGCCGGCTCTACATGTATAGATTGTAACTCTACTTCAACATTTGGGTCCTCCATGCTCTTGGTGTGATTTTCTACAACAAAACCAACCAACTGGTGCAAAAAGCAAGTCCTCATAACCATCACAGGCCATTGGGGCAACCTCTAAAAATATTTTCACTCCCAGGACATCCCATCCTACCTCAAAGAAACTTTGTGTAGTCTTATTCCAAGTATCTACCTATCTATCAAGTTGCAATCAGCTTACCATTACTCCTGCAAGGAGGACAAGTCTTCTGCTTCAGAGGGAAGTAATGATCAAGTTTCAAGGATTGTTCTAGGGGAGCAGTGATCTAGAACCTCATTCGTGCTCTAGAATCTATGAGCTATAGCCATTATATGTGGTGTTATAGATATGAGACCTACCTGCCATAGGAATGTGGTCATCCCTTGTTGTTATTCCAACATCTTATACAATTTCTAAGATATGTTGTCATGATTTAGTGTCTGGGTAGAGCCTAATAGACTAATGGTCCCATCTGATCAAAGTCAACTCCAGCCTCATTACACATCGACACCTCCAGCTTTGTGGGAGGTTTGTCGTTATTATTTGTTCCATAAAATCCAACATCTGATTTGTGGCCCGTATAATTTTACACCTAAGCATGTGCCTCTGTGATGGTGGTTACAGTTCTGTATGTGTTACCTCGGGGGTTGAAAGGTGACCTGGGAATTTCTGCAGCCGTAAACCCTTCACAATGGTGGGATTCACGTCTACTTGTGTTCATTTTTCCATAGGGAAATGATGTGAAAGGGATGTTTGTGCTTCTCTCACTTGCAATTTTTGGAAATAGCTTTTGGGAGAACAATGCTCTTTTTGATATAAGTATGAAAAATCACAAAACAATCCAAATGATTGCACAAGATTTGGAACATTGGTAACATTGGGGCTCCAAGTAAAGCAACTTAAGTCCAATCAACATGTTCCTACAGACTTTTTTTCATTTCATAGATGACACAGATGACAGTGATGAACTGCCAGGAATCGGAAACAGTCCAGACCCACAAGAACTAAACTATAGGACCATCCATGGACTAGTGGACCATCCATGGACTAGTGGACCATCCATGGACTAGTGGACCATCCATGGACTAGTGGACCATCCATTGACTAGTGGACTATCCATGGACTAGTGGACTATCCATGGACTAGTGGACCATCCATGGACTAGTGGACCATCCATTGACTAGTGGACCATCCATGGACTAGTGGACTATCCATGGACTAGTGGACCATCCATGGACTAGTGGGCCATCCATGGACTAGTGGACCATCCAGGGACTAGTGGGCTATCCATGGACAAGTGGATTTTCCATGGACTAGTGGACCATCCATGTGGTAATTACCACATGGACTTGGGTAATCTTCTCATATGTGTTCTCCATGGCCTCCTTCTTCCAGAAATCAACTTTTAAAATTATGCTAAACAGCTATAAAGGCTCTATGGGGGCCTTACCAGAGCTTCTCCATGCTGTAGCTTCACGCTATCTCCCCCCTCCCCCAGCACTCCCTCTGCCTGATTTAATCTCACACAGTGGGAGTGGGGAAGTGCTCCTGCAAAGTGTAACAACCTGTGAAGCTACAGCACGGGGGGGGGGGGGGGTGCTCTGGCAAATTAGCAAAATTTTGAAAGTTGATTTTAGAAGGAAGGAGGCCATGGTTAACAAATATAAGAAGATTACCACAGTCATGCTGCCTGGGTCTATGAGTAATGTCCCTGGTTTATCACGATGGTACATTCCTTGAAATGCTTTGCCAGAGTCTTGTAAAAAAAAAAAAAAAATTTTCACCTTGTTTTCAGAAATATTATCAATTTGTTTTTAAGTAAAACTTCGTTGGTTGTGAGGTCCGATGGTTATATAAACCTAAATGTGCGTATTCCCTTCAGTGCCAAGCTGGAAAGCTGGAAGGTGCTCCGACATTTGTACATGTATTTGATTTCTGTAATATGGCGATTTCTTAAGCCTTTCAACTAGAACCATTCGGCCATTATGCCTTCCATATGTTCCATATGTCTACAATGTGTATAGTACGGAATAAACATTGGATTCTAGTAAGCCCACCAAAACGCCGCTGTCTGGTGGAAAGCATCTGAATTCACATAAAAGTTGGGTTCCAAATTAAAGACAGTTTTTCGATAGAACCCCCCCCCCCCCATAGCTGTTGTAATTCCGCAGAGTGTTACCTCTGAACCTTTAACACCATAAGCTGTGGGACCTTTGGAATTCGTTACAGTTTACAAGTTGGCAAGAAAATGCCGTGTTTGTGTGTTGAAAAGATTTAACAATTATCTCCACTGCACGGCATCTGCCCCTAAACTCTCCTTGAACCGCTCCCCCCCCCCCCCCACACACATCCGAAAAAAAAGTAAACAAAATAAAAACAGGAATTCTTGGATCCCAGAGTGAACTGCTTCTTTGTCTCCGTCCTAGTCCATGGTGGAAAATGACATACGTTGTAAATTTTCACCTCAAAACTGTTTGAATGATCCAACACTTTACCGAAGTCACATTCCACCCGAATGTGGGGTCTTTAAAATGTCAAACTGGGAGAAGAATATGGAAGAGGACGGCTGGGAGGTAATGTACAGTAGTAAAATGGATGTGGAATTTTTACAGTTAGTTGGGGTCATTTACGAGCCAGAAGAATTGTTCCCTTGTAAAATGGCACTTTCTATGACCCTGTGTGAGATCGTGGGACCAGACCCACATGGTGAAGGTTCCTCAACTTTCCTCTTGGCTGAACCGGTTTCAAGACCGGCGCAGAAGGAACGGAATGATTTTGGGATATGTCACCCAAGGATTGCAAGAAACTGATTCAATTCAAACCTGCAAACAAAATCATTGAATGGTTTTAATTTAAATGAGACGGGAAACCGGGACAGTGACTGGGCCGACTGGAGGCCTCCGGTTAGCGTTTGGCCTGGCTGCTGCACTGAGGATAGATTGGAGAGATTACCATTGCATTGTCGATGCTTAAGATGACAAATATGTTTGCCTTGTATATTTGTTTGTAATATTTTTAAAAATTAAAAAAAAGTTTTAAAAGAAGGAATAGATTGTAGAGAAGAGAGTGTAACAAGTTGAAGAGCGATGAGTAGGTAATTATAGTAGCCCAGTCAAGAGTGAATCAGAGCGACAATTAGCATTAGGTTTCAATCGTTAGAAATGGGCAAATTCTACAAATCTTTTTGACATGCAAGTGGTAAGTGCGAGCAAGTGAATGAATATACAGTGCAAAGGAGAAGTCGGAGTCCAGCACAAACCAAAGACAACAGGCCTCTGCCTCTTCCTTAATTTGAACCTCCCACGCACGTCTCCAGGACTTCTCCAGGACGTCTCCAGAGCTGCACCAATTCTCTGGAATACCCTACCCTGGACAATCAGACTAATACCCAACCTCCAAAGCTTCAAAGGTGTCCTTAAAACCCATCTCTACGCCGGAGTATCACACTACCTAACCACATGAAACTTAAATACCAAGCTTCCGGCCTTCCTGCATGCCACAGATGTCCGTGTGGCCTAGGTGGCGGCGCTGCACGAGGCGCGCTGCACGATCCGGAGCAGTAAGGAGAGGTAAGGATGTACGGGGGAGAGCTGGGGGCCGCAGAGGAGCCGGGGACCAGAGTGAGGCACAGGTGTACCCGCAACCCGAGATGTGGGTAGAGAGGATCCACTTTCTCAGAGGTGTGAAGAGTAGAAACACCATGGCCAAATAACTCTGCCAGTCCATCTGTCAGCATCTCTTTCTGCCTCATCCTCCTACAACTCAAGTAAAGGAACTGCTCCCCCAACCCTAAAACCTTCTCAGTTCTCAGAGTAAGCATGTACTCTACTGGCCCTGAGGGCAGAAAACTTGGGGACCTTCTAATGTGATGATGAAGAGAGGGGCAAATCGATTCTTTTAGAATCGGCACAAATCTGAAGTTTATGGTAATTTGTGGGAACAAATTTCCCACAACCCCCTTATTAGCAAAATGGCCGCAAGCACAACGTGTTACATGGGGCAGAGAACTCTGGGAAGAAGAAAGGAACACCCTCGATCACATGTGCAGGGATGTAAGCCAATCAGCCACCGGCAGGCTTATGTGATGCGATGCAATCCCGTCATTTCACGCTTCATCTAGCTGCTTGTACTCAGTAGCTGATGGAGTAATTTTTGCTCAAAGTCCAGGGTGTCAGTTTTAGGAGTTCTGTGTTTCCCAAATTTCAATTCTTATTTGTTGCTAAAGTAGATACCAATAAATCTGTGTCAAATCCACATAGTTGCTGGAGTGATTTTTTCCAGGGTGTCAGTTTTTGGGGTTCTGCATTACCCAAATTCAAGGGAGCAGGCAGAGGTCACAGCACAGTAAGGGGACATCACAGCAGGGGTGACTCTGTGAGGCCAGGACTGCGGTTGTCATCTAGCGGCAGTGTGTTGATGAACAACCCAAAGGTTCTCAATTGGTTGACTAGGTCATCCACTTCCTCCCAAATGACATCTGACAACCCCAACCAAGAGTCCGTGAGTTCATCAGATACAACCCTTAGTTGGCATGGCCATGGGTTCTAACTACCTACCTCAGCCACTATTCTGATGCTGCCACCCGCCTGATGCCACACATCTTCTGCCAGTTGTTCCATCTGCCTCCCACCATCTTGACCAGGGACTGGATTTGTCACCCACCTCCACACTATATTATTGTGTCACTCTCTGACCTCATGCTGCTGCTGACACCGCCTCCACACTCTGTCATTGGGCCACACTGTGGCCCACCATGTTGCTGCCACCACCAGAATTTGTCATTGTACCACTCTGTGGCCTCATGCTGCTGCTAAGGCTGCCGCCAACCTACACACACTGTGATTGTGCAACTCACTGACCTCCTGCTGCTGGCGCCACCTCCACACCTTGTCATTGTGCCACTCTGTGGCCTACTATGTTGCTGCCACCTCCAGAATGTGTCATTGTGCCACTCTCTGACCTCATGATGCTGCTGCCGCCACCTCCATTCTTTGTTATTTTGTGACACTGTGGCCTACGATGCTGCTGCCACCCCATAATTTGTCATTGTGCCACTCTGTGGCTATCCCTGTTGCTGCCACCATGTTGTTGCCACCATGTTGCTGTCACCTGTGGGCTCCTGCTGCTGCTTCTGCTGCTGCCACCTCCACACTCTTATCATTGTGCCACTTTGTGGCCTACCATGTTTCCGCCACCTCCATAATTTGTCATTATGCCACTCTGCAGCCTACTCATGCTGCTGCCAACTGACCGCTGTCTCCCTGGAACACCCTGTGATTTCCATAATGCTGTTTTCACCTTCCATCACTCTATGACATTGCCACTATGTTTGGTTTTCCCCTTCATTTCATCTGTCAGAAGGATGAAAAGCTTCAGGATTGATAGCCAAAAGCAGGAGTGTATACAGAACACAGAGGACATGCAAGTATCCCATTTGCTGCTCATCTCTATTCTGGTTCAACTCCTGTTTGTTTTTGGCTTTAGCAATACTGATGGATTATTGACCGATTGAAAGAGGACACTGACGCGTGAAAAGAAGGGCCAAATGATCAGTGACGTCAATGCAAAATGCACTCTTATGGGGGATTTCTACATGTATCCGCGTTTAACAGAACAGGTCCTGACCATTTATGGGGTCCAGCTTCTGCTGGTTGCGCCTCTGTGTGTTATGCATATGTAGTGTATGTGTGGTTATGTCTGTGGATTGTGTATATATTAAATATGTGTATTCTGAATAATAACATATGGTATGGGTCCGGCAGCGAGGGTTTAGGTATATGGGGGGCCCCCTATCTAATTGCGCACCGGGGCCCACTGGGGTCTTGTTACGCCTTGGGTCCTGAAGCAATCTATGGACTCATCTGATGTCAGTGTAAAAAGAGTGCACTCTTTGATGTTATAGTGGGATCTTGGCCCTCAGCTCGGTCCTTTCGAGCTGGCACAGACGTTACCTTGTCAGGCTGCGTTCCTGCTTTGCTTATTTGGTGAAGTTGGCCTCTGTAAGTGCACATAGAAGTGAAGAGTGAAGCGATTCTAAGAGCGGCGGCTGTCATGTGTGTGTCATACTAAAACACAGCAATGTTTGAAGACCAAACCACGCTCCCGATACATATTTAAGCATGGCACAATGTTCTACAACACCCTACAGGCTCTCTGCAGACAGGAAATGTCTGTTTTTTTAACGTGATCATATGGGGACATATAGTCCTTGCAAACGCAATAAATATGACCTGTTACAATAAGTGCACAAAAGAAGCAGAAGTTCTGCATGAATATGTCAAGCCGATATTTGTATCTTTGGTTGATATGACAGAAAAGAGACACTGTAAACATCCATGACCCTGAAAGGAGTCGATACCTGCTGGACAGACACATGGACACTGATGGACACCAGTGCAATTATTTGGTATTTTTACTGGTTTTCTTTTACATTCTCATTCTGCCGCTGGAGTTTAACATGGTTCCTTGTTTCAAGTTTAAATAGTTCTTTCTCCATTTTCGATCCACTCCATGTCTGGAGAACCAGCCCACGGCACACATGCAACCACCTTGCCAGAAACCGCGTTTCTTGGCCTGTAATAACATTGCAGTTACTATGAACTTACAAGAAGAGTTTTTTCTAAGGTAGAGCCATGTGTGTCCTTCTCGATGGTCAGTGCCTCATCCCCTCTCGCTGTACTTGCCATGTTGTGCAGGACTGCATGTCTCCACATCTGCACCACACTGCCAATCCAAGAAGAGCTGGAGTGAAGGACCTAGGCATCAAAATGTTACTCACCATTGCAGGACCCCATCTACAAGGCTTTAGACTTCTCCGGCTGATCTGTGGATGGATAGACATGAAAAATTTGACACGGTGAAGATTGATGAGTTCATGACTCTCCTCCTCAAGCTTTGACCATTTGACCATTGTGTCTGTTTTATGTGGTTTTCACATCTGACTCCTTCAAAGAGTTAAAATGCAAGCAGTTGTAATGCACTAGAAAGTGCTGAGCAGTATCTCCCCACTACATTGGCCTGTCCTCCACTCTTATCATCCAAAATAAAGCCGGAGTAAGGAAAATAAACAGTGGAGGAGTCGTGTCTGCGTGGAGTCAGCGCGGAGCATCTCTCCTGCATTCTTACACCACAGGTGACACCACTTGTGTATGCTTAATAGCCGCTCATTTACCCCCCAAAGTATCACCCACTGGGAGCCCCACGTCCCCTGCCCCGCGTCATTGTTTGTGTCTACTCCGCTCTGTTTGTCATGGACTCGGTACCTGTCTGGGATCTTGTTTTTCTGTCGTTGATTGTGCAACTTGATTTGATTCTTTCATGAAAGTGCGGCAATAAAATACGGAATATTTCCAAATACCTTGTTTAAGGGGTGAATATTAATAGAGAGGAATCGGTTTACAGGGTAACAAATTTTTTCTAGCAAATTTTACATTTGCATAATAGCATTTTGTATTTATTTCTATTTAGATCTTCATTGGTTCTAGATAACAAAAGGTACATTCAGAGACAGAAACATAAAGTCTTCTAAAATCAACTTTTATAAATCCTGGTAACATCAACTGAAGAGTATACACAGGTGTAAGAGTATACACAGGTGTAAGAGTGTACACGGGTGTAAGAGTATACATGGGTGTAAGAGTGTACATGGGTATAAGAGTGTACACGGGTGTAAGAGTGTACATGGGTGTAAGAGTGTACATGGGTGTAAGAGTGTACACGGGTGTAAGAGTGTACATGGGTGTAAGAGTGTACATGGGTGTAAGAGTGTACATGGGTGTAAGAGTGTACATGGGTGTAAGAGTGTACATGGGTGTAAGAGTGTACATGGGTGTAAGAGTGTACATGGGTGTAAGAGTGTACACGGGTGTAAGAGTGTACACGGGTGTAAGAGTATACACGGGTGTAAGAGTGTACACGGGTGTAAGAGTGTACATGGGTATAAAAGTGTACATGGGTGTAAGAGTGTACACGGGTGTAAGAGTATACACGGGTGTAAGAGTGTACATGGGTGTAAGAGTGTACATGGGTGTAAGAGTATACACGGGTGTAAGAGTGTACACGGATGTAAGAGTGTACACGGGTGTAAGAGTGTACACGGGTGTAAGAGTCTACACGGGTGTAAGAGTGTACACGGGTGTAAGAGTGTACATGGGTATAAAAGTGTACATGGGTGTAAGAGTGTACACGGGTGTAAGAGTGTACATGGGTGTAAGAGTATACATGGGTGTAAGAGTGTACACGGGTGTAAGAGTGTACATGGGTGTAAGAGTGTACACAGGTGTAAGAGTCTACACGGGTGTAAGAGTGTACATGGGTGTAAGAGTGAACATGGGTGTAAGAGTGTACACAGGTGTAAGACTCTGCACGGGTGTAAGAGTGTACATGGGTGTAAGAGTATACATGGGTGTAAGAGTGTACACGGGTGTAAGAGTGTACATGGGTGTAAGAGTGTACACAGGTGTAAGAGTCTACACGGGTGTAAGAGTGTACATGGGTGTAAGAGTGAACATGGGTGTAAGAGTGTACACAGGTGTAAGACTCTGCACGGGTGTAAGAGTGTACATGGGTGTAAGAGTATACATGGGTGTAAGAGTGTACACAGGTGTAAGAGTGTACACGGGTGTAAGAGTGTACATGGGTGTAAGAGTGTACATGGGTGTAAGAGTGTACATGGCTGTAAGAGTGTACACGGGTGTAAGAGTGTACATGGGTGTAAGAGTCTACACGGGTGTAAGAGTGTACACGGGTGTAAGAGTGTACATGGGTGTAAGAGTGTACATGGGTGTAAGAGTCTACACGGGTGTAAGAGTGTACATGGGTGTAAGAGTGTACACGGGTGTAAGAGTGTACATGGGTGTAAGAGTGTACATGGGTGTAAGAGTCTACACGGGTGTAAGAGTGTACATGGGTGTAAGAGTGTACACGGGTGTAAGAGTGTACATGGGTGTAAGAGTGTACACGGGTGTAAGAGTGTACACGGGTGTAAGAGTGTACATGGGTGTAAGAGTGTACACGGGTGTAAGAGTATACACGGGTGTAAGAGTGTACACGGGTGTAAGAGTGTACATGGGTGTAAGAGTGTACATGGGTGTAAGAGTGTACATGGGTGTAAGAGTCTACACGGGTGTAAGAGTGTACATGGGTGTAAGAGTGTACACAGGTGTAAGAGTCTACACGGGTGTAAGAGTGTACACGGGTGTAAGAGTGTACATGGGTGTAAGAGTGTACACAGGTGTAAGAGTCTACACGGGTGTAAGAGTGTACACGGGTGTAAGAGTGTACATGGGTGTAAGAGTGTACACAGGTGTAAGAGTCTACACGGGTGTAAGAGTATACATGGGTGTAAGAGTATACACGGGTGTAAGAGTGTACACGGGTGTAAGAGTATACACGGGTGTAAGAGTGTACATGGGTGTAAGAGTGTACATGGGTGTAAGAGTGTACACAGGTGTAAGAGTGTACATGGGTGTAAGAGTGTACATGGGTGTAAGAGTGTACACGGGTGTAAGAGTGTACATGGGTGTAAGAGTATACACGGGTGTAAGAGTGTACACGGGTGTAAGAGTATACACGGGTGTAAGAGTGTACACGGGTGTAAGAGTATACATGGGTGTAAGAGTGTACATGGGTGTAAGAGTGTACACAGGTGTAAGAGTGTACATGGGTGTAAGAGTGTACATGGGTGTAAGAGTGTACATGGTGTAAGAGTCTACACGGGTGTAAGAATGTACATGGGTGTAAGAGTGTACACGGGTGTAAGAGTATACACGGGTGTAAGAGTGTACACGGGTGTAAGAGTCTACACGGGTGTAAGAGTGTACACGGGTGTAAGAGTGTACACGGGTGTAAGAGTGTACATGGGTGTAAGAGTGTACATGGGTGTAAGAGTGTAAGAGTGTACACGGGTGTAAGAGTGTACACGGGTGTAAGAGTGTACATGGGTGTAAGAGTGTACACGGGTGTAAGAGTGTACATGGGTGTAAGAGTGTACATGGGTGTAAGAGTGTACATGGGTGTAAGAGTGAACATGGGTGTAAGAGTGTACACGGGTGTAAGAGTATACACGGGTGTAAGAGTATACACGGGTGTAAGAGTGTACACGGGTGTAAGAGTGTACATGGGTGTAAGAGTATACACGGGTGTAAGAGTGTACACGGGTGTAAGAGTATACATGGGTGTAAGAGTATACATGGGTGTAAGAGTGTACACGGATGTAAGAGTGTACATGGGTGTAAGAGTGTACATGGGTGTAAGAGTGTACACGGGTGTAAGAGTGTACATGGGTGTAAGAGTATACATGGGTGTAAGAGTGTACATGGGTGTAAGAGTGTACACGGGTGTAAGAGTGTACATGGGTGTAAGAGTATACATGGGTGTAAGAGTGTACATGGGTGTAAGAGTGTACATGGGTGTAAGAGTGTACATGGGTGTAAGAGTGTACATGGGTGTAAGAGTATACATGGGTGTAAGAGTGAACATGGGTGTAAGAGTGTACATGGGTGTAAGAGTGTACATGGGTGTAAGAGTGAACATGGGTGTAAGAGTGTACACGGGTGTAAGAGTGTACACGGGTGTAAGAGTGTACACGGGTGTAAGAGTGTACATGGGTGTAAGAGTCTACACGGGTGTAAGAGTGTACATGGGTGTAAGAGTGTACATGGGTGTAAGAGTGTACATGGGTGTAAGAGTCTACACGGGTGTAAGAGTGTACATGGGTGTAAGAGTGTACATGGGTGTAAGAGTCTACACGGGTGTAAGAGTGTACATGGGTGTAAGAGTGTACATGGGTGTAAGAGTGTACACGGGTGTAAGAGTGTACACGGGTGTAAGAGTGTACACGGGTGTAAGAGTATACACGGGTGTAAGAGTATACACGGGTGTAAGAGTGTACATGGGTGTAAGAGTGTACATGGGTGTAAGAGTGTACATGGGTGTAAGAGTGTACACGGGTGTAAGAGTATACACGGGTGTAAGAGTATACACGGGTGTAAGAGTGTACATGGGTGTAAGAGTCTACACGGGTGTAAGAGTGTACATGGGTGTAAGAGTGTACATGGGTGTAAGAGTGTACATGGGTGTAAGAGTCTACACGGGTGTAAGAGTGTACATGGGTGTAAGAGTGTACATGGGTGTAAGAGTCTACACGGGTGTAAGAGTGTACATGGGTGTAAGAGTGTACATGGGTGTAAGAGTGTACACGGGTGTAAGAGTGTACACGGGTGTAAGAGTGTACACGGGTGTAAGAGTATACACGGGTGTAAGAGTATACACGGGTGTAAGAGTGTACATGGGTGTAAGAGTGTACATGGGTGTAAGAGTGTACATGGGTGTAAGAGTGTACACGGGTGTAAGAGTGTACACGGGTGTAAGAGTATACACGGGTGTAAGAGTATACACGGGTGTAAGAGTGTACATGGGTGTAAGAGTGTACATGGGTGTAAGAGTGTACATGGGTGTAAGAGTATACATGGGTGTAAGAGTGTACATGGGTGTAAGAGTGTACATGGGTGTAAGAGTGTACACGGGTGTAAGAGTGTACATGGGTGTAAGAGTGTACATGGGTGTAAGAGTGAACATGGGTGTAAGAGTGTACATGGGTGTAAGAGTGTACATGGGTGTAAGAGTGTACATGGGTGTAAGAGTGTACATGGGTGTAAGAGTGTACATGGGTGTAAGAGTGTACATGGGTGTAAGAGTCTACACGGGTGTAAGAGTGTACATGGGTGTAAGAGTGTACATGGGTGTAAGAGTCTACACGGGTGTAAGAGTGTACATGGGTGTAAGAGTGTACATGGGTGTAAGAGTGTACACGGGTGTAAGAGTATACACGGGTGTAAGAGTCTACACGGGTGTAAGAGTATACACGGGTGTAAGAGTGTACATGGGTGTAAGAGTGTACACGGGTGTAAGAGTATACACGGATGTAAGAGTGTACACGGGTGTAAGAGTGTACATGGGTGTAAGAGTGTACATGGGTGTAAGAGTATACATGGGTGTAAGAGTGTACATGGGTGTAAGAGTGTACATGGGTGTAAGAGTGTACACGGGTGTAAGAGTGTACATGGGTGTAAGAGTGTATACGGGTGTAAGAGTATACACGGGTGTAAGAGTGTACATGGGTGTAAGAGTGTACATGGGTGTAAGAGTGTACACGGGTGTAAGAGTGTACATGGGTGTAAGAGTGTACATGGGTGTAAGAGTGTACACGGGTGTAAGAGTGTACATGGGTGTAAGAGTGTACACGGGTGTAAGAGTGTACACGGGTGTAAGAGTGTACACGGGTGTAAGAGTATACACGGGTGTAAGAGTATACACGGGTGTAAGAGTGTACATGGGTGTAAGAGTGTACATGGGTGTAAGAGTGTACACGGGTGTAAGAGTGTACATGGGTGTAAGAGTGTATACGGGTGTAAGAGTATACATGGGTGTAAGAGTGTACACGGGTGTAAGAGTGTACATGGGTGTAAGAGTGTACATGGGTGTAAGAGTCTACACGGGTGTAAGAGTGTACACGGGTGTAAGAGTGTACACGGGTGTAAGAGTATACACGGGTGTAAGAGTGTACACGGGTGTAAGAGTGTACACGGGTGTAAGAGTATACATGGGTGTAAGAGTGTACATGGGTGTAAGAGTATACATGGGTGTAAGAGTGTACACGAGTGTAAGAGTGAACATGGGTGTAAGAGTGTACATGGGTGTAAGAGTGTACATGGGTGTAAGAGTCTACACGGGTGTAAGAGTATACATGGGTGTAAGAGTGTACATGGGTGTAAGAGTGTACACGGGTGTAAGAGTGTACACGGGTGTAAGAGTGTACATGGGTGTAAGAGTGTACATGGGTGTAAGAGTGTACATGGGTGTAAGAGTGTACATGGGTGTAAGAGTGTACACGGGTGTAAGAGTGTACATGGGTGTAAGAGTGTACATGGGTGTAAGAGTGTACACGGGTGTAAGAGTGTACACGGGTGTAAGAGTGTACATGGGTTGTAGCATGAATGGCAGGTGCTATCAATGATATGAGAACGTATGTGGAGATATCCTTGTAGCGCTGTTGGTGTTGGTTTGTATGAGCTTTGTATTACTTGAATCTCTTCGTTGTGTTTTCTCATCGGCCTCTTTATCGTCACCACTTTCGTAATCTTTTCTGCAGGGGCCACACCCCTTATTATAACATTTTGGGCCCTTTTCAACCAAGTCCACCCTCTCTTGTGGGCAGAGTGGTAAAATTCTAAGGATCCTTTTAGACTCTCACAAACTGGGTTTCCATCCTATTCTCTCCTGTAGTTTTTAGAGAATCTCTGAAAGGACTGTACCTTATGATTTGTTATCAAAGTCAACCAAAGGACCAAAAAAACCCCAAAGTGTAACTGACTTACTAACTAACTGATATCCAACTCCACAGCTTCTCTAGGCTGATGCAATTGTGATGATGTTAGATTGTAATCAAAGATGTCACCACTAACTATCAATACTACTGGGGCTGTTGGGAACCCCCTAAATACAGACTGGGCTTCTCAAGTTATGGTGGGACTGTTAAGATACCACAAACAATACAAGAGAGGCTGCAAACAACATTTGACCCCCTACTGCCTTTTAATTTCCTTTAGCCCCCATAAAGGGGTGTGGACGTTGCTGCAACAAGCCACCTACGTCTTGATATGTACCTCAATGAGGTGATAGCTGGTCTAGGTTGTTCAGAAATCAGTGATGCAAAATGGGGGGTCAGACAGACAATATGCAATGGACATACAGAATCCAAGATACAAACCAGACATCAGGCGGCCAGACAATGATCAGGGCTAAATCAAGCTAAGGTGGTCACCTGAAACATAATATAGAATCATTGGCCCCATCTCTGAACTTGGCATGTGTGTGCCTTAGACACCCAGGGCTCGAAGCATGGACACGTCACCAGAAGAAGATGAAACCTAAAGCCAAAGGGCAGCAGAACATGGAGTGGGGGCAGTTGGAAGCTGGTGGCCTTGCATGCCAGCAGAGATAATTTGGCAATAGCACATGGTTGTGTGAATGAAGCATAGAAGTCACACATAGGTGACCCAAACCTCAGGTATGGGAAAAGCTTTGGACCCGAAGAGATACAGATGGGCAGCGAATTGGTTAAGGGTGTAGTTATGGTGGACAGGTTGAGGTGTAACACAAAGGAAAAGTCAACCAAACACACCTTCGGGAACGACTACTTGTTGTGCATATTTGAGTACTAGACGACCCCTGACAGATCATGTTGGGGGAAAAAAGATTCAGACATATTGAATTGAAAATGTCCGATCAGTTGATCTTAAGGGGGATAATGTGTCTCTATAAGGACGTACTGGATGCATGGCTGGGAAGAAAAACTCATATATTGAAGGGGTGAGGGCAGCAGGCGCAGGACTTATTCGAGCCCATTATTTGGACATTCATCATGAGTCTTATTATTATTGTTATCATCATGGCTGTCATCATTGTTGTTGGACTCTGTTGGATGTCTTCTGCTGGAGCGTATCTGATGACCTTCCTTCTCCGCAGCAGTCCACCACTCAATGTCAGCAGAGCCACTCACTGCTCCCCCACTGACATTCAAGATCTTCTCCTATTGTTATAAAATGTGCTTACCAACACATATTTGTACGCCACGGACCCAGAACAAACAGAGCGCACTTCACGCCAACCGCTAACTCCGTGAACTTGTGCCCTGGCCTCGGCTGCATGGAATGTCGCCTGCATCCCAGGGACTGGAGAGCGATCCGATACATTTCTTCACTTACAAACAGAAAAAAAAACTCAGGAATTTGTTTCTTGGATGCAGAGCTGAACTCGGCTAGTTTTGTTATTTTGTGTCATTCCTGTATATGGAGGAGAGCCAGGGGAAGGGTCACTATGACCTGCAGCTTGTAGCACATGTGTGACCCTGTCAGTCGTGGGGAGAATTCAGAAACATATTTTACCTTAAAGTATCATATACATACGTATCATATCTACAGAGCACAATACAACATCCACAGGAGTCTGTAGTGTCACAGTGTATACATATCATTTTGCTGGTGCAGTCACTGTGTACCTACATGACATTAATTATCCTGTACGGATCCTGAGCTATATCCTGTAGATCTTTGGTGGTCCAGCTGGCCATCGCACTCCTCGCGGGGACAACCCCTTTCCTCAGAGCTCCTACACTTCAGATTGTCCCTCACACACAGCTGTCCATAAAAGCAGCACCAAGTCATGTCCCAGAGCTTCAAGGGGCTCCTGATGAAATTCAACAGACTCAAGCGCACCCTCAGTTCCTCACTTGGGCAATCCCTGAGGGCCAGAAGCTCCTTGGTCCTGATCTCCCACATTCCCAGACCCCACCGGTGAATCGCCTTCAGAACCGGGGTAGCGTAAGCCGGAAGATGCCCATGCGGTGTACGAAGATCCTTCACTTGTCCTCCTGTCTCCCATTCCTGGAAGAAAAGCCAAAACCAACCCCTTCAGGAGTGTACCCACGGAGGAGCCCTCTCTTTCCAGAGGTTTGCTACATTGATCATAAGAAAGGTATTCACTAGGAATACCAGAGGGTTGACCATACACAACCCTCCTTGTCTCCTCGTGCGGTAAGTAACCTCCCTTTTGATTAAGTTCAGCCTATTCCCCCATAACAGCTGGAAGAACAGACTGTAGACCTGAGTCCAGAGGAGTTCTGGCAAGAAGCACACAATGCCCAGATATATCAGCAGCCGAAACAGGTAGGTTTTAATCAGGTTAACCCTTTCTCTGAGGGTCAAAGACCAACACTTCCACTGGTCCACCTTCTGAGCGACAATCTTAAGCCTGCCGTCCCAGTTTTGCATTGGGTAATCCCCCTGGCCAAATTCGATGCCAAGTCCAGGGGGCTGGAAGACTGTCTGGGAGATCAAAGCCCAGACATCCCTTTCCCAGCCAGAGACTCTCACACTGATCCTGGTTGATCTTGGACCCAGAAGGCTCTGAGTAGCGGTCAACCTCCGAAATCAATCATTACACCTCCCAAAGACACGAAAATGGTGACATCATCGGCATATGCTACCACTCTAAGAGTGGCTTCAGGAGCCGCGTGGTCCATCCCGACTCCCACCAATGGGCCGCAATCAACCTTCCGAAGGAATGGGTCGATCGCGAACACGTACAGGAGTGGGCTCAGAGGACAACCCTGGCCCAACCTCAAAAGAGCGGCCAATCCAACAGTTCACAAGCGGGAAACTCTCTGCAACTGCATACAAAACTTTCAGCCAATCGAAAAACTCCCCCGGCAGGCCATACCAGAGGTACTCGTGGTTAATCCAATCAAAAAATTTTGCCTGATCCAAGGACAGCAAGTACCCCTTCCAGTTACCAGCCCTGCCCTGCTCCACTGCCTCCCGGACACAAAGCACAGCACTAAATGTACTGCGGCCTGGAACAGAGCAGTGCTGGGTCCCTGAAAGGAGCCGGGGTGCAAATTGTACCAGCCGCTTAAACAGCACCTTTGCCAAAACCTTTCTGTCCATATTGAGAAACACTATGCGATGCCAGTTCTCAATACGAGGTCGGTCCTTACCCTTTGAGAGGATGATCAGGGCTGACCTCCTCATTGACTTTGGCAGAGTGCCCGAGTGAATACCTCAGTCAAGTGGGGAACCAAGGCGTCCTTAAAGGTCTTATAAAACTCGGATGTTAAGCCATCCAGAACCGGCGATTTCTTGAGGGCGAGCCCTCAGGCTGACTTCCTCTTCCCTGATCATTTCAGTCAAAGCATCAAGAGATGGGTTTACTCCTGGCTCAGGGACAGGTTCAACCAGGGACGCCGACATCACTTCCTGATCTAGATCCTTCCTACCCAAGAGGTGTGAGTATAAGGATCTGACGACCTCCTGGATCAGGACCTTTTCAGGGATCCCGTACTGTCAACCAGTCCTGTGACAACTTTACCATTCACTGACATCTTGCAGCTTCTGTAAAGGGGCGCGAGCGTTATTTCTCGTATTCCCTCTAAAAAACCAAAGATGCGTGTCTATCTCTTCAGCAAAGATTTCACTCTGGAGATGTCCTCACGACTACCTCCAGTCGAGGAGAAATGCTTGAATTTCCTCCTCAGGCCCTGATACAGGCGGTACCTGTCCAGGCTCCTGAAGCTCGAGAGCTGGCACAAGAATCTCGCCACCCTTTTCTTGAGCATCTCCCACCACTCTGACTTACTGCTACAAAGGCCCAGCAATGGTACCTGGCTCTGAAGAAAGTCCTCAAAGGATTGGTAGGGCTTGATCCTCATAAAGAGACACTTCCTGTACCACTTGGACTGGGGACCATAGATGTTAATTAGACCAAGTGCTTGTCCCTTCATGAGGACATTCAGGATCACCTCCCCATTTCTAACTCAATAACTCGTCGGCATTCTACCGGTGAGGTAAAAAAAGCCAGCCGCTTCACTATACTGCTCGGCCACAAGAGACCAATAGGAAGGCCCGTGTATCCATTTGCTCTTAGCTTTAAATACAGCCATCAAATTTAGCAGCCTCGGCTTCAACATGGCTTAGAAAATCAAAGGCCGCAAATTGAAACACATCAGACTTAATGCTGGCGACATTAATGGAAGCCAGCATCAATTGAGTGGGTGCCGCCATCATCAGTGATTGAGTTAGACGACTTTCTTTTTACCCATCTTACCACCACCCTCGGGAAATGAACACCCCCTTTTTAAAGAAATTGTAGTGTCCATCTCCCTCACCTCTTCACCTCTGATGTTTCAGGGCCACATCCAGGACCTGCCTCCTGATACTTGTCTCCAGACTCCGGGCCAGTCTCCCCTCCTGAGGACCCTGACTCCCCAGGGGAAGACTCCGCACCCCCTGCAGTTTCCTCCGACACCTCTAGCCCTTCACCCTCAGCCCCTCCATCGGCAGGAGAGGCTCCAACCAGGGCCAGAAATCATTTGAAAAGTTCTACCAGCGGGGGGTTGGTTGCGCTTACCTTGGGTACCTTAGTCCGGGTCGGAGAAGATCTTACATCTCTCTTTTATTAATCCTTTTTCTTCTTTTCAGCACCATACTTACGCTTTTCCTCTAGCCACGCCCTATTATCCTCGTCCATACTCTCATAATGGGAGAAGTCTGTGGACGTGGCACCTTCCTCTCTCTCGATCCTCCTGACCTCCTCATCCAGTACATCATCCTCTGGGGCCTCAGCGGCAGGTGTGGTCTCCAGGATAGCGCCAGAGGTTGTCCCAGCAGCCCGAGACTCCCCCTGCTCTCTCTCCTGTTGACGCTTCTCTAGACGCCTTAGCTGGGCAGGCGTCTTTTTCCTGTCTTTCTTCCCTGGCCCCTCCATTCCTCCGCCTCTGCTAGTCCCCTCCCCAGCAGATTTAGTCTCATGGCCTTCATCCACTGAGGTTGAGCCTGCATTAGCGAAGGAAAAAGGACAACTACTGTATGGGTGACCGAGATCACCACACAAGTTACACCTAATCTGCCCTGTACAGGATGCAATGAGATGGCCGACACCCCAACACAACGCACACTTCTGCACGGTGTAGTTTGCGCGGAAATGTGTGGGGTCACCGCACCTGTGACACAGCTTAGGCTGCCCCCTGTAGAAGATCAGGATCCGATCCCTCCCCAGAAAGGCTGATGAAGGGATGTGGGTGTCTCAATTACCTGAATGCCTCAACTTCTGCATGAAGGTCCAGGCCCCTGACCAGATACCATACTTGTCCAGATTTTTCTCAGGTACTCCCAATACCTCTCCATAGCGATTCATCCATGATATCAAAACAAGATAGTGATTCGTTACGGGTAAGAACGGTCACTTTCTTGACTTCGCTCTGGCGGGACACTGCTTGCACAGCAAAGTCCCGCCACTCTGGCTCGTTGTATCTCAGCTCATAGTTGAAGCAGAAGAGCTCAAGCCCCCTGGCAGTACAAAGCTGATATCAAACTCAGATGTACCATAGGGATGGATCAAGGCAAAGATGTCCGCTGCCTTGAAGTCCACACATCACTGCCACAGGGACACACATCACTGCCACAGGGACACACATTCCTACGATGCAAAAAGCCATTGCAAAAAGCCATCCCTGGAGCCCAGAGACGAGGATGACGGGACCCCACTTCCCCCAGCAGCGACATTGGCATAGCTTTAAACAGGGGCCGCCACTGGGGGAGCGACCGGACCAACCCCTGTATCCGCCACATTAACATTACCCACCTCCATATTACACTCAGTCGCGCCACCCGCACCACTAGTCACTCCTTCACTCACTTCACTGGTAATGATTTTGCATGACTCACTTCTTTCACATTAGTCACCACAACATTACTGACATCACTCACACTGGCTGGACCAGCAACAACATTAAGGGATGTAACCACGTCCGCATCTTCATGCACAAAGAATCCCCCCGCAGAGCATTGCCCAGAGGGGACCCCAACTCTTCTCTCACTTGTGCCCTCCGCCTCGTCAGTAGCTGATATCATTTTACGTTTTCGGGGACCAGGTAACAATCGCCGCTGGCCTTTACCCGGTATGGGGCACCGCTGATCTCCACTCCCCACACAATTTGCATTATCCCCAACACCGACACAAGAAAGAACTTTTTGTTTGGGAGGTCTGGAGCCTTCAACCCCAGCGACTCCCAACACTGGCGCCATATTCAAGTGATCAGCAGCAACAGCATGAAGAGGCGCCGAGGCAACCAAAGCTGTCACCAGTGCCGGGCTATCCTCCCGCTCCCCACTGGAAAGACCACTCTCAACGTCACCGACATGGGCATCCTGCTTCTGGCCTTCTTGTTTCACATTAGACCCAGGGGAAGAAGGAGCCACATTGCTACGACTCCTAGTGAAACGCCTGACTCCTGAGTTCTCTGCAGCGCTGGCCAGTAGCTGGTTACTACTGCCTCCCTAGACCGGGAAGCTGGACCCTGGTGCTTGCTGCTCTGGCTCATGCCTGGAACCCCCCCCCCCTCCCTGGAAGAGGAGAGAGCAGGCCCGTGTGTAAATGGAGCCTGCTTGGGGCTCAGAGCAGCAGCAGACACAGCCTCACACAGCAATAGACAGAGATAATGGGGATCATTTACTAAGGGTCCGAACGCCGCACTTTCGTCAGGTTTCCCAAATATTTTCTTTTTGCGCCAAATTGCCCCGCGACCAGATTTTGATGCATCGGCGCCGGCTAGCATGCAACAGAAATCGGGCGGCGTGGCCGTCGGACAATCCGACAGATTCGGACAAACCGCAGAATTTAAAAAAGGTTTTGTGATCAAGCACTCACATGCACCAGGAAGAAGTGGACTTCGGCGCAGCAGTGACACAGGAAGGAACTTGGACGCACGATCTTAGTGAATTGCGCCGGACCCGAATCCATATCGGACAACACACTGCGGGATCGCGACAGGACCGGGTAAGTAAATATGCCCCAATGAGCTAACGAGCTACTCCAGAGCTGCACTCACTATTCTGCTGATGGATTCCATATATTGAGTATCAGATTGAGGTTTGGTAGCCCTGTACATAGGAGGGCACTGTTTGGCTGATGGTGAAAGCCTTGTTGACATATGTATTTCCTCATTGATTATGGATTGTGTATTCATGAGAAACATTCTATCTATGGATGAAGGTGTATATCTATGGGATGTGGGGGTTTGCTTTCAGCACTGGACAGGTATAACTCTTACCCTAATGAGATTGACCTTGCATGCAGAACATCTTGCCCTTTTGAACTTTACTGTATAATTTGCCAAAATTCCCCTTCTTCTGAGGAAGCGTGAGAAACAATCTGCTCATCATCATCATCCACATGTGACCGGCCTGGTATGTTGTGCTCAGCTCCTCAGAATCCCAGCAGCAGAAGGATGTACTTTCCAAAGCCATTTCCTCAATTAGAAGCTCTGACACATGTCAGGGAATGATTAGCGCAAGGATACAACTCGGAATTTTCACGCACGTTGGTCGGAAAATTCCTGAGACATCGGTGCCCTCTGGATCGTGGACCAGGATGAGTCACTGCAAACTCTTCCCAAACAACAAATACTCTCGGTCCCATTAAAGGCTTCTTAATAGAATAATTCTGTTTGCATGTCATGACCCCCCTGCTGCCGCTGCTTTCTCATTCCCATTTCCAGAACTTTTTCCTTCTAATTGGGAACATGAAAACATTGCGCAGTCCCATCATCTGTGCCCGGGCAGAGTGAACTCAAACTGACACATTTGCGGGAATCTACTAAATCTGCCAGAGGATATCTGGTGGGATTGGCACAAGCTCTTTATATCCTTGACATCAAAATTTACACCCTGGAAAGTTACTTCAGATGAAATGTTTCATTTTGAAGTAGTTTTTCTTTGTCTTTAACCTTTTGGCTTCCTCTCCAGATGTCATTTAGCACAACCCGTGGTGCTGTCATAGTCTTATCTAAGGTTTTACTTAAGATTCAGAGCAGTCACAATGTTGACACAATGTAGCTCGAAGAGCAAGACACATTCGGGTCTTCCACGTCATCCCATTTCTCGTTCATGTTGTAGAGCTTTCATATTGTAAGAATACATGTTTGTTTCCAACCTGGTTTGTTGAGCTTCAGTCACTATCTATCTGCCATTTGACCATTTTCTGATTGTCCACATGTGACCTGCTCAGATATCCTGCATGTCCAACTACAGTTCTGCCTTTCGATCTTGTACTATGCTCTGGGCTAGAGTGTTGGTTCTGCACTTGGTTTGGGTGCTTGGGATTTGACCAATTACTTTAAATTAATTGACCAAATGCAACCTGCTCGGATATCCTGCATGTGCAACCACTTCTGAGTTATTGGTGAACTGTATTTGTATCTAACCTGGGTTGGTTAAGCTACTTTTGCAATCTTCCTGCCTTAAGCCAAGTGCTGTGACGGGTGCCCCCGCGACCCATTTCATGGGTTGCCGGCTCACCCATGTCCCTCTGTATACGCCAGTGCGGCGCTGCTTACCTCTCAGCGCTCCTGATCCTGGTCCTCTTGCAGTTTGCACGCTCCCCCATCTCGTAGGGCACGTGTGCGCTGGCTACAAAAAATTTAAAGGGCCACCGCACCGTTAATGGGTGCTGCTCATTTGCCAAAATTCTATATAAACCTGCCTCTCCCTGCACACCTTACCGGATCTTCGTGCCTTGTGCCCTAAAGAAAGCTGTGTTCCATACCCTTTGCTGGTTTAGTGATTTCCCCCCAGTTCCGTTCCTGACTACGCTCCTCCGCTGCCTGCTTCGACCTATTGCTACGTTCCCGGCTCTGACGCTGTGCTGCCTGTCCTGACCTCCTGCCTGTCCCCGACTACGATTCTGCTTAGCGTCTTTGTACCTTGCTTGGCTGCCACTGTGGTACCACGTCGTAGAAAGTCCAACTCGCTTTGCGGCGGGCTCTGGTGAAAACTGGGTGCCACTTAGATTCTGGTCCCAGGTGTCGGCTTATGTCATTGTCCGTGGTGGTCCAGTGGGTCCACTACCCCAGAAGCCTGACAAATTTTACCTATTTTTTGACTGCCACTGTGTCTGTCCATTCTGCCCTATGCATTGTAGCTGGATTCTCATTGTTGGTTCAGCACACTTGTTTCTAACCTTCAGTTACCATCTATGTGCCTTGGATTTGGCCTTCTACAATATTTCTATTGACCTAATGCAACCTGCTCAGATATCTTGCACTTCCGACTACAACGCTTCTGTACCACGCTTCTGATCTGAATTATTGTATTTCTTTCTAACCTGACTTGGTTAAGCTTCATTCCCAATCTTCCTCAATCTGCAATCAGCCTTAAAGGGGTTTTCCCACAAAAGACAATTCTCCAATCTCAATCCCCTACACAATAAAGATCATTTTAACCCCTTACTTTACAATGTTACTCAGTTTTATTGCTGTTTTAGCTCCTATAATTCCCTAGGCTGCTCAGTGCAAAAACCCAGAATGTGGGTTTTCTAAGCAGACACATTATTATCCATCTATTTGGTTACATTATCAGGGAACATTTGTATATACACTTTCATCTGGCTTCTGTACTAACACACTGATACACAGAGAGAAAGATAAGACAGATCAGAGATGCATGAGATGCCTATTACCCAGAGGTTGACAGACTTTTACACTGTCAGCTCTGCTACAACTCTGTTCTCACAGTTCTGTGCCTGCCTCCCCCTTCCCCCGAATCACTTATCTGCTTATAGTTTTCAGTTTCTCTATTCTGTTGAGCTATTTCCCTCCCTCAAGCTTCACCCTTCAGTTTGACAAATTGGAAACTGTTTAGATAATGAACTTTTTTCTACCATTCCATCTCTATATTTTAGTCATATGATCTAAATTGTAGGTTCAATCTACTTGCTTGTAACCTTGAGCTTGATTAATATCTATCTGCACAACTACAACGCTGCCTTTTGATTCAGTACCGCGCTGCTGATCCCTCTATCCTTTGCTTCTTACCTGAATTATAGGATCATTGTTCTTATTTCTAGCTTGGCTTGGTGGAGCTTGATTTGTTATCTACCTGCTTCAATCTTTGCTCATCTAATTGAGTTGACCAAACAGAATTATGAGTATTTCCTAATATTAATATTATTAGCAAACCATTACACAGAGATACTCTAAGGTAAAAAATCTTGTAAATGTGACCCATCCTGCACTGGTTCTTTCCTCGATAATCAGTTGAAGTGACCCAGTCACCAGATTTTACCCCCATTGAAATACTAGCCCCTCAGGAAGGGTAAATAAATGTCCTTTCTAGAATTCCCTCTTTTATGTGAAATCGCACCTCTTTACCTATGAAAAATCTCAAATTTCATCAAAATGAGCAGTGAAGAGTCAGATTTTGCTGGGATGAATCACTTTTAAAGAATGAAGGCAGAGGAGATGTCACTTGGTATCCCCTGATCTTAGGTTCTATAAAGATCCTGCTCCCACCCATTAATCTAAGTGCCTGTGTCTGAAGTTCTGTAGCTCACAGAGCAACAAATCCTGATGCAGTCCGAAAGATACATTTCTTATCTTTAATATGACACTAACAGCATGGTTGTAGTACTATAGAGCCGAAATACAGGCATCTGAATTTAAGCTTCCCCTGCATTCTCTAAAAGTTGCTCATCTCAAGCAAAAAGTGACTCTTTTCTGCTTGTTTTCACATGATTTTGTACAAGGTAAGTGGGTAAGATTTCAAATAAAAGAGGGAATTCTAGAAAGAATATTTCTTCCCCTACCTGAGGGGCTGTTCGTTTAATGGGGTAAATCTAGTGACAATCTATGTAACAATATTGGGGCACATTAACTTACCCAGTCCCTGCGCGATCCCTGATCCGGACTGTCCAACGAGGATGAACTCTGCCGAGATTCATGAAGATCATGCGCCCGATTTCCTACATGTGTCGCTTCCCTGCTCAGGTCCGCCGGAGTTCTCCATCTTCTTCCCGGTGTGTGTAAGTGCATGGCTTGCGACACATATGTTAACGTTAAATACCACACGTAGTCCGAATCCGTATGATTGTCCGACAGCCCGCCCCCGCGTGAAAGCCAGCGCGATTGTGACACAATACGATCGCGTGCGACACAATCCACGGCGCGATCCCCGAAAAGTCGGGAAGTCCAACAAAAATGCGGCCGCGGGACCCTTAGTAAATAAGCCCCAATATGTCCCTTGCAATACCAAGCCTGACCACATGGAGGGCTGTTCTAGAATCACGTCCATAGTCGGCAAGTAACAAAAAGAAGAAAAGAACACTATAAATTAAATTTTTTTATTAAAGGGGTATTCTCCTCTCGTCTCAGTATTCACATTTAGTTTCATTAATCTGCCATATATGTACATTTCTTAAATTAGATGTTATTAAAAAAAAATTACACCTGGGAAGATAATTTCTCATAAATGTAGTCATATGGTCCCTTAGAAACAAGTCTGTGTCCTTGGATACGACCACCTCTGCTGGAGGGATTACACAAAGACACAAAATGTCCGAGAATTACTGCATATCCTACAGCTGTCCTGTGGTAATGATTGCTGAATACAGGAGGTCAGGCAGGGCTCAATAGCCACAGTTGCCAAAATGTAAGGTGGTCATATCCAAGGAAGCCAAGGACAACATGGCTAAATTAGTGAGAGATTATCTTCATTTATATTTTTTTTAATAACATCCAATTGAAGAAATGTTTTCATGTGGCAAATGAATGAAATTAAATGTAGATGTCGCGATGGGAATATACCTTTAACCTGAGAGCGCACAACACCGGCAGAGACCCTGGTGTCTTTTCTTGACTGCCCTCTGACCTCGATGAAGGTGAAAAAGGCACGAAGCTCGTGAGTGGAGGACACACATGGATGTGATCTCCATGACATTTGGCCCAGAAGCTGTGAGTAACAGCAGTGGTATTTCATATGTTCCAATAAAACTAGAAATAGAGGATTCATTCCGCAGTCATATGGGGGGGGGGGGATCTTATGCAACGCTCTGCGGCCCCTTTACCTCACGGTGGCTGTAAATAGTTGTCAACATATTGCAAACAGATGCACATTAATTCTGACAATATTTGAAAACAGCCTGTGATGTGTTTGCATGTCAGGAAGTCAGTGAACAGAGCGCGGCGTCTGCGCCCCCCTGTTCCTACACGCGGGGTCATGCACGTGTCACTTGTAGATCTTACTACATCTCCTATCACTCATTGATGTCCCATCGCTGGGGGCTGGCAACGCATGGACATGGCACAGGTGGTGCACAGGGTGGTCCGCATGGTCAATTTCAGAGAGCAGCTTGGGTCTGGTGATTGGTAACATGCAATATTGAATATCCAGACCCTTTAAGTGGTAATCAGTACGGTTGTGGCTATACCGGGGTGCAAGGAACCCCCACAAGATAACAGTCAAGAGGATAGTAACAAAATAGAGGAAGGGCAACCCATTAGTGGATTATAATATAGACCCAAGCCTTCTAGGACACCCATGGCCACCCAAACCCTCACCAAATGTTATACTGAGAAGGACCATCACCCATCACACAAGAGCCATTTCAGGACCTCCAAAGGTCTTGAAACTACAGAAGAAACAAATCCTTAATACTCATATAGCCCAGGACAGTCTTAAACCACCCCTAAGTCTACCGTAGCAAAGTCAAAGTCAGTAGAAAGCTGAAACACAACACCAGGAAGGCGAAACGTCAATACCAGGAATTGCACCACACGAACCAGGCATCTACAGGACTACCCAGAAGTAATGAAGAGACAGGTGGTAAACAGTACATGGGCGTGGGACCCACCGATCGACTGTAGAGACCACAGAGTTCCAATAAGTGATATTAATGTCCTGTGAAGCATAAGCAGCACTTACTGGAGCACGGTGACTGCTTCACTCATCTCACCGGTGGTGGTGCCGGGTGATGGTCCAACACCATCGCATGGAATATCCATTTTTGATCAGGATTGGAATTAACAAGTAAGAACACTTGCTCTTCTACTTCTTTTTACCCCTCACTCCAGAAGGAAGTGCTCTACATTCAAGGAATGGCCTCCTGACTTCTCATTAGTTAGGCCAATGTCATGAGGGGGCACTAGTTTGCCCCTGTAACCCCATGGCACCAGCCAGGACAGGGAAAGAGCTTCAGAGGAGGACTACGCCTTAAGATATGAACCAAGGCTGAGCAGCGTGAGTAACTAATTCTCTTGTTATGGACCTCTAGAACTGGATTGAGGTAGCTTAAAGGGAACCTGTCACCAGGAGAGCCATTTTTAGCACTCCCCCAGTCCCCACAGAGCATAGTACATACACTGCCAAAGTGTTTTTGTATAAAAATTAGGTTTTACAGAAAAAAAGATATGTTATATTGTACTTTTCATTAGCATGTGCTGTGTGACGAGGCAGTTGCCTAATGGGAGGAGCTGGAAAGGAGCAGTCCCCCCCATCCTTGGGAAACATGTGACCTTTTCAAATATACGAATAACTCGGGATTGGCTGTAGAGGAGCAGGGGGCGTCGCTAAGCCCAGTGATGGGTGTTTTCATATATTTGAAAAGGTCACATGGAGGAGCTGTATCCCAAGGGTGGGGGGGAAACTGCTCCTTTCCAGCCCCTCCCAATAGGCAACTGCCTAGTCACACAGCACATGCTAATGAAAGGTACAATATAACATATCTTTTTTTCTGTTAAACCAATTTTTAATACAAAAACACTTTGGCAGCGTATGTACTATGCTCTGTGGGGACTGGGGGAGTGCTAAAAATGGCTCTCCTGGTGACAGGTTCCCTTTAATTCTCATTCTATCTCCTGACTGGTGGAACCCCTCGATGTATTCTGCATGGTCCACAGAGTGTAACTTCTCAGATAGACACTCAAAGACAAGGCTCATCAGAAGCCAAATAAAGAGCAGAAATAAACCAGAGGAAACCAACGTAAACATGGAGGGAACTCAATGCAGATGTCGTCCTTGTCTTAATTCGAGACCTGAGTGCTACAAGACACTGGGTTCAGAAATCTTTGTTTCCTCATTTCACACATGGAAAATAAATGCTCCAAAAATAAGTTTAGCCAGCTCACTTCTACCTTCAGATTGTGGGACAGGAAGTATTGACAGCTACCTTCCTGTTAGCCATGTAAGCTAAAGTGTTGGCCACAGAAGCTACATTTCTAAAGCTCACTTCCCCTTGATAGTCAGTCCCAGTGAAAAAAATTCCTTGTTGGTCACAAACCAGGACAACACACGTAGCCTTGCTACATCCATTCACTCACACACAGCTCTGCTACATCCATCCATTCACTCACAAACAGCTCTGCTCCATCCATCCATTCAATCACACACAGCTCTGCTCCATTCGTCCATTCACTCACACACAGCTCTGCTCCATCCATCAAATCACACACAGCTCTGCTCCATCCGTTCACTCACACACAGCTCTGCTTCATCCATTCACTCACACACAGATCTGTTACATCAATCCATTTACTCACACACAGCTTTGCTACAATCATTCACTCACACACCTCTTGATGCATTCACTCACTTAGGTCTGTTACATGCATTCACTCACCTGAACACACTCAGCACTGCTCCAGCTATACACACACACACACACATACAGCTCTTCTGTATAACCTCAGCCATAACTTCTTCTCTGGTCCCATCTCCTGGCAGTTTAAGGACCTTGCAGTGATACAGTAAGCATGTGATCAGTCACATGCTTCTGACCTCATTCTAGGTCCTGCAGTAATACTCATGTCGGTAAGAGCAAAGAGAGGGAGAGGTGCAAAGTCTCTGCTTTTATAGTCTGAAAAATACAGAAACCTGCAAAAAGTGTCCTAAACTGATTGAATGAGACAAAAATTATGTAATAATGTTTGTATTGAGTATTAAACCAATTAACTAAGACTGAAACCATTGAACTTATTCATTAAAAGTAACTCACTTTTGCATTAGTTATTGTCGAAAGTAAATGTTTGGTATTTTTTGCTATCCCAATGCTGGAGGCTGCTGGAATCAGCCAATATGTGGGGGGATCTCAAGTGTTGGACTCACCATTCTGATATTTATGACCTTTCCTATAGAAAGATCATCAATATGACAAACCTGAAAAACCCGGAGTCCCCGGTGGTTGCCAGTGTCACCAGGGACCTTCATGATGTAAGTTTTTATTGTTTAATTGATGGGAAGGGTTAAAGATGTCTCTTCCTCCGACGACTCTTCATCTTATTCTTTCCTGTGAATGTAACTTCAAATATGTTTTATTTTCAGGTCTCGGAACCTCTTCAAGATGTAACCACTAATCTCTGTTTGTTGTTAGCATAGTATCTGTTTCTTAGTAAGCTGAGCAAGCCATGGATCAACGTGTAAGACGATGCCAAACCACAAAGACGCTGAATGGAATTCTGAAGGATCTGAAAATGTCTTAATGCCTACAGTATAAACAGTATAAACAGTATGCATCTCTGGAAGCGGAGCGAAGCTTTCATGTCTTCTCCTCTTAAGGAAATACTTGTTTCCTGAGGGTAGGTCCTTCATCCCCGATGCTCCCCTCTTTTGCGTTCTCAGATGACATCATTATGTCGGAGGTGACAAAAGCAAGTTACTAAAATTAGGTCAGAGTTTTCCTTGGAAATTTAGGTCTCTCAAAATTGATTAGTTCCATATTGATTAGTTTTATTGAAACCAGTATGCCACATGTACGTAGCCCTGATTATTACATCAGGGACAGTGGCCATGGACAATTTTACATCTAACCTTCTAGGTTCTGAAGACTAATAATTGACCAGGATGGATGGTCCAAACAATGTGCACAGAATTGCACATATCAACAAATGAGATGTTTTTCATACATGTGGTATGTAATAATGGTGGGCCATGACGGGAAGTACAACCAAACAACAGAACACCAGTAATCGAGACTTGAAGGTAGATTTTACCACTTTCGAGATACATGGGAGATGCGCCACATGGGAGCAGCTACATGGGAGATGCACCATGTTCTTCATCTGGATGGCTTGTCCTCTATTACAGAACCTATTGTAAGGAATAGGAAATGTCTTATGGGTAAAGAAAGGTGGGGCCATATTTTCTTTATATAGAATATAATTTGCAGTTTTATTTAGAAAGATTTAGGAATGTTTGTTTTTCCTTCTCTCATCTTGGTTGACATTTGGGAGGTTTTGGAACCAATTAGATTTCTATAGAGCTAAAGTGTCAAGTTGTCTTCATCTTACAGTATATTGTTCATCCTGGAATGAACTTTAACTAGAAAGACCTAGGTGCCTCATAGCAATGTTTTTAACCTGAACCTGGTTAGACCTACTTACACTGGCCAACCATCAGCAAGATTTACTGGTTTCTGATCAAAGTAGTCATCTGTGAGTGGAGGACATCAAAATAGTCACACTATACATTCGAGAGGCATTGGAACCAATAACTAGATTTTTTATTGAGTTATGGTCTCAAGTTGCTTGACTTTGTTTTAAAATGTCATCCCACAATGGTAAAAACTGGAGAGACCTCTGTAACTTATGATGTTGTATCTGGCAAGAGCCACTTACACTGGCCAACCATCAACATGATTTACTGGTTAGAAGTCATCAGTCACTGGATGACATCAAAAATAGTTAAAAAGCTAGACTGTTGGTAGTGCAATTTATAGATATTGATGCCGAGAGCCTGGGATTGGTAAGAACTATTACTGAGAAGCTTTGATGCCTCCTCTTGATGTCGAGAATCTATGATCTTTGTGAGATCTTCGGTAATACATCTACTGACGTTACCGAGTGGATGATAAAGTAATCACACTTCCAGATAGATCATATGTTTTCACAAAAACAACAAGACTCTTCCTTCATCATCATCCCAACTTAACCAAAACTGACCTCGCGCAAAGAGATGTCTCCTCACCTCGCATCACTTATCACTTCCAATTTTGCTCAAGGATGAATAAAAATAAACGGCTTTATCTTGTTTTACTGGAATTTCCCGATGAGCTTGGGATAAGTTCCCACTTGGACTGCCGCCACCGTTTCACTAAGTTGCCTGGCAAAAAAGCAAGAAGGCTAATAAAAATATGGTGTTTTCTCAAAAATATGTATGTTATTCGTAGACCGTGTTTTTCACATCAGAGAGACCTGCCTTCTGCCAAGAGCATCTGAAGCAAATGGATCCTTGGATTTACTTGTGGGTGCCTTGATTGTATAAAAATTTAATACTAATGGATTCGGAGCCTTCGTCGGAGCAAGGGGTCTTAGAGACGTCTAACATTTTAAACCGAGTCATCGCATGATGATCAGGTAGAGGGGGAAGAGAAACAATAGGATTACCGAACATGAAACCTTTTCCAGTACATTAGCCAAAAATGGAGGTTTATCCACTTGGTTTTTAAAGCCGGAGATCAAATGTTTGCTTTCCTGAGGATTTCAATGGGAACAGTGTGTGACAGAGCAGACGGAACAATGACTGGGGCTGACCGGGCTACATTGGAAGAGCCCTTTGCCTTTACGACATGCTCGTATTTACTTGGATATGAGCAGTGAGCTCGCTTCTAAGGTAGAAGGAGCCACAGAAGACTTTAGAAGCCTTACTCTCACACTTCATAAAAGTGGGTTTCCAACAGCTCTCACTCTATTTCACAAACAACAGTAGCTTCCAGTTT
Source organism: Engystomops pustulosus (assembly GCF_040894005.1). NCBI lineage: Eukaryota > Metazoa > Chordata > Amphibia > Anura > Leptodactylidae > Engystomops > Engystomops pustulosus. The sequence continues at coordinate 287,681,376 of NC_092411.1, forward strand.
TAATATAAAGTCAGCCAAATTTTTATACTCTTTGTGCAATGGGATTTTCCCATACGAACCCTCCCTATTTTAGAGTAGCAGAACCTGGTAAGATTTCCCCAGTGCAGAATTTCTTCTACGGAGCTTACGGCTCGAGTTTTCTCAGACCAGACACACTGACTCCAGTCCTCAGTCCCTTTGACATCAGCCAATAGCAAAAGTTGCCTATTTTTTTTTTTTTCTTGAATAAATCGAGGATACATAGCATTTTCCCCATTTCCACTTAAGTCTATATTATGTTTCTCTCTACTGGGAGCTCATTAAATTCAATATTAATGTCTGCATGCTGGAGATGGGGTTTTAATAGTGAGCACAAAGTCGGACATTTACACAAAACAGAAGGACAAATTTATAATACAGGACCTTCGAGAAGTTTTAGCTCCTCAATAGATTTCTGCCATAGCAACAACAACATTTACCTTTGAATGTAACTATTTTGCTGAAATTCATATTTTTTTGCTACTTTACTTGTTTGCTTTTTTAAACAACTGATTAGGTGTCTTGCTATTGAGGTGACTTGTTATTGAGGTGTCTTGTTATTGAGGTGTCTTGCTATTGAGGTGTCTTGCTATTGAGGTGTCTTGTTATTGAGGTGTCTTGCTATTGAGGTGTCCTGTTATAGAAGTGTCTTGCTATTGAGGTGTCTTGCTATTGAGGTAACTTGCTATCGAGGTGTCTTGCTTTTGAGGTGTCTTGTTATTGAGGTGTCTTGCTATTGAGGTGTCTTGCTATTGAGGTGTCTTGTTATTGAGGTGTCTTGCTATTGAGGTGTCCTGTTATAGAAGTGTCTTGCTATTGAGGTGTCTTGCTATTGAGGTAACTTGCTATCGAGGTGTCTTGCTTTTGAGGTGTCTTGTTATTGAGGTGTCTTGCTATTGAGGCGTCTTGTTATTGAGGTGTCTTGCTATTGAGGTGTCTTGCTATTGAGGTAACTTGCTATCGAGGTGTCTTGCTTTTGAGGTGTCTTGTTATTGAGGTGTCTTGCTATTGAGGTGTCTTGTTATTGAGGTGTTTTGTTATTGAGGTGTCTTGCTATTGAGGTGACTTGCTATCGAGGTGTCTTGCTATTGAGGTGTCTTGCTGTTGAGGTGTCTTGTTATTGAGGTGTCTTGCTATTGAGGTGACTTGCTATCGAGGTGTCTTGCTATTGAGGTGTCTTGCTATTGAGGCGTCTTGTTATTGAGGTGTCTTGCTATTGAGGTGTCTTGCTATTGAGATTTCTTGCTATTGAGGTGTCTTGCTATTGAGGTGTCTTGTTATTGAGGTGTCTTGCTATTGAGGTGTCTTGTTATTGAGGTGTCTTGCTATTGAGGTGTCTTGTTGTTGAGGTGTTTTGTTATTGAGGTGTCTTGCTATTGAGGTGACTTGCTATCGAGGTGTCTTGCTATTGAGGTGTCTTGCTATTGAGGTGTCTTGTTATTGAGGTGTCTTGCTATTGAGGTGACTTGCTATCGAGGTGTCTTGCTATTGAGGTGTCTTGCTATTGAGGTGTCTTGTTATTGAGGTGTCTTGCTATCGAGGTGTCTTGCTATTGAGGTGTCTTGCTATTGAGGTGTCTTGTTATTGAGGTGTTTTGTTATTGAGGTGTCTTGCTATTGAGGTGTCTTGCTATTGAGGTGTCTTGCTATTGAGGTGTCTTGTTATTGAGGTGTCTTACTATTGAGGTGTCTTGCTATTGAGGTTTCTTGCTATTGAGGTGTCTTGCTATTGAGGTGTCTTGCTATTGAGGTGACTTGCTATCGAGGTGTCTTGTTATTGAGGTGTCTTGTTTTTGAGGTGTCTTGCTATTGAGGTGTCTTGCTATTGAGGTTTCTTGCTATTGAGGTGTCTTGTTATTGAGGTGTCCTGTTATAGAAGTGTCTTGCTATTGAGGTGTCTTGTTATTGAGGTGTCTTGCTATTGAGGTGTCTTGCTATTGAGGTTTCTTGCTATTGAGGTGTCTTGTTATTGAGGTGTCCTGTTATAGAAGTGTCTTGCTATTGAGGTGTCTTGCTATTGAGGTGTCTTGTTATTGAGGTGTCTTGTTATTGAGGTGTCTTGTTATTGAGGTATCTTGTTATTGAGGCTTCTTGGTATTGAGGTGTCTTATTATTGAGGTGTCTTGCTATTGAGGTGTCTTGTTATTGAGGTGTCTTGTTATTGAGGTGTCTTGCTATTGAGGTGACTTGCTATCGAGGTGTCTTGTTATTTAGGTGTCTTGTTTTTGAGGTGTCTTGCTATTGAGGTGTCTTGCTATTGAGGTTTCTTGCTATTGAGGTGTCTTGTTATTGAGGTGTCCTGTTATAGAAGTGTCTTGCTATTGAGGTGTCTTGCTATTGAGGTGTCTTGCTATAGAGGTGTCTTGTTATTGAGGTGTCTTGTTATTGAGGTGTCTTGTTATTGAGGTATCTTGTTATTGAGGCTTCTTGGTATTGAGGTGTCTTATTATTGAGGTGTCTTGCTATTGAGGTGTCTTGCTATTGAGGTGTCTTGTTATTGAGGTGTCTTTTTATTGAGGTGTCTTGCTATTGAGGTGACTTGTTATTGAGGTGTCTTGTTATTGAGGTGTCTTGCTATTGAGGTGTCTTGCTATGAAGCCCATCACTTTGAATATTCATCATCCTAAATCATTGTCACAATGTAGCTCAGTATTGACATATTTTTATCAGCAATTAATGGTCATATATATGGCTGGGACCAGTCCATTTGCCAAGGCAATTGTGGCCTACTAGTTACCAACCTGACTGGCACTATGATGATATCACCAGATGAACATTATTAGAACTTCGAGAAGTGAGTGGTCTCTGTTCCTGGAGAACCAGTGGACTTTCCCGTGGATCCAATGGAAGACCCAGCGCAATACGTTCCAAGAGTAGTTTAATATTAAAATACGTACATAAACAAGGGTGATAAAAGAACAAGACGCGTTTCGGAACCGGACCGGATCCTTCATCAGTTGTGTTAATATTAAACTACTCATGGAATGTATTGCGCCGGGTCCTCCATTGGATCCATGGGAAAGTCCACTGGTTCTCCAGGAATAGAGAGCACTCACCTCTTGTATCCCGATTGGTAATAGCACCGAGACCACCTCCAGGAGGCAGCATCTCGTTCCACTCCAGATACGTCTACATGTGTTGTGCCATTAGCACAACATTGGAAGGTGAGTTCACATTCTGTGTATGCACCGTATCACCTCCTTGAGATAACCCGCACATTGAGTGCCCCCAGCTCTTTGCTTCTTCTCTTCTTCAATCATTAGAACTTCACAATTCCAAAATGTTCCCTGGAACAGATACTAGAAGGTTTATCGTAGTCACACAAAAATGTTATCCAATATCATCTATCATTTTGTCTGGATTGTATGTGCTATCCTTCCATTGTGGGATATCGAGATGGAAACAATCTAAGTCATTTGTTTGGGTTCATGTTCTTTAGAGGCTCCACAGGTCTCCAATTGTGCTCTATGTTTCACAAGGTAGAGAGAATGAATCGAAATGGTTTGGTGCTTCTTCTGATCTTACAATATAAATATATTTTCATTAGAGAGAAGACCAAACACCCTGGTCAGAGCTTTGACTAGTCTAAAGACCCAGACCATTGAGTGGGATCCTGCATGTCATGACTTAAGAAATTCCCCAACAGTTGGGTTCTGGAATAATAGGGTTTTACTCTTTTATCCTTATAAATGTATATTTATTTCATATGATTTAATACAAATTCAAATATTTTTGTAACTGAGATCTCCAGATAACGACTCCGGAGCAAGGACGAGTGAACTGCACATGTGAGGACACATCATGTTGGGTTCTTCCAGTTTTATAGACATCCAGGTCATTTAAGTAAGTCATTTTCTTCGGAGAACAGCCCAGCACATGAAACAGAATCCTACACAATGCCTTAACCATTCATACTGAGATCTGCATTAGGCGTCTCGGAGGTTTCGAGAAGATGAAATACAAATATGACATCGACTGATTTTCCTGCTATTGGTTAGTGGTCCTGTCACTTAATTAGCACAGTCCTACACTTGTGCTTGATCCCAGATACTTCTTACTTTTAGTCCAATCTTCAAAGCCTATTTGTTCTGAGGGGAAGTCAAGTTCTATCTCACCAACTACTACTAGTTATAATGGGTCAAGCAAGGGACCTCTAATTTAAATTTATGGCACATGGAGAAAAATATTAGACCATTGGATTGTAACAAAATTCCATTTGTTTTCAGAAGAGATAAGCAGGGGGACAAAGGAAACCGAAGTGACAAGACCAGAGCCATGGCACAGACAGAAAAATGTATTGGGAAGATGGAAGCCCATGTTGATATTGATTGGGCTTTTGGTTGGTCACTCGTCATAGTGACTTGTAATCGATTCATCATTCTCTTCTGAAGGCTTCAGTAGAGTGTTCAGTGATGAAAAGGTGTGGGTACTGAACCTCACCTGGCTGTGGTGTAGTTGCCTACTGAAATCTGTTAGGTGTGAATGACGATGCCCTTGATTTTAGGAATAAAGACTAAATGATGCAGTTGAATAAGCTTCTCATGTCACACTTTACGTTACTGCACACAGTCCCAGTGAGATCTTTTCATACCTTGTAGCCCTTCATTGGCATTGCAAAATTCACTGTTCTTCTGGACCATCACTGGATTCCTGGACTTATTTTGGGGTTACAGCTGATGACAAGGGCTCTAACCATTTCATGATGGCAATATTGGGTCCTTCTTCTCTGTAGGCAGATAACCCTCTAGATACTAAAGATTGGTGAACTTGTTTCCTGTTTGACTCTCCTGTTAATGGGGTTTACCCACAAAACAAGTTAGGCCCTCTCCACAGGGCTTAATTTGCAGATCAGTGGGGGTCTCAGTGAGCCCCCATTCTCGTAACCTGTGGGGGGTCTCATCACTTTTGTTGGAAAACCCCTTTAAGCTCCATATTGGTCTGGAGGATAAAAAAGCATTGGAAGAGAAATGGCTCTGCAAAGTTCAGTTATGTTCAGAGGAGAACAGAGGTGTCGCAATGTAGAAAGAAGGGCCTGGAGGTAACGTGGATACATGGATGGAACAGCAAATCTGGGATCATTGCTCCCATAGACATCATTGGGGAGAAACAATTTATTTTCATGACAGCTTGGAGTCTTTATGAGAGTCTTCATTCGTCTTTATGGAGTCTCCATTCATCAGGATCAGTAACAGTTTGCCTGTGGCACACTGTTCCAGATCCATAATAAAATTACCATACTATAATACATTATAATATTTCAGTATATGGTAGAGGTGAGCAGACCCTTTTTTGCACAAATTTTTTTTTACAAAAAGTCACAATTTTGTAAAATCTATTAAAACCAAAAAATCCTATATAAATTTGGTATCTCTGTGATTGCAGTGACTCAAAGAATAAAGGGGAGTAGTCATTTAGAGCACAAAATGAAAGCCATTAAAACAGAGCCCATCAAGACAATCGTGCATATGGGTTTTCTGTCAATTTCATCGCTTTTGGAATTTGTTCTCAGCTTCCTAGTCACATAACTCACTAGAACGATGAGTTATGTCCTCATACATCTCTACACCAAAAAATAAGAAAGGTTATAGATCATTGAAGTTGGGGAGAGAAAAAAAGCAAAATGGAAAAAGGGTGCCAGTGGGAAGGGGTTAATGAATTTATTATTTCCTATATTTGATCCTTTGCTATGTTTCTCTACAATGTCCTCATGTGCCCTCTGCTCCCCCCAAGCAGTGCAGGTCCACCCCTCACTTGTAGGTGTCTAGGAGTGAAGAGATTTCCTGTGCCATAACTTATTTGTTATATGTCTACAAAGGATTGATATTAGAGGTGACTGGGATAGAAGGCTTTAATTTGGGGTTACATATTTGTAAAACAAGCTGACTCCAATTATTAGATCAGTTCAAAGAGAAGGTCTATGAGATGGCAGATTATCCGGCTGCAAGAAGCAGTCTCATGGCTAATAGGCTTCAGAGACATCGTCCTCCCTAATGGGGAACAGATGCTTCCTGTACCGCTAGACACTGGCCATTGTGTACAGCCACTCTACACATCAGCAAAGCCAAGGCATGGTCTTCTCCTCTTACCACCAGCTCCTGGTACCTACACCTCGTGCCATCAAAATTTTCTGGTACTCCTGCTACCTCCACCAATTGCTACAAAGACCTACTGTTCATTCCACCTACTGGCACCACATCATCCTTTTACCTCCGCCTACTGCTACCTCCAGCTTCTGGTACCACTTAATTCCGCTTCCTCTCATCTCCAACACCTGGTACCACCATCTTCTGTTACCTCCACCTTCTGGCATCACCATCTTCTGTTACCTCCACCTCCTGCTACCACTACCTTCTGGTGCCTCTACCACCACTTAACTCCACATGCTATCAACTCCACCTCCTAGTACCTCCACCTCTACTTAACTCCACTTGCTCTCAACTCCATCTCCTGGTACCTCCATCTCCACTTAACTCCTCATGCATTGATGTCCATCTCCTGTTATTCTACCTTCAGCTACCACCATTCTCTGTTACCTCCACCTCCTGTTATCTCTACCTCCTGCTACCACCATTCTCTGTTACCTCTACCTCCTGTTATCTCTACCTCCAGCAACCACCATTCTCTGTTACCTCCACCTCCTGTTATCTCTACCTCCAGCTACCACCATTCTCTGTTACCCCAACCTCCTGCTATCTCTACCTCCTGCTACCACCATTCTCTGTTACCTCCACCTCCTGTTATCTCTACCTCCTGCTACCACCATTCTCTGTTACCTCCACCTTCTCTTATCTCTACCTCCTGCTACCACCATTCTCTGTAACCTCCACCTCCTGTTATCTCCAGCTCCTGCTACCACCATTCTCTGTTACCTCCACCTCCTGTTATCTCTACCTCCTTCTACCACCATTCTCTGTTACCTCCACCTCCTGTTATCTCTACCTCCTGCTACCACCATTCTCTGTTACCTCTACCTCCTGTTATCTCTACCTCCTGCTACCACCATTCTCTGTTACCTCCACCTCCTGCTATCTCTACCTCCTTCTACCACCATTCTCTGTTACCTCCACCTCCTGTTATCTCTACCTCCTGCTACCACCATTCTCTGTTACCTCCACCTCCTCTTATCTCTACCTCCTGCTTCCACCATTCCCTGTTACCTCCACTTCCTCTTATCTCTACCTCCTGCTACCACCATTCTCTGTTACCTCCACCTTCTCTTATCTCTACCTCCTGCTACCACCATTCTCTGTAACCTCCACCTCCTGTTATCTCTACCTCCTGCTACCACCATTCTCTGTTACCCCCACCTCCTGCTATCTCTACCTCCTGCTACCACCATTCTCTGTAACCTCCACCTCCTGTTATCTCTACCTCCTGCTACCACCATTCTCTGTTACCTCCACCTCCTGTTATCTCTACCTCCTGCTACCACCATTCTCTGTTACCTCTACCTCCTGTTATCTCTACCTCCTGCTACCACCATTCTCTGTTACCTCCACCTCCTGCTATCTCTACCTCCTTCTACCACCATTCTCTGTTACCTCCACCTCCTGTTATCTCTACCTCCTGCTACCACCATTCTCTGTTACCTCCACCTCCTGTTATCTCTACCTCCTGCTACCACCATTCTCTGTTACCTCCACCTCCTGCTATCTCTACCTCCTGCTACCACCATTCTCTGTTACCTCCACCTCCTGTTATCTCTACCTCCTGCTACCACCATTCTCTGTTACCTCCACCTCCTGTTATCTCTACCTCCTGCTACCACCATTCTCTGTCACCTCCACCTCCTGTTATCTCTACCTCCTGCTACCACCATTCTCTGTTACCCCCACCTCCTGTTATCTCTACCTCCTGCTACCACCATTCTCTGTAACCTCCACCTCCTGCTATCTCTACCTCCTGCTACGACCATTCTCTATGACCTCCACCTCCTAATACCCTTACCTCCTGCTACCACCATTCTCTGTTACCTCCACCTCCTGTTATCTCTACCTCCTGCTACCACCATTCTCTGTTACCTCCACCTCCTGTTATCTCTACCTCCTGCTACCACCATTCTCTGTTACCTCCACCTCCTGCTATCTCTACCTCCTGCTACCACCATTCTCTGTTACCTCCACCTCCTGTTATCTCTACCTCCTGCTACCACTGTTTTCTGTTACCTCCACCTCCTGCTTTCTCTACCTCCTGCTACCACTATTCTCTGTTACCTCCACCTCCTGTTATCTCTACCTCCTGCTACCACCATTCTCTGTTACCTCCACCTCCTGTTATCTCTACCTCCTGCTACCACCATTCTCTGTTACCTCAACCTCCTGTTATCTCTACCTCCTGCTACCACCATTCTCTGTTACCTCCACCCCCTGTTATCTCTACCTCCTGCTACCACCATTCTCTGTAACCTCCACCTCCTGTTATCTCTACCTCCTGCTACCACCATTCTCTGTTACCTCCACCTCCTGTTATCTCTACCTCCTGCTACCACCATTCTCTGTAACCTCCACCTCCTGTTATCTCTACCTCCTGCTACCACCATTCTCTGTTACCTCCACCTCCTGTTATCTCTACCTCCTGCTACCACCATTCTCTGTTACCTCCACCTCCTGTTATCTCTACCTCCTGCTACCACCATTCTCTGTTACCTCCACCTCCTGTTATCTCTACCTCCTGCTACCACCATTCTCTGTTACCTCCACCTCCTGTTATCGCTACCTCCTGCTACCACCATTCTCTATGACCTCCACCTCCTGTTATCTCTACCTCCTGCTACCACCATTCTCTATGACCTCCACCTCCTGTTATCTCTACCTCCTGCTACCACCATTCTCTGTTACCTCCACCTCCTGTTATCTCTACCTCCTGCTACCGCCATTCTCTGTTACCTCCACCTCCTGTTATCGCTACCTCCTGCTACCACCATTCTCTGTTACCTCCACCTCCTGTTATCTCTACCTCCTGCTACCACCATTCTCTGTAACCTCCACCTCCTGTTATCTCTACCTCCTGCTACCACCATTCTCTGTTACCTCCACCTCCTGCTATCTCTACCTCCTGCTACCACCATTCTCTGTTACCCCCACCTCCTGTTATCTCTACCTCCTGCTACCACCATTCTCTGTTACCTCCACCTCCTGCTATCTCTACCTCCTGCTACCACCATTCTCTGTAACCTCCACCTCCTGTTGTCTCTACCTCCTGCTACCACCAACACCATAATCAGGTGTTACTGGTGGGGTGAGGAGATCCCACTGTGATGTTTCCTGCCAGATAGGGATATTATCCCCTTTACTTCAGGGTGATGATGTATTATCATTGGTTGACTTGATAGACCTGCATCTCATGCTGAACTTTTCTTTGGTCTCACTATGGACCATGAAGCTTTAGGAGAAGATGCATCTTCTTCTGGTTCCTTCAAGTAGTTCCTTAGACCTGCACCTAGAAGACACAGACCACAGTGAGCCACCGCAACACATAGTAGCCTTAGTACTTGTGTAATAATGGACGTCTACATCATATTCACACATGAAACTCAGAACAATCTACTCCTTTGATGATCTGATATAAAAACAGAGTAACTGAGATGGGGTGAGATCCCCCCGTGGCGTTCTCTCTAACTGCCAGATGGGGATGTGATTGTTTTTGTTGGTAACCTCTAATATTTTTCAGATCTTCAGTTTTGATTAATATCCAGAAAATGTATTAATTCCACAAAAACATAATTATTTCCCTCTTCGCTGAGACATCGCAGCGGGACAAAGGTTTTCATTGTTCCTTCTGCACTTCTGTGGTTTCTACAATTAGGTCTTAAGAACGTACAAAGCTCGCTATGTTTCCTTCTTGGAAGAAATGACTCCTGCATCTTACTGTGACTCCGCCATATGCTTTTAATAGGGTTTGATCAGCTCCTATATGTTGTCATATATCAAGGCTTAATAGGTGGTATACATGTGAAGCCCCTTTATACCGCACACACAGGGGAGCAATCAGCCTGCGGCCATAGACCTTCTCCTGTCCTCCGCTCATTAGCCATGGCGGGTGATTAAAATATTGCGGCTCCTTCTCAAATAAACACTAATTATACGGTACAGGAGGCTAAATGCAGGTATTGTGCCCCAGACAGTGAGTAATACTACTGTAATCCTGCCCTGAGATGGATGATCAGCATTTCCATATCTCTTAAAGAAGTGCTCTACTCTTTTTGAAGGGTCCCGGGACTCTGTGTTAGTAATGAGACTTCCAATAAACAACTTACAGCGCCACCACAGGAGAACGGAAGCATTACAGAATGAAAGGGTATGAGAGGGTGAGAGACACTTCTCTGAAGTCCACTTTTTTAGGATCAATGGAGGTCCCTGTGATGAGACCACAACCAGCGTTACACTGTTGGAATTGTCATTTGACAGGGTTTCGGTCGTTGCAATTTTTGACATAATTTCTTGTGTTTTCTGTTTCCTGGGCTTCTCACCTTACACCTGGAAGCAGAACACAAGTGGGAACCAAGTTTCACTTCACTGAGGCAACCCAGCACTTACTAATGGTATTGCTGAGGTATCCTTCCCCCGAGGTAGCCAACTGGTACCATCCAGTGATTAAACTCTACTACATATCTGATCCAGCTCAGTTACAGAAAAAAGCCCCAACTTTGTTACTCTAAGTGATCCTAACCTGCTACAGAAAATTATCAAAGCTCTGCTAAGCCAAGACAACAACAGAACTACTTCATCGCTGCTTCACTACAGCTCTACTTTACTGCTGCTCCGCAACAGTTCTGCTTTTCCATTCCTGATGTACAGATGCAGCACTGGATAACATGACTTGCTTAACCCATTAACCAGATATGATAACTCAGTCTGTAGTGTAAGTGAATAGAGGGAATCACCCATTTTCTGTGATAACTAAATGGATTATCTCCCTTTAAGTCATGTTAACCAGTTCGGCATCAGTACCATAACATGCGCAGCCTAGCTGCCCCAAGTACAGCTGCCACCGCCTCGTGACATCCACTCTTCAAAAAGGAAAGCAAAAGAACAATAAACATACAAGAGGGACAATCCGCACAGCTACAATAGTGTCTCATGATAAAGTGGATCCCCAAAATGCGGTCTAGTCCCTATTCCTTTGTTTTATGACCCTGCAATATTTTGCAGAAGATTCGGAGCTGAGAGCTCATATGCACCTAATTATTTCTGTCCTGAATATTTTTATGCAAGGGGATCATACGCCATTTATAATACTGGTATGTATGCAGCAGTGTAGCCATTAGGCCTACTAAAACATCATGGCCATAAGCGACTGCTACCTTTGTGCTTCCCATAGCTATATCACAGCTGCAATCGGCTGAAATGAAACATTGGGGCACATTTACTTACCCGGTTTAGTCGAGATCCAGCGGCGCGTTCTCCGACACAGATTCGGGTCCGGCCGGGATTCACTAAGGTCGGTGTGCCGATATCCACTAGGTGTCGCTGCTGCGCCAAGGTCCGCTGGAGTTCACCTTCTATTTCTTGGTGCATGTAAGTGCGTGTCAAGCAACACTTTTTTTTCTTAAATATCGCGGTTTTTACGAATCCGTCGGCCATGCCCCCCGATTTCCATTGCATGCAACCCAGCGCCAAAATCCAATTGCGTGCGCCAAAATCCATGGGGAATTCGGCACATATTGGAAATCGTCGGGATACCCGATGGAATTGCACGATTTGGACCCTTAGTAAATGGGCCCCAAAGAGGGAAAAATTTATAGGGATCTGAATACTTTGCATACCCATTGTATGTGATGGTTACAGTCCGACCAGTACCCCCTGATGAAGACCCCCAGCAGCACAGAATATTTCAGAAAAATGTTGTGCTGTTCTTGCAGAAAGAGAAAACCAGTAACCTGTCCAATCGTGATAGTTAGAAGACCCATTGGTGATTGTGAGGGCACTATCTGGGCACAATTGGAGGCGGCGGGGCAGTAAGGGCACTGGTAACCTCTCGGTGACTCGTGTACACAGACCCTCGTAAACTCCCGCCCACATTGCTAACATTTCTGGAACTTTTTCTCTTCTTTTTGTGTTTCCTAACCACCTCAGAGAGAGTGACAGAAGTTCAGCGCTGCAGATCATGTGGCTGCCATATGTGTTGTGTGAGTCATGTGTTTGCTAGGTCGAGGCTCAGATACGGATGAGACGTAGAAGAGCGGCTGAGACTGATGTCCTCGCTATATGATTTACACAAAGCAGTTGAGGGGTCTACACTGGGGTCATCAGCTGCTCCGCACTATGTTCATCCCCCTAACAGAGGGACCTGCAGTGAGAGGACATCCTCACTTCTCGAGAGGAGCACCAGGAGACACTTGCACTCTATTTGTTTATGTCTTTGGCATCTCTCAGATGACATCTTGAATTCATAGAACCAGGACGAATGGAAAAGCGTTCCCACCATGTAAAAATAAAAATCTGCACTGTGAGTCATGAGCGGGTCAGATGGACATCCAGGGGACACAAATATGGAAGCTTGGAGCCATTTACTGGTCGATACTGGACTTGTGCATGATGGGATCAGGTAGAGCTAGACAAGAACTCTGGATGTCAGTGAATAGAATAGGTCATGTCCACATCCAGTGTTTGCGTGGGTGTCCTCTGGTACCTCCAGTTTCCTCCCACACTACAAAACATTCCGGTTGTTTGATTAGATTGTGAGCCCCATTGGGGAGAGGGACCCATTTTGGCAAGTAAAACCCTTTTATTGAATCAGTGGACCTAGTATAGACAATTTTATTGGTGCAATAGGATCACAATATTAATACTCTGTGCCCCAGTGCAGCATGGGTAAGCTCTTTTCTGACGAGGTGAATGAGTTAGTCTATAGTCTATGGCTTGTAGGTCCACACATACAGAGATGCATCGTCCCACATAGCTGCAGGCGACCACAGATATATATGTAGCCCCTGCTGGGAGCACAATATATACAATATTCATGTGGGCCAGGGAATAACACCAGAAATCCCCAGTAGGGAAGGTTCGGATGTTACTGAATTCAGGTACTGAGCTCCATTGGTGTTACCCTTTAAATGCCACCTGCAGCACATGAATGGAATTGGCGCACTCACACTGAGATTTTCCCGAGGAATGGTGCTACGATGATGTCACACGGAGCGGCGATCCTCGGGATGTGTACACATAAATATTCAATGAAATATATACTGTATACACATCCACAAGTCCTACATGCAGTCAGACACATGCATACACTTTTCCTGGCACATGCATCCTGGCACACTTTTCCTGGCACAGGTATCCATACCTGCATACATACATACCTACACACATTCATGCACACATACATACAGACATGTACGAATACCAGCATACATACATACATACATACATGCACATATACCTGCCTTCATTCATACACATATGCACACATACCTGCATACATACATACAAGCACACACACATTCCTGCAGACATATATGCAATCATACCTGCATACATTCATAAACAACTGCATATAAACCTGCATTCATACATGCACACACATACCTGAATACATACAACCACACATACCTGAATACATACAAGCACACACATTCCTGAAGACATATATGCAATCATACCTGCATACATTCATACACACATGCATATATACCTGCACACACATACCTGAATACATACATTTACACATACCTGAATACATACAACCACACATACCTGCATACATACAACCACACATACCTGCATACATACACATACATACATTTACACATACATATAAATACACACAAATGAAGCAATATCTACAGACATCTCTGAAGAACGGATTCCATCTGATGGGAGAGATACTTTTATAAAGTAACTGGAATAGACAAGGCTTGTCATCAGATAGAGCTGAGCTAAAAACAATGTAAATATCTGTGTAATTGAGGTCCGCTGATTTCTTCCAGCTCAAATACTTCTCAACACTCGGAGCTCTGTGCTCAATCACCAGTAATTTAGAACAATCTCAGCCCCCGTCCAGTTGGCTCCGAGCTGCCATTGTTTGCCTTCTATTTCTCTTGCACAATTTTCCAAATCAGATGTTTAAAAGTATAAGATGCAATCACACAATGTCGAGCAAATCTTCCCAGCAGATCTGAGGCGGCCGGCCAGCAAGGCGCTGCATGTAATAAGCCTCATGAACATCAGGCCTCCAGGAGAGATACAATGTGACAGGTCCTTGTGCCTACCAAGCTTTAATCACCAACTCATGTCCGAGAGCCGCGAAGAAGATCCAGAACGTGATTTACTGAGGGAAGAAATTATCAGCGTCTTCTCATCATGAACTTAAATTTGACCTTGGAGGAGACAATGGGGCACATTTACTTACCTGGTCCTGTCGCGATCCCCGATTCAGACAATCCGACGAAGATGAAGTCCGATGCGATTCACGAAGTTCGCGCGCATGAGATCCTGCATGTGTCGCTTCCCCGCTCGGGTCCGCCGTAGTTCACCTTCTTCTTCCCAGTGCTTGTAAGTGCATTGTCTTGTGACGCAATTCTAAATGTTAAATCTTGTGCGTTGTCCGAATCCGTTGGGTTGTCCTTCCTAATTAGATGCCTAGTTGCAGTGTGTCGCTGCAGATCGACACAGTGCTAAACTAGCTTAGTCCCACCTCGTATCACCACTTTTAAAAATGAGAGTATAGACGCTCAGACAGCCCCCCCCGACATGTTTCGCCATGATTATGGCGTCCTCAGGGGGTATCGGGGCTGAACTAACGCGCTCGACGTGTTTCCACTCCTTTTAAAACCTTGTGATGTGACATCATTAGTGGGATGGTACGGTAAAGAACCAATCCGCAGCAGGTAACTTTAGCAATACATCAGCTGTTTCCCTATCTACCCACCCCCTGTTCCTGGTTGGCTGTTCACTGTTACCTCATCATAGGGAGACCCGCATTATTCTAATTACATCAGCCGGTTTGAAGAGATCTTGCGCATGCGTGCCGACTTGGATATTCGCATTGTGGGTTCCTATTGCGCATGCGTGCCAACTTAGATATTTTCAGCACGGGTACCTTGGTGTTCCTATTGCGCATGCGTGCCAACTTAGATATTTTCAGCACGGGTTCCTCAGTGTTCCTATTGCGCATGCGTGCCAACTTAGATATTTTCAGCACGGGTTCCTCGGTGTTCCTATTGCGCATGCGTGCCAACTTAGATATTTTCAGCACGGGTTCCTCGGTGTTCCTATTGCGCATGCGTGCCGACTTGGATATTCGCATCGTGGGTTCCTATTGCGCATGCGTGCCAACTTAGATATTTTCAGCACGGGTTCCTCGGTGTTCCTATTGCGCATGCGTGCCATCTTAGATATTTTCAGCACGGGTTCCTCGGTGTTAACCTCCTTGTGTCGGAACATTACGGAGTGCCTGCGCATGCATGCCAACTTAGAAATACACCGCACGGGTAAGTATACTTGTAGGTCCTTGTTATAAGCATAAATGCTTATCTCTTAGATCTGATGTATAGTTATTGTCCCTTTTGAGCTGACGGCAATAGTCATCTTTATACAGAAAAAGGGGTATGTTTTAGCCTCATAGTCAAACTTGCCAGTCCCTGTTGTTCATACAGATGAATCATTGTCTCTTAGAATTTTTGTATAGTAGTATTATTATTGAACTGGCAATAATTATAATGTTTGAGTGGGACAAGGCAATTTCAGTCTTATGTTTATGTGTGTTATTACTTTTTATTGGTGGGGAAAATGCTTAGTAAGGAACAAGTGTGGGTTGGGGGGGGGGGGGGGGCTAAGGGATGTATTCTCACCATAAGACTGCTGTTTGTTTATTAGTCTCTTTGGTCTATGTTGTTATTTTGATCACAAGGCTCACAGTAAGGTACAGTTAGTACCATTAGGAGAGTATAATGGTTACTAGCACCTGAATTGGTATTTACATATTCCAAAATGTGTGGAGGATATATTTAATACAAAGAGTGTTGCTATATTCATTGAACTGCATCTCCATTAGTATTAGTAGTGTAAAAGTTGCAACTTTAAGATGTTAGATAAAGGGGGTAAAAGTGAAGCCCTCGTTCAAGCCATATGGGCTTAGGCTTTTAAGTCGATAAATCCACCGAGCTTCTAATTGCATCAGTTGGCGATCCACGTTGCCTTTTCTAGGGCCAGTTTTAAGGGTATCAATTCCCCAAAACCTTAGATGCTCCATGTCGCCATTGTGTTTTAGGCGTATGTGTCTGGCTAGAGAAGTATCTTTTCCGGTTCCGGTTCGAGGTGGGAAGATATTCTTCTTCTCAATTCTTGGGTTGTCTTCCCTATATACAGTTTAGGACAGCTGCATTTTGCGGCGTAAACTACATTGGTGGTTTTACAGTTAATGAATTTGCGAATTTCATATCTTTTTTGATCCGGCGGATTGGTGAAGGTTTTAGTTTTCACCATATATTTACAAAAGGTACAAGTTCCACATGAGTGCGATCCTTTGAGGGAGCTTTGTAGCCAATCGCTGCCTTTGGATATTTTGTCTGAAAGGTGACTGTGTACGAGTAAGTCTCTTAAATTCTTGCCCCTCCGATATGTAATAGTAGGGGAGGGTGGTAAGATGTTTTTAAGATCTTTGTCATTACAAACCGGCGTCGATGCGCCAAAATCCAATCATGTGCCACACAATCCCAGGCGCGATGCGGCTCAAAACGGAAATTGTCGGGAAACCTGACGAAAATGTGCTCCGCAGACCCTTAGTAAATGAGCCCCAGTGTGTAAAACTCCCAGGAGAGGGTTTCACAGAACCCTCCTGGGTCACATGCAACCCTCATCTCCAAGCCCCCACATAAAATAATAGAAGCGCCATTCCTGTGCTCCCAAATGACCCGGCAACCCGGAGTCTATAATCTCCCACCTATGTCCACCTCACAATGCCCTGGTGTAGGTCATTGTCTGCGTCCAGAAGATTAGCTGCTATTGTGTGGTTTCTCCCATCATCTGATGATGCCTTGGACTGCACTATGGACCACCAGAGATATTGGGGCACATTTACTTACCCAGTCCAGTCGCGATCCAGCGGCACATTCTCCGATGAGGATTTGGGTCTGCCGGGATTCACTAAGGTCCGTGCGCCCAATATCCAGCAGGTGTCGCTGCTGCGCCGAGGTCTGCTGGAGTTCACCTTCTTCGTCCCGGTGCATGTGAGTGCTGATCTTGTGTCACAAATTCCGAGTTTTTTCTGAATCCGTCGGGTTGTCCGACGGCCAGGGCCCCCGATTTCTGTTGCATGAAAGCCGGCGCCGCGCGGCAAGATTCGATCGCGTACACCAAAATCCCGGGGCAATTCGACGAAAGTGCGCGATTCGGACTCTTAGTAAATGTACCCCATTAACTTTTATATTGTATCGTCCTGGACCACCAGGGATACTGTAGACTTAAACAGCTGATATAGATCAAATGGTACACAGCCAACTAGCGGACACCAGCTGAGTTTGGGACACCTGGCAGGGTTCCCGAGATGTATATATATATATTGCCCTATATCATAGAGGTTCTTATAAATGAAGTAGAAATTATCTTCTATTGATATTCAAAGTATTTTTGGCTTCACCTTCAGATCCATGATGGACATTGAGTAAATCTTGGATGGAGACCTTGTATTTCCTGGATAGTTACTCTCTTCAGTTATCTTTTGTATGATATAAAGCGTGAAGTGTCCAGGTTATCGTCACACAAAGTGACGGCCATCTTTTTGGCTGGAGCAGACTTTGGATTCTCAAGAACTGACCTGGCTAAGACGTTATCATGATTTTGCTAGACTCATTATTTCCAGCGATCAGGCCAAGGTTATGTTGATCTGATTATATTCATATGTGGTAGCAGAATACAGAAGTTCTCTTGGCCCGGGACACTATGGTATTCTGTTATTTGTCCTGACTTTACTGGGACAAGATCTGTATGCCGTTTCCTCACACAAGTTAGTGGTCAAAATTGCAAGATCCACGTTGAATATCTTGAACTTTATAACAATTGTACTGGATTGCTATATCTTTCATCAGAGTTATTAAATTAATAGGAGAAATAATATGGCGCCTTTACAGTTGGTACTAGTATAATCTTTTTTTTCCACCTGAATTCTCCTGAACTCTCTAAACCTGAGCACCTCCAGTCACAGTGTAAAATTTACAAAGTTCTGTGTCTCTTATAACTTGTCTCATCTACTGCAGCCTCACGGAGCTGTACTTCCTCTTCCTATGGCGATCATCGACTGCAGCCTCATGGAGCTGTACTTCCTCTTCCGTTGGTGCTCATCTACTGCAGCCTTATGGAGCTGTACTTCCTCTTCCTGTGGTGCTCATCTACCTCAGCCTCATGTAGCTGTACTTCCTCTTCCGTTGGTGCTCATCTACTGCAGCCTCATGGAGCTGTACTTCCTCTTCCTGTGGTGCTCATCTACTGCAGCCTCATGGAGCTGTACTTCCTCTTCCTGTGGTGCTCATCTACTGCAGCCTCATGGAGCTGTACTTCCTCTTCCTATGGCACTCATCTACCTCAGCCTCATGGAGCTGTACTTCCTATTCCTGTAGAGCTCATCTACCTCAGCCTCATGGAGCTGTATTTCCTCTTCCTTTTGCGCTCATCTACCTCAGCCTCTTGCAGCTGTGCTTCCTCTTCCTGTGGTGCTCATCTACCTCAGCCTCATGTAGCTGTACTTCCTCTTCCATTGGTGCTCATCTACTGCAGCCTCATGGAGCTGTACTTCCTCTTCCTGTGGTGCTCATCTACCTCAGCCTCATGTAGCTGTACTTCCTCTTCTGTTGGTGCTCATCTACTGCAGCCTAATGGAGCTGTACTTCCTCTTCCTGTGGTGCTCATCTACTGCAGCCTCATGGAGCTGTACTTCCTCTTCCTGTGGTGCTCATCTACTGCAGCCTCATGGAGCTGTACTTCCTCTTCCTATGGCACTCATCTACCTCAGCCTCATGGAGCTGTACTTCCTATTCCTGTAGAGCTCATCTACCTCAGCCTCATGGAGCTGTATTTCCTCTTCCTATGGCGATCATCGACTGCAGCCTTATGGAGCTGTACTTCCTCTTCCTGTGGTGCTCATCTACCTCAGCCTCATGTAGCTGTACTTCCTCTTCCGTTGGTGCTCATCTACTGCAGCCTCATGGAGCTGTACTTCCTCTTCCTGTGGTGCTCATCTACCTCAGCCTCATGTAGCTGTACTTCCTCTTCCATTGGTGCTCATCTACTGCAGCCTCATGGAGCTGTACTTCCTCTTCCTGTGGTGCTCATCTACCTCAGCCTCATGTAGCTGTACTTCCTCTTCCGTTGGTGCTCATCTACTGCAGCCTAATGGAGCTGTACTTCCTCTTCCTGTGGTGCTCATCTACTGCAGCCTCATGGAGCTGTACTTCCTCTTCCTGTGGTGCTCATCTACTGCAGCCTCATGGAGCTGTACTTCCTCTTCCTATGGCACTCATCTACCTCAGCCTCATGGAGCTGTACTTCCTATTCCTGTAGAGCTCATCTACCTCAGCCTCATGGAGCTGTATTTCCTCTTCCTTTTGCGCTCATCTACCTCAGCCTCTTGCAGCTGTGCTTCCTCTTCCTGTGGTGCTCATCTACCTCAGCCTCTTGGAGCTGTACTTCCTCTTCCTGTGGTGCTCATCTACCTCAGCCTCTTGGAGCTGTACTTCCTCTTCCTGTGGTGCTCCTGGTCTTAGCCAGTGATTGGTTATGTTGAATTTAACGGGAGGTATAGTCCAGCAGGAAACCCATGCTGCACTGGAATTAGATTAGTAGGGTTTTTTTTTTCAGACTCTCCACATGGGGAAGCAAAAACCAGTATCAGTTTCAGAGAACCATTGGACAAACGTCTGTCACACATTTATAAGTAGAAATTCCTTCCTTTCTGGCTCCTAAATTTTTAGGAGGACTTAGAGAGAATGATATTCAAACTGTTCTCAAAACAAGGCATGTGTTGTGCAGAGGCACCATGAGATTGATAACAGTGGGCCCAGAGATAGTAAATTCTTATAGTCAACAAGATGGTGCCAGATCAGGAGGCTTCACTGAAGGAATGTAAGAGTCAGGAAAGTCTGAATTGTATCAAAAGTAAGGTGTTCGGAAGCAATGGCCATAAATATCATTGTCTCTACATTAATTTTCTATATTTGCTCCTCGAGGAGTCTTCTTTGCAATCCATATGGCTCCAGGTCTAATAATGAAGATGTGATTTTTGGATCCAGCTGGAAGACAAGCGTGTAGTTACGACTTGGATCTGCAGTCCCTCTGCATTACTTGAGTCGCACATCATGAGTGGCACAATTTGTTTCGTGTTTTCTCAGCTTTTGACCTCTCGAACTGTAGTATTTTTAGTTGCGTTCTTACTCATTCTTCTTGGCCATGGTGCACTTGTTGGGAATAGGGTGAAAACAAACTTTCAAGATGGAATTTCGAAGGTGGTTTGCAACCAATATTTAGGGCTTCAGAACGCAGTAAGAAATTACAGAGCAAAATTGTTGGCCAACATTCTTTAGCAGTTTGGTAATCCAAGTCAGCATTAATCCGAGAGGAATAAGAGAATTGAACAGTGGAATGAGATGTAACAATGCCATGAATATAACGCTAACCGCAAACATATGAGATAATTAATGGTTGTACCAAACATGAAGTCTACACACTGAAGAAACCATGAAAGGCTTAGAAGCCTCATGTACGTTGACAGATTAAAGACAAGACCGATATTCTCACTTACATGGATTTGTCAAATTCAGCAGATTTTTTATTCAAGATGGAATGCCACGTAACATCTCCTATTGACAAATGATTGTAAAATGCATTGCATGGCAAATATCAACAGTATTAACTCTGTGAAATATAAACTCCAAGGACAGTTTTCCCAAGAAAAAGGTGACGGGAGGGAGATTTATTGAAACTGCCGTTTTAAATGCCAGTCCTAATATTTTCCATCATCAGATAGGTGCTGGACAGGGCCAGGATGAAGGGTAGTTGATCGCCTTGGTCGACCACCCTCACCTTCCACCCTGGGGAGCTGTCCCGGCACTCAATAGCGATGCATCTTTAAGACACACGTGTCGCTGGTTGCTGGAAGCAGACAGCACCCTCTATGATCCAGGTGCGGTGCCCCCGACATCAATGCTTAGGTAACGGCGCCACCTGGATCATAGAGTGAGAGGATGTCAGATGAAGACAACAACGTGGGCGGTGGGAGCGAGGAGGCTGTTGCAGGGAGCGCAGGTAGGTAAGTATTATATTTTTATTTTTTTGCAGGGGCTAACTGGCAATATACTAGGGATATCTTCAAATGTGTCATTTAGAGACTTGGGGCACCATTGTGTGACTGTGAGGTGAAGCTCCTCAGCACAGAACCTGACTCTTGGAAGGGGGAAAATATGTTACCGAAAGCTTATAGGGACTGTGCCATGGGACTTTCTGTCAAAAAGTCACATATAAAATAGAAAAAATAAGTCACATGTGCTTTACATACACCATGGGGCGACTGGAGTGTCTTTGGGACTTTTTATGCGACATGAATCCAGTCCTGCACGACCTTGCAGTGGCCGGAGGACTGATAAATCTGTTGGTTTGTGCTTTTATGCTAAAGTGGCTTAAAATGCCCTGAAATAAAACGAGATGCAACATTTTTGAGACTTTTGGATGCCAAAAAAAGTCAATAATACATTTTTTCTGGTAAGTTCAGCATTGGGGACGAATGTTCATCAAGATAATTTTGTCATTATTAGTTGAGCCGAAAGCTTGGATTTTTTTTTTACCTGGTTTTAAAATCCAAAAAAGAAAGAAATACTTTGAACATAAATCAAAAATAATATCCAAATGATTTTTAATAACTTAAATTAATCTGCAGTTTGTCATCCTTATTTCACATCGAAAGCCTTCGACAAATCGCATCAGAATATGATCTATGAAGGGGATTCATAAAGTCTACCACAAATTTAGGAATAATGCGGGATTAAAGCTATGAAAATAGGAAAGGCTTTATGGAGACCAGAACTAAGAGAGTTCCTCCTGATTCTCATCCGGAAAGTGCATTTACAAGGACCGATCCATGAGGAATTTGCCGCCTCTGTGACCTCGGTAAACTATGCTATGATTTGTAGCTCGCACCTGAGTCATGCATTTGTTTTATGAATTGGCCCATAAATCATGGAACCTCTCTGAAAAAGAGAAAAAACACAGTATCTTCTAAAAACAAACATGACTAGGATTGCAGGCCTTGGAGGGTGGCGCTCTCCTCGCTCTTTTCCACCAGGGACGGGAATGTAAGAAGCGGCTTGGACACGGCACGCTGTGTGTTAGAACGAGCTTTGACGCCTATGGCTTGAAACATAAACACTTAGAGGAAATTTATCTTAGACTGAATAATAAGCATAACCTTTCCATTAAACAAACACCAACCCCGGTCAGAATTAGCAGCGAGGATCTCTCCGGGCAGATGGCCCGCCATTCCACTGCTCAATGTGTACAAAGTTCACCTCCAGCCCACTCAGCCGCACACTGAAGACCTTGACGTGTCCCCCTCTGAGGTTTCTACACCCACACTTGTCCAGTGTTACCATAATTATCAGGGGATTTACATTTGTGTAATGTGGATAGAGAAAATAGACTTTTTTTTTTTTAACGGGGGCCGCATTGAGTGAATGAAAAAAACACAGCACAGCAAAAAAGTTCATGGTACCAGCTGTCTGAAGAACATATGAATTGAATTGGGTTATTTGATGCTATAAAGTCAAAGGTGGGGGCGTTGCAGTGTAAATACCACAACTAAACTCTTCTCAGAGAAGGCCACTGGATGAATAATGATCCAAGCCAGAGAGCCGTCCCTTTATACTTGTTACTAGCCTGGCATACTACTGAGGTGGCTTCTCACAAATCACTTGGTCGTGCCACCGGTTGAGCAATCTGTGTAGATGATCTGCCTTGAATGTGTTTGGAATTCCCATAGGAATGAATGGAAATCACCCAATTAAAGGGTTTGTCTAGTTTTAGTCCTTTGGGTAAAACACTAAGATAGTTATGAGATCAGAAATTACCATAGGAAACCCTCCACTGGAGACACTACAAAGCAGAATCCAGTGGAAACTTGTGGAAGGTCTACAGTTTTGTAGCTCATCAATTCACTGAATTCACTTTGTGGTTGATAATATTTTGAATTATGAAAATAATAAAAGCTGCGGTCGACCTTCACCTGGAAAAGAGTAATGTTGTGTTTATGTGTTATTTATTAGTAAGGAGCAAAGATCAGGAGGTGTTTGGGTTATGGAGACCAACAGTCTGGGATGAGCAAGAGGCCAGTGTTGGCTTTGGCTCCAATGTGGGGTTTTTGCAATGCTTTAAAGTCATAATCTTTGGGGTTGTAATATATTTTTTTTTATTTGTAGAAAAAATACACAATACAGGGATTAATGGTAAGTTGTGTCAAGCTACAACTTATTTTTATAGAAGCTGAATTTGATTTCAGCTCCTCGACAGTGGTTGGATCACCAGTTACTCACCGGTGGAAGGTGGCTTTGGCTTTGGCTCTTCAGACAATGATTTATGTAGTCGTCAATTACTCAAAAATATTCCCAACATTTTTGCTGAAATTTCACTCAATTTATTGGCAAGGTTACAGTTTGTTTGCCCCAAAAAGTATCTGATACTAAATCTAAATCGATTGTCTACACACTGGATAGGCCACCAATACTTGATTGGTGATTGGTGCAACCTTTTGAGTATTGGTGGCCTAAATCATGGCCAAGCCCTGAGCTACAAGAATCAATGGTTAAAGTTTACATTGTTGACATGGTCCCTATTTTTAAGTAGTATGTTCTAATAGTCACAGTGGAATAGAATCAATTCTCCATTTGCAGAGTTTGACATCCCCCCAGCAGA
The DNA here is from genome assembly GCF_040894005.1 of Engystomops pustulosus. NCBI lineage: Eukaryota > Metazoa > Chordata > Amphibia > Anura > Leptodactylidae > Engystomops > Engystomops pustulosus. The sequence goes on from NC_092411.1 coordinate 287,705,284, forward strand.
TGTGTAATCATCACATAATGACCCACAGAAATTGTCGGATGATATATGACATCAAAGGGCAGTGTCATACATTGGGTGCTTCTATCTAAAGGGTGGTCAGGTCCTTTGCCTCTCCATGGTCATGACCGTGGTCCATCATTCTTGGGCGTTGAGTGCCGAGAACAGCAGGGCATAGCCAGGTCTACACATCTCACTTCCAAGGTCGCCACTTAAGTAAATAGGAAGTATTTTTGGGTTGTCTTAACTTTTTTCGTTCACTGTTTATCTAATGACATAACCCCTGACCTTCAGGGGACACATCTCCCCCAGAGCTACGAAATCATTTTCAGATTCCTTTTCAGTCCATATTTCTGCAAAATGAGGAATGGGAGCGATGGAGCCATCAGAGATTTACATTAAGAATCCCAGCAATGAAAAACTTGGCAAAGGGAGGGAATTCAAGCCGCAGGCTGCAACAACACAAAGCGGCGGAGAGTGAGTCGGAGCGCGTCCTAATACATCTTAACTCTACATAAACCCTCTGTTTATAAAGTCCTGGGGAAAAGGAAATTTGACCTTTTATTATTTATCTTTTTGAGCCGTATTTATAAAGATAATATTCAGAATGGTTCTATTTTTGGGGGGTCTGGGGCATGTCAATAATTTCTAATTCCGCTCCTCGCTCCGTCCACGTGCTGTGTATTATGAGAAAAAACAATGCAGAACCTTGCTCTGTGTCTCTCCACTAATTCCTAGCAAAACAAATGGCTGTTTGCGGGGTGTGCGGACTTTGGCTGGCCCGCTCTCACCCCAGGGGCGGCAAATGAGGCCTTTCTTTAAATATTTTTCAATGATCTGCTTCGATTCAAATCAAAATGTGGAAATTTGGAAAAATCTCGAAGAGCCTCGGAGAAGTTATGGCTGTCTATCCAACGCGCTGTAAACATCATCCCCGTGGGGACTAATTGATCGGCAAAAGTTATTTCTGGGCTCGGAGCCAGCTGGGTTCAAGACTTCGAAATATATTATATTATTGAACACATTCAGTAAAATTAGTTTGTTTTATCTGTTTGTCCTTGGACTTAGACATATTTTCTCTTACCTAAATCCTTAAGGTTTTAATTTACTATGAACCAGAGCTGAGCGGACCCGCAATATTTTCCAAGTAAAGAGCAAAGATTCTTGACCAACGTTTGACCTGATCCTTTATTCTCACAGCTATCTGTATTATCAGATACAGGTGCTCCAGGCATAGACTTCAATGACTTAGAAAATGAAATATACCACTGACGTCAGCAGGTCCAACATCAGGACACCCACTAGTGTCTCCCATCTAGTATGGTTCGGAATAGCCCAATGGGATATCCACCAATAACGGACAGAGTTTAGTACTACCCAATGGGATACCCACCAATATCTAGTAGGGTTTGGTATAACCCAATGGGATACCCACCAATATACACAGTATAGTAAAATGGGACACCCACATATGACTAGTAGTATCCAGTATAGCATAATAGGACATCCACCCAGACCTTCTCCTCTAGCCCAGGAGACCAATCTGACAGCAGATTCCGGGGGTTCAAAAATAAATTCCTACTAGACTGGAAATCAGTGCAAAAGAATCCATTAAAAGATGGGGTCGGCAAAGGGCCTTTTTAAGGGGAGAGGTGGGGCTTGGTGGAAAATGGGTGTGGCAGAACAGGAAAGGGGATGAGATTTAAAATTTTAAAGTAAAGTATATAAATTTTTTGCAGATTTTTGGAGTCATATAAGCCAAATAAGTTATAGGTGGTGTCAACTTCAAGTTTCTAAAAATGCAACGGACATAATGTGAGCCCCTCTAAAAAAATAAATAAATTAGGCCAAACATGTTTACACTGAAGTACAGATAAACCACACCTTTTTCTAAATAAACTATCCCCCTTTCATGGTAAACCACACCTCTTTCCAGATAAACTACCCCCCTTTCATGGTAAACCACACCTCTTTCCTGATAAACTACTCCCCTTTCATGGTAAACCACACCTCTTTCCTGATAAACTACTCCCCTTTCATGGTAAACCACACCTCTTTCCAGATAAACTACCCCTCTTTCATGGTAAGCCACACCTCTTTCCAGATAAACTAACCCCCTTTCATGGTGAACCACACCTCTTTCCTGATAAACTACTCCCATTTCATGGTAAACCACACCGCTTTTCTGATAAACTACACCCCTTTCATGGTAAACCACACCTCTTTCCAGATAAACTACCCCCCTTTCATGGTAAACCACACCTCTTTTCTGATAAACTACACCCCTTTCATGGTAAACCACACCTATTTTCTCATAAACCACCCCCGTTTCAGGATAAACCACTCCCCTCTCTATACCAGCCATTAAAAACTACAGAAAACTGTTCATAAAATGTGGCACAAGACATGTTAGACTGTTTTTCTGGTGGAAATTATAGGATGTGAACTCAGGACCCTATATATTAGAGGCAGCGACCAGAGCAATGGGGATTGGTTGTGAAAATACATAATATTTACATAAAATACATAAAAACTTGTACCATGTGCTAATATCCCATAGATAGCATAAAGTACAAGTGTGATGCACTGCACAGATCAGGCAGGGTCCTGCAGGGTCACCTCACATTACACGGAAAGATATCTGGTTCACATCAATCCACAACAGCCAATTACCTAAAGAGAAGTATCCACGACACGAGCCATCAATCACATCAGTGCTGCCTGCTGTATATCAGCATATGTATCCCCTATATGTCTGACTGCAAGATATAAGGGAGAGCTAAAGAATTCACAGAATGTAACTCCAGGACATGACCCGAAAACTGATAACTGTACATTTATACTGCAGAGATATACAGGAGATAGAAAGATAGATAGATATGAGATAGATAGATAGATATGAGATAGATAGATATGAGATAGATAGATAGGAGATAGATAGATAGATAGATAGATAGATAGATAGATAGATAGATAGATAGATAGATAGATAGATAGATAGGAGATAGATAGATAGATAGATAGATAGATAGATAGATATGAGATAGATAGATAGATAGATAGATAGATAGATAGATAGATAGGAGATAGATAGATAGATAGATAGATAGATAGATAGATATGAGATAGATAGATATGAGATGGAAAGATAGATAGATAGATAGATAGATAGATAGATAGATAGATAGATAGATATGAGATAGATATAAAGATATGCGATAGATAGATAGATAGATAGATAGATAGATAGATATGCGATAGATAGATAGATAGATAGATAGATAGATAGATAGATAGATAGATAGATAGATATGAGATAGATAGATATGAGATAGATAGATATGAGATAGATAGATAGATAGATAGATAGATAGATAGATAGAAGATAGATAGATAGATAGATAGATAGATAGATAGATAGATATGAGATGGAAAGATAGATAGATAGATAGATAGATAGATAGATAGATAGATAGATAGGAGATAGATAGATAGATAGATATGAGATAGATATAAAGATATGCGATAGATAGATAGATAGATAGATAGATAGATAGATAGATAGATAGATATGAGATAGATAGATAGATAGATAGATAGATAGATAGATAGATATAAAGATATGCGATAGATAGGAGATTGATAGATAGATAGGAGATAGATAGATAGATAGATAGATAGATAGATAGATAGATAGATATGAGATGGATGGATAGATAGATAGATATATAGATAGATAGATAGATAGATATGAGATAGATAGACAGATAGATATGAGATAGATAGATAGATAGATAGATAGATAGATAGATAGATATGAGATCGATAGATAGATATGAGATCGATAGATAGATAGATAGATAGATATGAGATAGATAGATAGATAGATAGATAGATAGATAGATAGATTGATAGATTTGAGATGGATAGATAGATATGAGATAGATAGATAGATATGAGATAGATAGATAGATAGATAGATAGATAGATAGATAGATAGATATGAGATGGATAGATAGATAGATAGATAGATAGATAGATAGATAGATAGATAGATAGATATGAGATAGATAGATATGAGATAGATAGATATGAGATAGATAGATAGATAGGAGATAGATAGATAGATAGGAAATAGATAGATAGATAGATAGATAGATAGATAGATAGATAGATAGATAGGAGATAGATAGATAGATAGATAGATAGGAGATCTATCTTCCTGCAGCTCCCTCCTATTCTAGTGAAAAGTACTTGTAGTACCCGGCATGACCACTGCAGAATGTGCGTTGCAGTTCACTGATCGGCCCTGGATTGATGTTGTGTCCTAAGGCTAGGACTTGGCACCTCCCCTGCAGAGATGATACAGTGGTGAGGCGCACTCCCTCGCTGCCTCCTCGTGTGGGGTGAGATAAATATTTACACCCTGCAGGATTTCTATCTATCGACTCTATCTGTGACCCCCTTGTGTTATCTGCAGGGGCAGCGCTGGTTTCTGGCAATGCTGCGATACACACATGATGTCATGTATAACAGCACAGAGACTTCCTTACTCCATGCCTGGTAGCCGAGGACCATGTGATTTATGGAGTGAAGCCCTCGCTGATTTGTTTAACATTTGTTTGACTTTTGTTCCTTGCGGCTCGCGCCGACTTCAAAAATACTTCCATTATGATGTAATATTAGGGAGAAGACTTATTTAGTCTGAGAGCTCAGAGCTCCTGGAGCGCGCCCAACTGCTGAGATAGGACGCAGTCGTAGAGGTCGTGTCAGGGATTTCATCCGCAATTACTACTGAGAGAGCAGAGATGGCGGCCACCGAGGACCAAGAGCGGACCGGTCCACTCTCTGTGTGTAATACAGCCACACGGAACAATCTGCTCTTACAAATGTATCAGTATACTGCACACGGTATTAATTCTTCCCCATAATGTGCCCAATATTTTTTCAATCCTGCCCCTATTGTGCGTAGAATTATTAAGTCCTGACTAGAGGTGAGTGGACACGATGGTCAGGTATGACGTTCGGGTTTGGCCATCCGACCCGGACATATTGCCGCATTGGTGGCCGAACAGCCCATTCTGCAAACTGATGCCTCTTGCAACTAGACATGGATGGGCTGTTTGGCCACCAATCCAGGAAGACCGAGACCGAACATCGAAACCGACCATCGGGTCTGTTCATCTCTATTCCTGGCTATGGATAAGTGGACCTGTTCAAGTTCAGGGTCCCCGAGTTTGGCTGAAACCAAACCTGAAAGGTCAGTTTGGACTGTTCCCTGCCAGGAACACCTGCTATCAATGCTGTGGTGCACGCCACCATTTTCCAATTACACCACGGGGTGCAACAATCACAGAGTGAATGGCAGAGTTCAGGCCATCCCCCGTGGTGGTCGTTACCAGTGGGGAGTGAGGCCAAACATCAAACCTGATCCCAAATGTCCTGACTCCATAGGTATCTGGTATTTTTGAGTCCAAATCCCGGTTTTACGTGGTAGATTTAGTCCTGCCCCGTACTGTACCTGTGACTTTTGACTCCTGACCTCTTTTGTATCTGTAAATTTTGAGTCCAACCCCCCATTTTGTATAGTATTAGTTCTGCCCCCTATAGTATCCAATAATTTTGAGCCCTGTCTCCTATTTTATCTGTTTGTTTTGATTCCTGCCCCCTATTTTGGAAGGTATCAGTCCTGCCCCTATTGTATCTGTTCATTTTGGGAACTTCCCTCTGTTTTGGATGGTATCGGTTCTTCCCCTATTCTGTTTCATAGCTTAGAGGACTTCCCCCTGTTTTGGATGAGATCTCTCCTGGCCCCTATGGTATCTGGTATTTTTAGTTTGGAGTTCTGCCCACTATAGATGGTATTAGTCCTGCCTCCTATTGTATCTGTTAGTTTTGAGTCATGCCCCATATTTTGGGTGGAATTAATCCTGTATCTGTCCCAATTGGAAATTGTATTTTTACATCTGCTAATTGTATATCGTGGGAACATCATACAGTGAGAGGTCCCTGTGGATCACTATCCAGAGACACAACGCTGCACATAGAGATTTCTCAAACGCCGGTGCTCGTGCGTCGACACAATATGAAATTCCAGCCCCTCCAACTCTCTAACCAAGAGACTCCGGTCTCGCAATTCCAATTATTTCAGGACTTGTACGCAAGTTTTCTGACAAATCTCCCCCATAGTTTGAGAGTCGTAGCTTTTGCCTCTAAAACCCAACTAAGCAAATGATATCCACCGGGCCAAGCTGGTGGCTGTAGTTTCTCCCTGTTACGTCAATCACTAATATTGCCCCCTTCATATAAAAAGCCTGTCCATGCTAGGACCTGTTAGTCCACTTACCGATTTTCTTTCTAAAACACACATTCTCTATGTCCTCTACGATGGCAGCAGGGCAGATGCCATCACCTCATCATTCCTGTCCATGTCCAAGTCCCTATGTCAGGATAAATGGTGGAGCAGGAAGCTGTGGGCTGTCACCATTGTGATCATATCTATCTGTATCCTGGGTAGAGTAAAAGTTTGGATGTACCAACCACCTCTTTCGGACAGCTGGACAATTCCCCTTGAATCCGAGGCTGAATCACAGGGGCCACAAGCTTTGCCCATTACATCATGTAACGTGATGGCATCAAGTCACTACATATACCAATGGCCGTGCAGGAAGAGGAGGTCTACCTGCACCAATAAGTTTTTATGTAAAATGAGAAATAAAGGAAGTTTCATAATAAAAAAGTCACAGACATTGAAGTGACATGATGACATTTACTAAATCCATAAAAATCATCCCATATTATTCCGAGCTGCCAAGCCCAATAACAGGGACGTAAGAATCTACTCAGCTCTAATCCTGATCTTACTGCACTGGAGTCAGGATTCTGGGAAGCGGCTTACCGGTATTTCCAGTGGAAAAAGCCAAGACTGTCCAATGGACACAAGAGATTCAGTTGCAAATTATAAAATATCACAGACATACAGTGATAATGTGATGTTCTAATACTCGCTCTTCACAGGACGCTGTTGCCCCTGGCAGATGCCAGCAGGTAATTGATAGTACTCATTGCGGCTCTTAGACCACTTAGATGTCACAGTTGATTCCTGGTCATTCGTTTTTATGTTTGAACCAAATGTTCCCCTGTGATGTCATAGTGTGCTGCTGATAGGTTCTCATGGCAGCTGGAAGAAGCCTACTGATCCTAGGCCTGCCATACTAAGAGCGCTATTACACCCTGCCTGTGGCTCTCTAAGGACGGCAAAAAATGAAAATCACTGTGTCCCTGGTGAGATACAAGGGCAAATTTACTTACCTGTCCGAGTCATGATCCCCGATGATCCTGCACTGTGCCGCGATCCACGTAGATCATGCACCCGATATCCTGCATGTGTTGCTTCCACACTCAGGTCCGCCGGAGTTCACCTTCTTCTTCCCGGTGCATGTCAGTGCTCGGCGTGCAACACAAATTTGATTGTCAAACGGCGCTTAGTCCGTATCCGTCAGATCGTCTGACGGCCCACCCCCCCGATTTCTCTCGCATGAAATCCGGTGCCGCTGTGCCAAAATCCAATCGTGTGCACCAAAAAAACCTTGGTGCACATCGGATAGTGCGGACCGCGGACCCTTAGTAAATGAATCCCCAAAGTGTTGGTCAAAGTTGGTAACTGGAAGCCTTTGGATGGCTCCAAAGATGGAGACCTTTATATGGCCAAGATCTATCTTCTGCTCTTCTTTAGAGCACACTCTCAGGACATGTCACCTGTGTTCTGTGTGACGCTGATAGGAGCCGGAAGCTTAGCAGCAGACAGTGATGGATAGATGGGCATAGAGAGATCTCGCTGTGCACATACACAGCAGCTTCCCTGACACTGCCTTCCTCTGATTAGACAGTGCCCCCTCCTCTGCTCCAGCACCTCCTATCTAACAGATACTGGGACTTATATCTAAGCAACCAAGGGGGCTAAAAAAGAAAATAGCCCTAAATCTGTGTAGCTGCCCCTTATTGTATATTAATTCCCGAGTGTGAGGTGATGAAAAGTCCTCTTTAAATGATGCCGTATTTGGATGATCTTTTGTAGGGTGGCCCAAGCCTGATCATTAAAAATCTGATTGCGTGGAACCACCCTACCGGTAATGAGAATGGGAGTCAGTTTCCACCTAATTAATGGGGTGTCAGGTAGAGCATGGGTCCTTAGTCAGGAGACATGCTTCTGCCATCATTAAGGACAATGGACCCCCATTCTTGCGATTGGTTCCAGGAATTAGGCTCCCACCAATCAGATTGGTCTGCCCTATACTTTGGAAAGAGGATAACAATGAAACATTGGGGCAGATTTACTTACCCGGTCCATTCGCGATCCAGCGGCGCATTCTCTGCGGTGGATTCGGGTCCGGACGGGATTCACTAAGGTAGTTCCTCCGACGTCCACCAGGTGGCACTGCTGCGCTGAAGTCCGCTGAAATGCACTCAAGTACACCGGCCTATTCCTGGTGAAGGTAAATGCAAGCTCCGCAACACTTTTTGTTTTTTAAATGCGGCGGTTTTTCCGTATCCGTCGGGTGCATGCCAGCGCCGATGCGCCACAATCCGATCGCGTGCGCCAAAATCCCGGGGCAATTCAGGGGAAATCGGCGCAAATCAGAAATATTCGGGTAACACGTGGTGAAAACGCGAATCGGGCCCTTAGTAAATGACCCCCACTGTCTGAATGCTCTAATAATATGGACTGTATGTGGAAATATTATCTTAAAGGTTTGACTTGAGTCTTTTTACAGCCTTATGATACTATTATTGTATAGTATGTAAAGCATCGGAAATGAGAGTGTCCAGAATGGAAAGCCTTGGGCTACAACTTTTTATATTGCGGGGCCCTTGTAAAAAAAAAAGTAGTGAACTATTAAAAATATACATCACTCAACTTATAATAATTACTGAAAGGGGTTTTCCAGGACTTAAATAGAGTTGCTTTTTGTAATAAGTTATCAGGTCAGTAAAATCTGATACCTCACCTATGCAATATGTGAAAAGCTGGAAGCAGAGAGCTCCATACTGGGGCAGATTTACTTACCCGGTCCATTCGCGATCCAGCGGCGCGTTCTCTGCTCTGGATTCGGGTCCGGCCGGGATTTATGAAGGTAGTTCCTCCGCCGTCCACCAGGTGGCGCTGCTGCGCTGAAAGTCATCTCATCGCGCCGGAATGCACCACCTCGGACCAGGTGAAGGTAAGTGCTCCCCAAGCGACACTTTTTCGGTTTTTAAATGCGGCGGTTTTTCCGAATACGTCGGGTTTTCGTTCGGCCACGCCCCCCCGATTTCCGTCTCACGCATGCCGGCGCCGATGCGCCACAATCCGATCGCATGCGCCACAATCCCGGGGCAATTCAGGTACAATCGGCGCAAATCGGAAATATTCGGGTAACACGTCGGGAAAACGCGATTCGGGCCCTTAGTAAATGACCCCCTCAGTGTCTAGTGGTCATGCTTGGGTACTACAGCTCCCTATGGAGGCTGTGCTATGGATCTGTCCTCTTTTGGTGCCCAACACTCTTTAGCACTAGTGGGGAAGCTGAATACAAGACAACATCATGCAAGTCCTAGCCATGTGAGCCATATCTGTGCAGTAGTAGGTGATAATACAAGGAAATATAACAAACAAATGGATGTATGAAAGAAGGTCAGTTTGTTCAGTTCTGGACATTTACAGCACAGTAAACAGATTTGGAAATATTCCTTCTAGATTCCTCTGTGGGTGTTCCGGATTTGCCAAAATATGTCCTTGCTGATCCCCTCCCATGTCAGACGTCTTCAGTATTGAACCCTAGTGCTGGACGACAAATACTTTATGGGTCGGAATGAAATATCTGAGGAAATAAAACTTATTTATTAGGATTTAGAATCTGAAGAATACATACAGCTTTTATAGCAGGGATGAAGTCATCTCGTGAAATATTGCGGGCACAAAGATTTATGATCTGTTCTAGCTCTGCGCAGCTCACAGCTTGGTCTCCAGGTTATTAAAAATTGTATAAATTGGATTAAAAAGGTTGAAGGATTTTAATAAACCGGGCTTTGAAACCAGAATTTTCAGGAGAAAATACGTTATTTTGTGTCCTTCGTGTGTGTTCTTCTCTAAGAACAATATTAACATTCGTATAAATGACTACAAGAGGTTTGGACGTAGAAAGACTAGATAGATGCTGAGTAGAGGAGACTTGAGGGGAGAATTGAGGAAAAATGGGAAAATCTTATATCTAGGAAAAGAATCTGGAATCATTAGTAGTAAAGTACAATAAATCCCAAACATCTCAGACTGAACAGGTTATGGCAACATTTAGTTATGCCCAGACTCGTTCGGGTTCCGACTGAACTGGAACACTCACCCCCATTGGTTACACCTGCAAATGGTGCCATCATTTAAAGGGGTTTTCTCATCTGGGGATTCACATTTAATTTCCTTCATTTGCCATATATAAACATTTCTTCAATTGGATGTTATTAAAAAAAATGTTCCTGTGCGAAAAAAAATTATCATAAATGTAGCCATGTTGTCCCTTAGAAACGAGATGGCTTCCCCGGATACGACCACCGCTGCTGGAGAGATTGCACAAAGAAACAAAAGGTGGTCAGGCAGGACTCAATAGCGCATGTCTGGCCACCACTGCTAGAGTGTGGGCGGTCATATCCGAGGAAGCTATCTTGTTTCGAAGGGACAACATGAATACATTTATGAGAAATTATCTTCACACAGGAACATTTTTTTAATAACATCCAATTGCAGCAATGTTTACATATGGCAAATGAATTCAATTAGATGTAAATGCCCAGATGGGAACACCTGCCATGTGTTTTAACATGTGCTTCAGAACTGTTCAAGAGTGTTTGGGACCAGAGCACGGTGTCTCCAAGTGTGGAGACCAGAGCCAGGAGCCACCAAGTGTGGGGACCAGAGCCAGGAGCCACCAAGTGTGGGGTCCAGAGCACGGTGCCTCCAAGTGTGGAGACCAGAGCCAGGAGCCACCAAGTGTGGAGATCAGAGCCAGGAGCCACCAAGTGTAAGGACCAGAGCCAGGAGCCACCAAGTGTGGAGACCAGAGCCAGGAGCCACCAAGTGTGGGGACCAGAGCCAGGAGCCACCAAGTGTGGGGTCCAGAGCACGGTGCCTCCAAGTGTGGAGACCAGAGCCAGGAGCCACCAAGTGTGGAGATCAGAGCCAGGAGCCACCAAGTGTAAGGACCAGAGCCAGGAGCCACCAAGTGTGGGGATCAGAGCCAGGAGCCACCAAGTGTGGGGACCAGAGCCAGGAGCCACCAAGTGTGGGGTCCAGAGCACGGTGCCTCCAAGTGTGGAGACCAGAGCCAGGAGCCACCAAGTGTGGGGATCAGAGCCAGGAGCCACCAAGTGTAAGGACCAGAGCCAGGAGCCACCAAGTGTGGGGATCAGAGCCAGGAGCCACCAAGTGTGGGGACCAGAGCACGGTGCCTCCAAGTGTGGGGTCCAGAGCACGGTGCCTCCAAGTGTGGAGACCAGAGCCAGGAGCCACCAAGTGTGGGGACCAGAGCCAGGAGCCACCAAGTGTGGGGACCATAGCAAAGAGTAACTTAGTGCGGGAACCAGAGCCAGGAACCACCAATGTAGGGACCAGAACAAGTAGCCACCAAGTGTGGGCACCAGAGTCAGGAGCCACCAAGTGTGTGGACTAGAGCCAGGAGCCACCAAGAGAAAGTACCTGTGTTGGTGATTAGGGCAAAGAGCCACCACGTTGGAGCTGGACCACTAGGTGTAACGCTTTCAGGGTTAAGAAAGGGTTTTGACAATTGTCTTTATTTGCTAATTTTTTGTGACAATCGAGAAGATTTCAGTTTCCACTGTTCTGGCAATGCTTACATTTTTTATTTTACCTGTTCGATGTATATTTCATGTAGGGAACAATGCAGCTAACTGGTGTACTAGAAGGAACCTTGACCTAGGAGCAGGGCCGGTTCTAGGCAAAGTGGGGCCCTGGACAAAACTAAAACTGGGGCCCCAAAATAAAACTATTTTATGACCAGTCACAGTCAGCAAGAGGCTCCCTTTAGTATGGTAAAACAAACTGTAATATGGGAGAATTTTATAGGAGATAGATAAATGATAGGGAGATTTATGGGCAGCATGGTGGCTCCGTGATTAGCACTACAGCTTACAGCGCCGGTCAACATCTGCAAAGATTTTGTATGCGTGTGTCTGCAGGGGTTTCCTCTGGGTCCTCCGGTTTCCTCCCACACTCCAAAAAATTACTGGTAGGTTGATTAGACTGTGAGGCCCATTGGGGAGAGGGACCGATATTTTCTGAAAGCAGACACTTGCCCCATTTTCAAAATTGCATCAAAGATTTTATAGACATAGGCGCCTTCATGCAATTTTGATTCAAATTGAAACATTTTATTAAAAATACTTAAAATTTGACTTTGATGGCAAAAAATTTGATCCAAACAGAAAATGTTTACCTTCACATCTCCTAAATGTAATAGATGGACATTTGTAGAGTTCACAAATGTGCCCTATTGATATGTTCACATAAATAAATCCACATAATATCACTAAAACTGTAATAACTAGATATCTGCTTTTCAGCTAGACATTTTTAGACAGTCACAACCTGCAAAATATATCAATAAAACAGAATAAAAAGTTAAAGCGCCATAAACCTATATAATTTTGAAAGCAGACAACCAGGCGATGCATTTGGCAATTAACATTAAAAATTTCCTCTAAAATATGTACAAATCCAGAATACTTATATAAAGAAAATATACTTTCCTAAAACAGTATCACAAAATAAAAGGAAATAAGAGAGAAAGGGCCACATTTATCACTTTTGTGCGCCTAAGTGTAGTAGTTGCAACTAAATTCTGGCGCACTGTTTTACAGAATTATCACTTTACTTTAACACAGTTTAGGCGCAATTTAGGCGCAATGTTGGATTCAGGCACTTACATGTCATCCTGCTACAAGCTCCTCTCTGCTTCTCCCACATTCCAGAATGAGAATGACCCTAACAGCAGCACCCAGGTGTGTGACACCCAGCACCCAGTGACCTCCTCAGCAGGGGCTTCTCCTGGAGGGGATCCCCCAGTGCTGATCTCCTGCTGCACCCCTGTAATTCTGCTCAGTCCCCTCTGAAACACTGGTGATACTGTGCAGAATTACATGGGGGACACTTGTCAGTACTATGTGCAACATTCTGGTTCTCTTCTCTCTTGCTTTGAGCTCAGGATTCTGCAGAATGTTATGTAAATAGAAGGTGATGAACTGTAAATAGAGTCTGCAGCTCCTGTCTGCAGAGTATCTCATGTCTGTATTATATGTTCTAGTGTCTGCAGAGCATCTCATGTCTGTATTATATGTTCTAGTGTCTGCAGAGTATCTCATGTCTGTATTATATGTACTAGTGTCTACAGTGTCTGGCTGATCTTTGCTGCTAGAAATGAGCTGCTCTGCAAAGGGGCTCAGTGCTTTCTTCTCAGTTAACGCCACCTTCGGGCTGGAGTGTTTTTGCGCCAGTTTTTGCGCCTAAATTAAAAGTCGCAAATTATGAATATCATTAGGCACAGCAAAACATCTGGATTGCTAGGATAAATGAGGGAAAGCTGGGTATTTTTGCTGCGCAGCTAATTTGGCGTTTAGTCGCAAAAATGGCACAAAAACGGTGCGCCTGAATGAAAAGGCGCAAAAACAACAGGAAAACGAGTGATACATGTGGCCCAAAGTGTGTTCTTAGATAGTTCTGCATAGAGAAGGGTTAAAACCATGAATATTAGTTGATATTATCCCTTCTCAAAATGTAGTAACATATAAAGTGAATATTTCCATTATCTGTGAGGTGCAGCAGCTCCTGTGTGCAGCAAATGCTCCCTGCAGCCTGATGGCTAAGAATCTGGATTGGGGGGAGGGGGCTACATTTCAGGGGGCTGTATCTCTGGGTCTGTGACACATAGAACCTCACTTCCTTTTTCCTATGAAAGAAGAGAGTCTCCTCTTTTATATGAATCTAAATTTGTGTTTCTAAAATGTAGGAAAACTGAGATATTAACTGTTAAACTGCCGTCGGAAGTGATTTTTATATATAAAAATGGCACCTGATATTCTCACTTTAAACCTGAATATCTCTGGATCCATAGCACCTAGAAACAAAATTCAAGATTCATTTGAAAGAAGAGATTCTCCCCTTTCTCCCTGGGGGCCCTGGGCAATTGCCACCTTTGCCTACCCATAGCGCCGGCCCTGCCTAGGAGAACATGACAAATTTTGACTGTGATCTGCAAAGTTGGAGAGTGGAGATGTTCCTCTGCTCAATGAGTTGGCTGAACATGTTACAATTCAAAAGCTAAGGACGTTGGAAAATCACAATCCCAACCTGTAGTCAATAAGAGACTTGGCTCTGACTCTAGTAAACCTAGAGAAAAATAGTTTGCCGTTTGAGGTGAATTTCATCTACTGGCCATGAACCTCAGACAATGTAGTCATCTTCCCGTATGGCACATGAATGTACAGGAAGACTTGCTGGGTGATCCTTGCATTTTATCATTTTTTTCTGTGATCATGTAAAGACGGTAAGACCACAGTTCATGAGAGGTTCACAGAACACATGTCCAGGCTCCTATATTCTGGAGAAGGAGAAATAATAAAACATCATATGTCTATTGCAAAATTGCTCTTTGGTAGAATATGGCCCAATGATGGCCCAGGTGGAGAAGCTCTGAGACATATGTCAGAATGTTTACATCTGTATCATAAAGAACATTTTCCTCTAACCATGAAGTATGTGACCCTCTGACTGGAGACCCTCCCACAGTATGGCCAGTACCCTCGGTAGTTGGGTTGTGACTCCATCCATAAAGAGGTCAAGGTCAGGAGCAGTGGTTTCCCCATCACGTTTCCATCATATCCTGTAAAGTTGAAAGCATTTCACAATTTCCTCTTTTTTGAGTCACTTGGAATCTGTTTACTTGGGTTTTAGGATTACGAGGTTCTGGATTCACCATTTATCAGTTTTATTTTATTTTAAGACATTGGGGCAGATTTACTTACCCGGCCCATTCGCGATCCAGCGGCCGTTCACTGCGCTGGATTAAGGTTCCGGCCGGGATTCATTAAGGTAGTTCCTCCGCCGTCCACCAGGTGGCGCTGATGCACTGAAAAGCATCGGAACGCGCTGGAGTTCACCGAGCCGGGTTGAGTGAAGGTAAGTGCAAGCTCCGAGACAGATTTTTTTGTTTTAAATGCGGCTTTTTTTCCGAATCCGTCGGGTTTTCGTTCGGCCACGCCCCCCGATTTCCGTCGCCTGCATGCCAGCGCCGATGCGCCACAATCCGATCGCGTGCGCCAAAATCCCGGGGCAATTCAGGGGAAACCGGCGCAAATCGGAAATATTCGAGTAACACGGAAAACGCGAATCGGGCCCTTAGTAAATGACCCCCATTGGCTCAGATATATCGTTTTCTGTCTGCGCTAGTTTTTATTTCTAAGTTTGCAGGAATAAAGGTGTCTTTGGAGCACGTGTATTTATTATGTAATTTTGTCGCGGTGCTTTGCGTGATGGAGCTTAGTCCATGTTTGTGACACATTTATGTCTAGAATCCGACACAGTTATGTCACATGGTGCGCCGAACACATGAAGGGCCTTCTGCGTGCACTTTCCCAAAGTTTCCCCTTTCTGCGCCTTTTATGGCGTATAATTGAACAGCGTGCATCACAATTGGATAATCAGCTGCAAAGAGCACCAAGGACGTGTGCACCGGTGTTTCATATGTTTAGGCCATTGAGTGATTTATATATTTTTTAAAAAAAGGGATTTATAGTCAACTTGAAGGTCGACTGCCAATGTGTCTCATGGTGCGTCTGAAGCTTATGATCCCTCAAATTAGCACATGGAAAGGCCACACAGTGAGAAGGGGCTCCAGTGAATATATGTCAGGCCTATATCGGGTCTGGTACTGTCATATCTACTGTCCTCCAGTCATTCATGCTGCCATCTTATTGTAGCAATGGCTGTAGACCCCCTGTCTCAGAGCAATGAGGGCAGAGGAGCAGAAGCTCCCACAGTGCATTTACTTTGTATACTCCAGAGCACAGTCAGTACATGTTCATACCTTCCAACCATCCCAGTGAAACAGTCCCAATTTTTGGGCTCAGTCTTGCCTGGCGGGAAGTTAAGACGGTAATTACAGTGGTACAGAGCTTATTACAGTGATAATGCAGGGAGCTGACAGCTTCCTGCCTCTGCCTCTGCTGTGTAGCAGAACCAGCAGGCGCCATGTGATGATGTCATCTCTGCCTGCTGCCTTTAGAGCTACATACAGCAGAAGAAGAGAAACTGCTGAGGGGAGAACGGGGAAAGGTGAGTAAATGTGTTCATTATTTTACTGTGGGCACAATAAGAGGGGAGCTGCTGGGAGTGGCACAGTAAGGGGTAGACATAATAAGAGGGGGAGCTGCTGGGGGAACAAGAAAAGGGGGAGCTAATGGCTGCTGAGGGCACAATAAGAGGGGGTGCAGCTGGGGGGCATAGTAAGAGGTGGAGAATATAAGAGGGGGAGCTGCTGGTGGGCACAATAAGAGGGGGGTCTGCTGGGAGTGGCACAGTAGGAGGTGGAGAAAATAAGAGGGCAAGCTGCTAGGGCAACAATTAAAGGGGGAGCTAATGGTTGTTGGGGGCACAATATCAGAGGGGCTACAATATCACAGGGAGCTGGGGAAACACAAAGTGAAAGGGAGATGGAGGGCACGAAGGAGGAAGCTATACTGCTAACTCCAACACCCTAGAGCCTCAGAGTCAATGCCCAATGCACACCCAGTCCATGTAACGGTACATCGGTTAGTTGCCCCTCGCTTCTCCGGACATTGGGACATACAGTAGATTCTACTTCCACCAGGAGCTGCTAGAATATGGATTTTTTGAGAAGAGACTGTTTTGGTAAGGTAACCCCAGTAAATGTGATAGAGCAGTGACTCATGGAGCCCACGTGCAGATCTCTCAGCCAGTGGTTTTCACTATTGCCTAAGTTCACACTAGTAATATTTATAGCAGTTATTTCCAGGACACAATTGTCATAATAAACCATCAGTCTCATGAAGACTTTCTGTGGAAGTCGCTGACTAAATTATTGCAGCTATGTCTGTAATATCCCGTGTGATGTCAATGCTGAAAAATGCCCAATGTCACCGCAGGTCAAAGGTCACAACAAGTGCACTCCGACCACAATTGTGCAATTGTCTGGATGAGGGTTCTGCACAGAACCTTACAGTCGGCATGGGGAGCGGGCCTGGTCCTAATTACCTCCAGCTCAGCCTCTCCTCGGGGAGGGCGGTAGACCACGACTGCTGGGAAGGGAACGGCCACATACACCAGGTATTAAAGATTTATAAGGGAGCGCTCCGATCAATAGTCAGGCTTTCCCAGTGTTCAGAAAGGCAGCGGCTTTGGAGAGTAAACATTTGAGGTGAACGTGTAATGACTGTAATTTAAGGATCACATAAAAAATTAGGATCTGCTAAGACCACAGCCTTCAGGACACCTCTACTCCTTCATATGAAGATGTGACCCAGTCTTCTCCTTCTTTCCATCAAATAAATGATGATTTGATAGGGAAGATCTGAGAAGATGGACCCACAACGATGAGTGTCTGTAACAGAACATGGAAGCAAATACTCTCCTGCAGTGCCACCACAGGGGAAATAGGGTACTGCATCATGTCAATGGATTTTCCCATCTACAGCTGTGAAAGGTTCTCCGGAATGGAAGATGCATCTCTCGGAAGATACTCGCTCTTGCGCAATTTTCACGATTCATCATCCTAGTGCAGTCAGTTTTTCCTGCACAAATTTCAAGGGAGGAGCTGAAAGCAGATACACAGCAGAGCTACACTCACCATTCTGCTGGTGAAATCACTGTGTACAAATCCCACCACCATCACCCCCCTCCCAACCTAACACTATATCCCAAACCACACTATATACAATATATACATACAATATAAATTTACAACATGATGAATACAATCATATAAACCAACCACATAAAGACCAGGTTTGGCGCCTGCAGCCCTTACATCTCTATATACTCAGAACAGAAAACAAAAATCTACTGTGCAGAATCAGCCCAACACCAGGAGCAGAGATGACAGACTAAGGGACACTAAAGGAGAACCCCCTCCAAAGGAGAGAGGCCCTCCCCGTGCCCAGCCTCTCATACTCCAGAGAGCCCACCTTCAGAATGTCCCTAACCACCTCACCCACCGAAGGGATTTTGCGCTGTATCGATACTAAACACGTGGTACCTAACCACTAGATTAACTAGGAGTAACGTGCAGCAGTCCCAGCCACCCAGGCCTCTGAATGCTCTATCGGCCCACTCCGCATAGGAGAGACCGTCCAACCCGGGCCAATGGATGGAAGCGCCCACCCAGTTGTACACCTCTGTGTTAAAGTGGCACTGAAGCAGGAAGTGGTCCATGCTCTCCAGCAGGCCAAAGCAACTCCTCCTGGGGACAATCCCTTTCTTTCCATGGAAGCAGCCACATCCCAGAACTTCAAAGGGATCCTGATGGAATTCAAAAGACTTAAACCTACCCCCAGATCCCAACTAGGGCAATCCCTGAGGGCCAGAGGCTTCTGGAAATGGGTCAACAGAACCCTCTTGTCAAGGAATTGCCTTGACATGGTCCTGATTTCCCACATTCTCAGACCCCACCGGCAAATCACCTTAAGAACCGCCGCAGCCGGAAGATGCCCATGCGGTGTACGAAGATCGTTCACTTGCCCTCCTTTCTCCCATTCCTGTAAGAAAGACCAAAACCATCCCCTACAGGAGTATACCCATGCAGGAGCCCTCTCTTTCCAGAGGTTTGAGATATTGATCTTAAGAAAGGTATTCACTAGGAATACCACAGGGTTGACCATACACAACCTTCCTTGTCTCCTCGTGCAGTAAGTAACCTCCCTCTTAATTGGGTTCAGCCTATTCCCCCATAAAAAACCGAGTCCAGAGGGGTTCTGGAAACATGCACACACTGCCCAGATAAATCAGTAACAGGAGCAGGTAAGTTTTGATCAGATTCACCCTTTCTCTGAGGGTCAAAGACCAACCCTTCCACTAGTCCACCCTCTGGGCGGCAATCTTAAGCCTGCTGTCCCAGTTTTGCATGGGGTAATCCCCCTGGCCAAGTGTCCGGGAGATCAAAGCCCGGATCCCCCTCTCCCAGCCAGAGACTCTCACACTTATCCCGGTTGATCTTGGACCCAGAAGCCTCTGAGTAACGGTCAACCTCTGACATCACCCATTGTGCCTCCCCTCGCAAGGAAACAAAAACGGTGACATCATCGGCATATGCTACCACCCTTAGGGTGGCTTCAGGTGCAGCCCGGTCCATCTCGACTCCCACCAACAGCCCACGGTCAAGGAAAGGGTCGACCGCGAACACGTACAGTTGTGGGCCCAGAGGTCAACCCTGGCAAACACCAAAACCAACCTCAAAAGAGCGGCCAATCCAACCATTCGCAAGCGAGAAAATTTCTGCCCCTGTATACAAAAACCTTTAGCCAATTGTCAAATTCCGCCGGCAGGCAATACTTCAGAAGGACAGACCAGAGGTACTCGTGGTCAACCTGATCAAATGCTTTTGCCTGATCCAAGGACAGTAAGTACCCCTTCCAGTTACCAGCCCTGCCCTGTTCCACTGCCTCCCGGACACAAAGCACAGCACTAAATGTACTGCGGCCTGGAACAGGGCAGTGCTGGGTCCCAGAAAGGAGCCGGGTTGCAAAATGCACCAGCCGATAAAACAGCACCTTTGCCAAAACCTTTCTGTCCACATTGAGAAGCACTATGAGTCTCCAGTTCTCAATACAAGATTGGTCCTTACCCGTTGAAAGGATGATCCGGCCTGACCTCCTCATTGACTTCAGCAGAGCGCCCGAGGAAAGACACTCATTGAATACCTCAGTTAAAAGGGTCACCAAGGCGTCCTTAAAGGTCTTATAAAACTCAGATGTTAAGCCATCCGGACCTGGCGATTTCTTGAGGGCGAGCCCTTCAATCACCCGGCTGACTTCCTCTTCCCTGATCACTTTTGTGAAAACATCAAGAGAGGGGTCTACTCCTGGCTCAGGGACAGTTTCAGCCAGGAAAGCCGACATCACATCCTGATCTAGATCCTTCCTGCCCAAGAGGTGTGAGTAGAAGGATCTGACGACCTCCAGAATCCCTGATCTGGACCTTTTCAGGGATCCCGTACTGTCAACCAGTCCCGTGACAACTTTACCATTCACTGACATCTTGCAGTTTCTGTAAGGGTCGGGCGAGCGGTATTTCCCGTAATCCCTCTCAAAAACCAAAGATGCGTGTCTATCGTACTGACACCTCTTCAGCAAGGATTTCACTCTGGAGATGTCCTCACGACCTCCAGTCAAGACGAAATGCTCGAATTTCCTCCTCAGGCCCTGATACAGGCGGTACTTGTCCTGAGGCTCGAGAGCTGGCGGAAGAATCTCGCCACCCTTTTCTTCAGCATCTCCCACCACTCTGACTTACTGCTACAAAGGCCCAGCAATGGTACCTGGCTCTGAAGAAAGTCCTCAAAGGATTGTCTGATCTCCGCTTCTTCCAGGAGAGACGAATTGAGCTTCCAGTAGCCTCTTCCCATCCGGGGGGTCTCTGTAACATTCAGAGAAAACAAAATTAGACAGTGGTCGGAGAACTCCACCTCAACAACGGACACTGCTGAAGAAATGGCTTCCTCCTTTAAATAAAACCCGCGTGGCATGGGGTGTGCCAGGTGAGGCTCACTAGCTATGCTATTAAGAGCGACGCTATCATAAGTCAGCTTGTTTTTGGAACCTCCCTTTTTTTGGGCCTTGTGACAGCATTGAAGTCCCCTCCAAAGACCACCTGCCGACTTGTAAAAGGGTTGGGCTTGATCTTTATAAAGAGACACTTTCCTTCCCACTTGGACTGGGGACCATAAATGTTAGTTAGGCAAAGTTCTTGTCCCTTCATGAGGACATCCAGGATCAGGTACCTAACCATTTCTAACTCAATAACTCGTCTGCATTCTACTGGTGAGGTAAAAAGGACCGCCACTCCGCTATATGGCTCGCCCGCAAGAGACCAATAGGAAGGCCCGTGTCTCCATTCCCTCTTAGCTTTAAACACGGCTGCCAAATCTGTCTGCCTCGAGCAGCCCGATCTGCGCCATGAGCGTCCCTTCCTGGCTGCCGTTGTCACTGTCCGCCCCTGAGTGTTACCACTGGGTCCTGCTGGGGGCCCACTGCACGAGGCCTGCTCAACTTCCTGCAGGCCGCCAGGTGTGTCCTGCTGCTCATTGTCATCATCATCAACCTCCTCCTCAACCTGGCTTGCAGGCTGCAACCCCATCAGCCTTTGCTTTCTGTTATCAGCCATGTCTGCAAATTTGTCGGCATTTAATAATTTTTCGCTGTATTCACCCTGGTGCGGGCACATCGCAGCTCCTCCCAGAGCCTCCTGATGGTCTAAGTCGCCTCTTCATACTCACAGAGGTGGCTTTGGACCAGGGAGGCATAGGTGGACAAGGAATCCCGTGGCCCCTGCACCGCCCAGCCCCCCCCCCCCCCCCATGGTCAGCCTTACCTCCGTGAGCACTCTGCTTCACAGCCCCGGAAGGACCGCTCTCACCCGCACCGACTTGGACATCCATCTTCTGGGTTCTCCACTTCTCAGGGGGAGTAGGAGCCGCATTGCTACGACTCCTGGTGGAAGTCTCACCCCTAAGTCCTCCATAGCGCTGGCCGGTTGCTGTCCTCTCCTGCCTCCCGATGGCCTGGCCTGGGAAGCAGGAGCCTGGGACTTGGCTCCCTCACTCATCCCCAGAACCTAACTCCCTCCCTGGGAGAGGAGAGAGCAGGCACTGGGTGGATAGATCTTCCTCCAGGAACTCAGGAGCACAAACACAGCAGCTGCACACACGACACACCCTCTGCTAATGAGCTCAAGAGCTGCACTCACTATTCTGCTGCTGCTGTAGTCACTGTGTACATACATGACATTACTTATCCTGTACTGATCCTGAGTTAAATCCTGTATTATACCCCAGAGCTGCACTCACTATTCTGCTGGTGCAGTCACTGTGTACATACATGACATTACTTATCCTGCACTGATCCTGAGTTACATCCTGTATTATACCCCAGAGCTGCACTCACTATTCTGCTGCTGGTGCAGTCACTGTGTACATACATGACATTACTTATCCTGTACTGATCCTGAGTTACATCCTGTATTATACTCCAGAGCTGCACTCACTATTCTGCTGCTGGTGCAGTCACTGTGTACATACATGGCATTACTTATACTGTACTGATCCTGAGTTACATCCTGTATTATACCCAGAGCTGCACTCACTATTCTGCTGCTGGTGCAGTCACTGTGTACATATATGACATTACTTATCCTGTACTGATCCTTAGTTACATTCCGTATTATACTCCAGAGCTGCAGTCACTATTCTGCTGCTGGTGCAGTCACTGTGTACATACATGACATTACTTATCCTGTACTGATCCTGAGTTACATCCTGTATTATACTCCAGAGCTGCTTTCACTATTCTGCTGCTGGTGCAGTCACTGTGTACATACATGACATTACTTATCCTGTACTGATCCTGAGTTACATCCTGTATTATACCCCAGAGCTGCACTCACTATTCTTCTGGTGGTGCAGTCACTGTGTACACTCATGACATTACTTATCCTGTACTGATCCTGAGTTACATCCTGTATTATACCCCAGAGCTGCACTCACTATTCTGCTGGTGCAGTCACTGTGTACATACATGA
Source organism: Engystomops pustulosus (assembly GCF_040894005.1). NCBI lineage: Eukaryota > Metazoa > Chordata > Amphibia > Anura > Leptodactylidae > Engystomops > Engystomops pustulosus. The sequence continues at coordinate 287,728,130 of NC_092411.1, forward strand.
CATTACTTATCCTGTACTGATGCTGAGTTACATCCTGTGTTATACCCCAGAGCTGCACTCACTATTCTGCTGGTGCAGTCACTGAGTACATACATGACATTACTTATCCTGTACTGACCCTGAGTTACATCCTGTAATATACCCCAGAGCTGCACTCACTATTCTGCTGCTGGTGCAGTCACTGTGCATATACATGACATTACTTATCCTGTACTGATCCTGAGTTACATCCTGTATTATACCCCAGAGCTGCACTCACTATTCTGCTGCTGGTGCAGTCACTGTGTACATACATGACATTACTTATCCTGTACTGATCCTGAGTTACATCCTGTATTATACCCCAGAGCTGCACTCACTATTCTGCTGCTGGTGCAGTCACTGTGTACATACATGACATTACTTATCCTGTACTGATCCTGGGTTACATCCTGTATTATACCCCAGAGCTGCACTCACTATTCTGCTGCTGGTGCAGTCACTGTGTACATACATGACATTACTTATCCTGTACTGATCCCGAGTTATATACTGCATTATACCCAAGAGCTGCACTCACTATTCTGCTGCTGGTGCAGTCACTATGTACATACATGACATTACTTATCCTGTACTGATCCTGAGTTACATCCTGTATTATACCCCAGAGCTGCACTCACTATTCTGCTGCTGGTGCAGTCACTATACATACATGACATTACTTATCCTGTACTGATCCTGAGCTACATCCTGTATTATACCCCAGAGCTGCACTCACTATTCTGCTGCTGGTGCAGTCACTGTACATACATGACATTACTTATCCTGTACTGATCCCGAGTTATATACTGCATTATACCCAAGAGCTGCACTCACTATTCTGCCTGTTCAGTTACTGGGGGGGGATTCATTCAGATTTGCATTTAAAACACCAGTCTTTAAATTTCCCCCACCTCACATTAGATACAGGCACAAACTCCGCCAGTTTGGACCTGTAGACCACGTTGGATCCGGAAACGTTTTTTGCTATAGTCCCCACCAGCAGACACTATAGAAAATCCCCACCTTCCTCGCTCCACGCATGTAGTTCTTTGTTGAAAGTGATAGTTCTTGTTTTGTTTCACCCGAATGTTGATGAAAATTTCTCAAACATGTGTTGGACAATCATTCTTCACTTCTCCTTCTACCTAATTCCACCTCATCAGCCATGAGCACTTTCTAGTATTTTTCAGCATCTACCGCTCTTCAATCAAAAGGTTGTGATGTGGAGCCTCATTGTCCTCAGACTGGTCAGGTTCATGTCAACTTTCATTCGTTCCTCAGACATAACCAGACCTGAGTTGAGCCTAACCATAAGGTCACGCTGAGGTTCACTAATAATTCAGAATCTAATTAATTCTGTGCTATTTTACGGAGCAGTAAACCAATCTCATCTGCCAACTACAGTAGACGTGAATGCAAGTATTGACGTGTGAATGGCACTTGAGGTCTGCCAAGAATGGTTGGTGTTTAGTACTTGAGCCTTACGTTTTGGCAAGTGATCACCCCGGGGCAGACTCCATTTCCTGACCAAGGTTACACAACATTTCCCCACATGTTACAGACGGGTAAAGTGATAGGTAATAAGCGTCCGTATCATTCCGCAGCCCATATAATAACATAATTAAGTTCCTAAGCAGCCCCCGTAATCTCTCATGGGCAACACGTTACGGTGCCCTCGTCTTCTGATCCCTTCATATGAATTACCACAACGCTTGTCATTGTATGCGGCTCAGTAGAGGCTTTCGGAAACAGCTCCCGTCTCAGGGCAGCTTGTCAAATAAGCCATACATATGTCGAAACAACCTACATCTGAGCAAGAGAGAAAGGCAACAAAACTCCGAAACACACCCCCTTTCCCCCCCTTTGAACCTCAAAATGGGAAACACATTGATTTTCACTTGTATCAGTAAATGGCAAAGAAAGGTTTCGTACTTTGCATAATATATTTATCTTGGAAGTTGCCGTTCTATTCAGGCTCTCCAAGAATTCAAGTGCTGAAAGTAACACTAAATCAACAGCACTTTTAGTAATGAAATAAATTCTTTATAAGAGTCAAGTATAGGGGCTGACAAGGGTTTCGGATGGCGTGTTTTTATTAAAATTCTTTCATTCTGCAAAGCCCGTATTGTCTGTGATTCTTGGATTATGCGCGGGGATGAGGAATAGCGAGAAGTCTGTGCCGGTATTTATTTAGTCTGTCTGCCTGTGGCAAAAGAAAACACAATTCTTAATAAAAGGCTTCCTTTTGTGGGTGACCTAGCAAATTTTCAGATTGCATGGTAAAAAAAAAAGGTAGTAGGCTATGGAGAAGGTGAGGGTTCCCGGTTTAGGACCTGGTTTATTGGAATCAGGAAGTCATAGACAAGAGAGAACTATCTAGTGAAGCGTCCTCCAGCGCTGGAGGCCAAGCCTTATGGTGAGCGGTGGAGGCCAAGCCTTATGGTGAGTGGTGGGGGCCAAGCCTTATGGTGAGCGGTGGAGGCCAAGCCTTATGGTGAATACTCCAACGGGGGAAGGCTTCTTATCTTAGTTTAGTCCACAAGCTTGGAGGATTCTCTCTTTTTATGTTGGTAGATATTTTCTTTACAGCTTTTGCTCGTTCACTTCTTATCCTGATATTGGAATACTAAATCTAGCCATAAATATTTAACGAATGACCAAACACTTACACTGACAACTCTTCTTCCCATTCTCACATGCATAGAGGGGATGCATGTCCCTGGTTATATGTTATATATCCCTGGTCATGTGATGTCACACAGGTGCACGGCTCGTTATATATATCCCTGATCATGTGATGTCACACAGGTGCACAGCTCGTGATGTCACACTGGTGCACGGCTCGTTATATATATCCCTGATCATGTGATGCCACACAGATGCCCAGCTCGTTATATATATCCCTGATCATGTGATTTTACACAGGTGCACAGCTCGTTATATATATATATATATATATATATATCCCTGATCATGTGATATCACACAGGTGCATGGCTCGTGATGTCACACAGGTGCATGGCTCGTTATAACACAAAACTCTGATTACTCTCTGTGATGTAACAACTCGTGCACCTTGGTGTCCATCACATGACCATGGACAGATTTCTATCCACTGGAAGTAAACATGAAGCTTTCTATAGCAGGACAGCAAGCAGAGATCTAGAAAGCAATCAATACAAAAAGTATATTGTAAAATTGTATACCTTTTCCTTACTCTAACATCAATTATTTGCTTTGAGGCCAGCTGAACATAAAGATCCCATTCCCACCTTTGGGAATCACTGGACTGAATTGACATGTTGAGTTTGGTTCAATGATGCAATGTTTGGTCTGGGAAATCCTGTCTGTGCAGAGAGATATTTTCTAAGGCAATTGGCCTTAGCACCTCCAATGACAACAAATCGCTTAGTCTTCTTAGCCTGAACATTTGCTCAACATCACTTTTTAAATGAAATTGGTTCCACCAGAATTGTTGTGTTTAACAAGAATTCTACTAACTTGCATCAAAATGTTGATGTCTTATCAAGCATAAGAGTAGAACCTATAGATGTCCAAATAATTCACTGATCACTAAAGGTTCTAACATAATGGACCAAAAGTCCAGCAGAAGAAAACCCTTTGGAGATAGATGTGGATCCAGTTATTGCCAAGAAAGGATTTACAAAACCTGGATGACCTTTCCTGGATAACCTTCATGGTATTTCTTATGGAAAATCCATCTCATACAAGACTAACATAAACCCTTACAGTACTACAATTATTAATAATTGTGTACCCCCCAATCTCAGGTAATGATACAGGGTGCACCTACACTAGGGAGCCTCTCAATTTTCCACATAAAACCCTGCCCACCAATCCCAGGTGGCATAGTTATACTACATTTCCCTCCTAGCATCTCAGCTTCCCTTTAATCCACTGCCACCACCTATACTTTACTAAGGCAATGGGGGCCTGTCTTATACAGATTCCTAAAAGAATTTGATGACCAGAATGCAATTTAATCAATTATCTATACTCAGGCTCTTTATTACTGCAATTAGAGACTTATTATGGTTTTAATACACAAAAGTGCAGTGCAAACATCAAAAACAATTGATAGATTAAAAAAGGATGACAAATGGTTACAAAGAATATACACACAATACAGTTACCAACAGTTTTAAGATAAAAAGGGCAATAATGAATAAACCTTACTACTGAACAGAAGAATTATATGTGGGGCAAAGCAGGAAATTATTTGGGCAGCCTATCCAGACGAAAAGAAGTACAGAAGACTGCCATTCCACATCTCCCACAAGTATTCCCTCCCACCCACTGCCTTGCAATGTCACCAAGAGGAGGTTCCCCATATAATAACACGGGTTGCCCCTCTTCTCAGTCAAGTATATTTTTGTGAATGGTTCTATTAAACCCCATAAGTCTTAACATCAAGTTTTCATTTTTTCCAGCTTAAAAATTGTCTTCAATCACCTTGGCACACTATATGCCCAGGATGGGGCTGCTATGCACTTTGGGGGGTTCCCTGTTGGGCACAGCCCTAAAATCCACAAGGGTGATAGAGCTATCCCCCATGACCCTACCCAGGTAGTTAGTACTCATAGTTCTGGATTATGTCTATGCTATTTGGAATTATACAAATTGGAGCTTATTTCCAGAGGATTGCATTTCCATCGGACTTCCCAACGTTTTCGGGATTTGTGCCGCTGTGACAGACATTTAGAAGGGGATTGTGTCAAATGTGATATGATTTTGGCGCAACGGCGCCGGATTGTATGCAACAGAAATTGGGGGTTGGGCGATCAGACAATCCGATGGATTCGGACTGACCAGGAAAAAGAAGGTGAACTCCGGTGGACCTGAGCGGGGAAGTGACACATGCAGAATATCGGGGGCACGATCTTAGTGAATCGCCGGACAATGCACTTTCTGTGAACTCTTTTGGACGGGTAAGTCCCTACGAAACGCAGAACAAAATGCTCCACAAACTGATTAGAATATGCCTTTCATCTTGTGTCTGCCCTGGTTCTAAATGTAATTCTGAAGAGGAAGGAGGATTTTCAACAATAAAATATGCCAATAATGTCCCTACTAATACCACATGATGATACCTAAAGATACAATTTTTATTAGAGTGTCTACAAACAAACCACTGATATTTTCCTGTGAGTACTTGTCATCAGCTGAGCATTGGTGATGAGTGGACCTGCAATGTTCAATCTGTGCCAAACATTTCCCGTTCAGGACCAGGAACCCAGACATCAACAAGAATTTCAGGTTCGTGTGTTCATGCTCATTCCCTGCCGGTAACACCTGCAACAAGTCTTGGCGTGCGAGCCTCGATTTACTCTAGGATCATCGCTCTCCGTGACGTCATCAGGATCCTCTGGAAAATGGCTACCTGCATGCTCTACCATTGATCGCAGATGTCACTGGTGGTGTTGAGCGCATGGTTTCAGAAATCGGCATCTGTTGGTGCTAATCCCTGCTGAGCACAACCAAATTATATTTTTCTCATTTGGCCACTCAGTGATACCTCATAACAGGTTTTTAGCTATATGGGGAAAATAATCCTTCCTTATACCTTTTGAGTGGTTTACTGTAGCTGAGGGACTCAAGAGTCAGGCTGCAGGCAATCTGGTTTTCACCATACCGCAGGCTACCACAGCCTTCCCTACCCAGATGTTTTTTCATATGATCACGACATCCATTTTGGTTTAGTCCTACTTTTCATGTACGCTAGGCTACCTGCTTTTGATCAACATCTCTCAGCCTGGATAGGTGAATGCTATTTCCTGTATTGACCACTTTTGGATGGACCTTGTCGTTTTAATGGGACAGAAGGGAAGGTTTGAGCTCACCTTGGACATTCTGTACTTCTCAGTAGACAATGCTACAGTGTGATTATGGTACTTGTGTAGCTTGAGAACATCGGGGCAGATTTACTTACCCGGTCCCGTTGAGATCCTGCGCTGCGTTGTCCGCCGTGGATTTGGGTCCGGTGCGATTCACTAACATTGTGCGTCCGAGTTCCTTCTTGTGTCGCTGTTGCGCCGAAGTCTGTCGGAGTTCACCTGCTTCTTCCTGGTGCATGTGAGTGCTTGATCTTGCGACACAAATCGTTTTTTAAATTCTGCAGTTTGTTTGAATCCGTCGGGTTGTCTGACGGCCACGATTCCCGATTTCTGTCGCATGCAAGCCGGCACCACTGCGCCACAATCCGATCGCATGCGCCAAAATCCCGGGCCAATTCAGCGCAAAACAGAAAAATTCGGAAAACCCGACGAAAGTGCGTGATTCAGACCCTTAGTAAATGAGCCATTATGATGGAGGATGGCGCCCCATGCAGTATTTCAGCAGGTATTTTAAGGCGTGTATTCACGGTTTTGAAAATAGGGGGTTTTCCTAGATGGCAAAGAGACATCCGAGAAAAGTCCCCCCAAAAGACTTGCTCACCTTATTACGCTCAATTAAGAGCATTTAAAAGAGTGTTAAAGTGGTAGCCCTTCAGCTAGCCGGCGTGATCATCCAAGATGGATTCATCTCCGGTAAATCAAGTAACGGAATAGTGGAAACAAGGAGAAGGGAGCTGGCACGGCGCTACTCTTTTTTACTCAACAGAGGCAGGTACGTATAACATCAAAAATATTGTAAACATGTTTCCGGTTACAAAACCCTTCTTCAAGTACAATTGGAAATTATAATTTTGTAACCCGAAACGCGTTTACACTATTTTTGAAAAATAAACGTTTATATTATACGTACCTGCATCCGTTGAGGGAAAAAGAGTAGCGCCGTGCCAGCCCCTTCCCCTTGTTTTGGTGGTTTTTTTTCCGCTATTCCTTTACAACATTTCATCGGCTCAGTGACCCACCACTCGGTTACAGTCAGGACCATCATTCCTTTGTCTGTAAAAATGTATTTACTTACATATTTTATTATACTCCTGTTTCCCTCCTATACTTTTCTATGTAGTTGATCCAATGTGTGTTGTTAACTGCTCGCTTGGTCTCGCCTTGACCTTGATGACAACACTGTTTTGCCATTAGCAGTTGGTAGCTCCTCATTTCGTAACCTCCTGAGGGCAGTAAAATATCTAATTAGATTTACACTTTTACCACATTCTTTCCAGCAAAGTTTTGCCAAATAAATGAGGCTCTTTTCTCACTTCTTCACAATTTCCAGTTCAATGGGCCGTGACTCCCTTCTATTCAGGGCAACCTATGCGACACATGAACAATAAAAAGTCTAAAGTTTGTGTCACCTCTGAGGAGGGAAGCTCCACACCGTGAGAAAGTTAAAAACACCCTATAACAAGGAAAAACAAGGACAACAATAAAAAAAATTTAGTTTTTTACAATGTTTCTTTCATGCCCCTTTCTCCATGGATGATGGGCACAAGGACTGTGTTAGAACAAAATAAGGTAAATTAAAATAAGATTAAATAATATTCAAATTTAGGGGAGAGAGGGGAAGACTAATCATTGGGATGTAACATTTTTGGATAAGAAGAAGAATGAACAAGAGATACATGAAACGTTTGTCTTAGCTCCATCAGAGAATGGCCCCATCATTGTTTAGGGGTCTAAACCACTCTCATTTTTCCCCTACCTAGAGGATTCTATGATATATTGATAGTTTCTAGCTAAAATTTACTTTGATTTAAAAATGATACACCATCTGGATAATTTTTGAGCTTTCAGGGCGTGGTCATGTCCATTAAAATCCCGACATGAAGAGAATCAGACAATCTCCAGGCAGAAGTGGACAAGGTCAACGTCAGGAAGACCATGCTTCCCTTTTATCCACTAATGACTAATTATAGTGTGATTTACTAAATTTCTTCTACACAAGAAGAAAGTAATAAAGACATTGGGGCACATTTACTTACCCGGCCGACAGAGTTCACAAAGATTGTGCGTCCGATATCCTGCATGTGTCGCTTCCCCTCTCAGGTCCGACAGAGTTCACCTTCTTCCCGGTACATGTAAGTGCATTGGTTGCGACACAATATGAAAGTTAAATCCCGCGCTCAGTGCAAATCAGTTGGATCGTCCGATGGCACGCCCACCTCTGATTTCTGTCGCATGAAAGCCTGTGCAATTGCGCCACAATCCGATAGTGTGTGACACAATTCCCAGTTAAATACCTGTCACAGCGGCGCAAATCCCCAAAAAATTTTAAAATCCGACGAAAGTGCGATCCGTTGACCCTTAGTATATATAAGCCCCATTATTTGCAAGTAACTGGACAACTATCATTCCACCTGGAGCACCAATACTTTGGAGGAAGAGCTAATGACCAATTATTCATTGCTCCTGCTTACCACAAGAAGATTATCATGACTTGTATTTCTTTCAAGCATCTAATACTCCATAATACAGCCCCGTTGGAGCCATAGTCATAACCATTTCCCAGAATCGGCTTCATAAATTGGGAGTGGAAAGACAAAAATCAAAAAGAAGCCAGCGTCTACATAGAGTGGTCAATGCCTACATGGACATTGAACATAAAAAAGTTAATGACAAAATTTTGTCCTCATGAGACACAACTAAGAGGGGGCGGCATGAGAGTAGAAAGACAAACACTGACTGTAAACACTGAAACTGAATGTCCCAGACTTTCCTACCTACTTACTTGAAACCACCCTGGGTGATGGTCAGTAACTGGGCGATGGTCCCTGCTTAATTGTAAGTGATTAAAACAGATGAGGACAAGACAAATAAACAAATAAGACAAGTCACCAGACAAAAACCAAGAGGACAACGAAGTACCAAATTGATAGACAAAAGAGATAATAGGAAGACAAGCCAAAGGGTCAGAAAAAAACCAGATATAAGCAGACAGCATACATGCAAGCTTGGTCAAGTGTAAACTATGATAAACACTGAGGATAGGTTCCTACGACCTTTTATGTGATGTCAAAATCACAGCAGGGTAACTGTTACTGAACAAGAAAGGAAACTGCTGGGTGTGGTACATAATTAACCAAAACCAGTGTTCAGACACAACCCTAAGGAGATCGTAGTTAGCTGAACTTTGTGTATTGACTATAATGCCTGCAGAGATAATACACACATGGATATAACTTAATTATAGTGACATTGGTGAAAACTAACCATGAAAGTGAGACTCAAACTGTAATTTCAGCTTCCCAAAGTCTGAGCGGCATAAAAAAGTAGCCGAGTATTCAACAGTATAATACCATGGATGGTCGTGTGCTGCAGAAGACACCACTGATACTTGGTCTCCATACTGTAGACATGGGGCGGCAGCTGCTTCTTGGCATGGTCAGGGGCTGTATTCATTCTTACTAACTCTATTGATGCTCTCACCTGCAGGTAACACGCAGGGGACTGGGAGGTTTAATGAGAGCAGATGAAGAAAGGACTCCATTGAAACAAAGTTTTATTGGAAACACCTACTCAAGTTAGTTTTTTGTAGCTCCTGCCCAGATGACGCAATGAGCTTGCACCTTGCCTTCAAAGTCAAGAATGGGGCTTAACAGTTTTCCTGCATTTGGTCTCAAAGTAAAAAAAATTGTGTAGAGGAAATGTCCCTCTAGAGAGGAGCGAACAGCCCGAGCGGCTAAATGGAACGCCTCTCCCATAATAACCCCCGTAATGACATATTAATCTCTCTAAACACAACATCAAAAACCCGTCTCTTTTACAGGCAACTTTATAAGGAAAATGTGTGGCGAAGGGAAGGAGAATGAAAAAGTTACACAGAAAATAACTTCATGTTAAATTTGAAATAAAATACAAAAAAATCTGGAAAAAAAATTCTAAATAGAAGAACTTGGAAAAATAATTTTTATTGTAAATCAAAAGGATATTTATTGAACATTTTGTAAATTTGTCACACAAAACACAACGACCACCCTCTCCCACGCCTACGTTCCCTTGTACGTACATGAAACAATTGTTTCGGAAAAAATACATTTTATATAAAATATATAAAAACTACAATAAAAATAGGCAGGAACGGATCCATTGATAGCAAATGAGCCGTTATTTTTAACAGCTTTAACAGATACATTGGGGCAGATTTACTTACCCGGTCCATTCGCGATCCAGCGGCGCGTTCTCTGCGGTGGATTCGGGTCCGGCCGGGATTTATTAAGGTAGTTCCTCCGACGTCCACCAGGTGGTGCTGTTGCGCTGAACAGCATCGGAACGCACTGGAATACACCGGCTCGGGCTGAGTGAAGGTAAGTGCAAGCTCCGCGACAGATTATTTTTTTTAAATGCAGCGGTTTTTCCGAATCCGTCGGGTTTTCGTTCGGCCACGCCTCCCGATTTCTGTCGCGTGCATGCCGGCGCCGATGTGCCACAATCTGAACGCGTGCGCCAAAATCCCGGGGTATTTGAGTCCAACTACCTGCTCACATATCAGAAGACGTAAAAACGGATACTGATGGACGCCATGCAAATCCATTCCGTTTTTCATCCATCGAAACAACTACAATAACCAAAGGGAACAAAATAGACGGTAATAAAACTATATAACTAGTATATAACATATAAAAGAAACACAACACAAATCAGATCTGTAAAAGTAGTATAAATATAAAGCATTACAATCAGTAGCTGGTAGCGGTGTAGACGGCAGTGATGTTATTATACGGTAGAGCGGGGGCCGTCGTGTCGTGGCCGCCTTTGTTTCATTATAGACTTTTTTGGGCCGAGGGAGAATAAGAGTTTGTTTTAATTTAATTTGAGATCTTTATAGAAAAGCTCAGGTATCAGCCGCTCCAGTAGTAAATCTTGACAAACACTATAAATTCCTGCGAGTTTGTGTTTCTCGAGTATTTCAGGATGTAGAGCAGACCACAATAGTTTTCTAAGCTTAAAGCTCTTAGTCATTTATCCTGTAACTCTTAGCCCTTGTTCCAGCCTGAGCTTTACCCATCTCAATACGTTACGTTACTGCCATGGTCCATGGGCAGGTCACATCAGGTCACTGTATACATTATGTGAAATGCGAAACGCGTGTAGGACGATTACTAGACTATAGTGGGTTAAAGTGTAGCCAGATATAGATACCGAGCCCATCCAGAGCGCACCACGTTGGTATCTAAGACGCAATTTGTTTATGGTGAAACAATCTTAGGCGATATTCACACGGCCGTGTGGGGGACGTATATACGACCAACGTATATACGCCCCCCACATATGGCAATGGGCGCATGGCGCTGTACGGGAGTGGTACAGTGCCACACATGTGGAGCACTGTACCGTCCCATAGCCAGGAGAAAGATAGGACATGTCCCATGTTTCTCCGGAATATGGCGCATGCGCCATACATTGCTATGAAGAGAGAATATAGCTTTATACAGTATATAACCCGTATGAATAGGAGCTGAACATGTACTGCACTTTTTATGGTGGCATTTACACTATATAAGTGACACACATTGAAGCTACTGATGTGTCTGTATGGTGAAGCACAAGAGTCGGCTCCGTGCAGTGAGCTGGTAACTTAGTTAACCCCACCCCTCTATGTCTAACTCTGCCCCTAAATCATAGGACACACCCCTTTTCAACAAGGTCAAAAGTGGTGAGGAGAGGGTTTAGTGTCTGAACTAAGACTCCCCGTTATACATTATACACGTCGTGACACCACCAACATTGTCCCACGTCACATGACTTTGTGTAGCCTGTCCCGGTTTTATGTATTCATTTACTGTTATCTTTAGTGCATTTTATATTTACCTCAACCTTTACCTCTTGTCGTACTTTTTTGTTTTATATATAAATCAAAATTGTTATTTTTTTTTTTTTTCTGGTGTATAGGATAGAATTCCAAAAAAGTTCAGTAATAATATAAATCAGAACTTGAGTATAGAATAAAATGAGAATAAACATGCCATGAGAATTCTATACCGGAACGACTGGACCAAGAATGACAATCATGGCTGGATGGATATAACTACATAGGGGTAACCAACCATATAAACCATGTAAGGGATAAAAATCAATGGTTCAATCTTACCTGTAAGCGTGGTGGCAGCAGGACAGGGGAGTCCTAGCACACAGGAGGTTAGAGGAAATGGGTTGAAGTACAATAATAGGATTGGGATGGACTATCCCTAGAGGGCCATAATATTCAGTTAACTTGGCCCTGTCATACCCCAGAAATTGACTCCAGCCCTTACAACAGCAGTACCAAACTCACCCTTGGAGCTATGCTCACCCTGGAACAGCCTAATAACATAACAACGCGTTTCTAGAGCGATACTCAATCCGCTACCTTCATCGGGGGTAAGCCAACATTCTGCATGGGTCTGTTGTGCAGTATCGTATCCGAGCGAATGTGGAGCCCCATGCAATGACTTGATGGTTCTTCAAACCAGCGGCTGCTGGCCCATCTAGCCATTGCATGGGACTCCACATTCATACATGTATTATTAGATGGATAAGACAATGTGACTTATCCAGGTCACATGTGTACAGGTATATCCCCTGATGGGCTCCTTGGGGGTTAATGATCCTCCAGCTCCTGCATAGGCGCGTAGACTGACTGCATTCAGCATACAACAAATTCAACATACATTAGTATAATATTCTGGCTCACAGAGCTAAAAGGGCCTAAGTTCATGGCAAGAGCTGGTCAGCATGTCCCAGGGGCTCGCAGGCCCCCTAAGCACCCCAGTCTAATGTTCCTTTGTCGTTCTATAGGCAGTGCGCATCACACGGTCAATAAAAATGATTTCTTAACTAGAAGAGATCATATTCAACAATACTCTGTTTCTACCATCCTGATGATTAACAAGTTCCCACCAGTTTCTACTGTTGGCAAGAAAGATGACTCAACATTAGAGATGAGCGAACATGCTCGTCCGAGCTTGATGCTCGGTCGAGCATTAGGGTACTCGAAACTGCTCGTTGCTCGGACGAATACTTCGCCCGCTCGAGAAAATGGCAGCTCCCGCCGTTTTGCTTTTTGGCGGCCAGAAACAGAGCCAATCACAAGCCAGGAGACTCTGCACTCCACCCAGCATGACGTGGTACCCTTACACGTCGATAGCAGTGGTTGGCTGGCCAGATCAGGTGACCCTGGGATAGACTAGCCGCTGCCCGCGCTGCTCGGATCATTCTGTGTGTGGATGCCGCTAGGGAGAGAGCTGCTGCTGGTCAGGGAAAGCGTTAGGGTGTTCTATTAGCTTACTGTTAGGCAGGAGTGATTCTCCAAGAACCCAACAGCCCTTCTTAGGGCTACAATAACGTTCTACTTTTTTTTTTTTTATTTGCATCTAGTACCATTTTGTGAGGAATTAGCAGGGGGACTTGCTACCGCTGTGTTTTGTGCTTAGTGACGCACATATCCACCTCAAACACCAAAGTGGGAAAATTTAGTAGGGGTTGGATTTCAATTAGGCACAGTCTGCCATTTGTCCTTTTTTATTTTACGTTTATTTTGTTTAATAACTCAGCGTCATCTCATCTGGCATATTAGTGTGCTTTCATACTTGGCTAGAAAATAGCCATAGGAGAATCCAAACGGCTTACTTACGCCTACAGTAGCGTTATATATTTGATTTCTGGTTGATCTGCTGGTGGCTGTACTTGCTGCAGTGCATCTACTAGCCAATTGTGAGCAATTTGTAGTGAGACTTGCGACCGCTGTGTTTTGCGCTTAGTGACGCACATATCCATTGCAAAGACCGAAGTGGGAAAATTTAGTAGGGGTTGGATTTCAATTAGGCACAGTCTGCCATTTGTCCTTTTTTATTTTACGTTTATTTTGTTTAATAACTCAGTGTCATCTCATCTGGCATATTAGTGTGCTTTCATACTTGGCTAGAAAATAGCCATAGCTATAGGATAGCATTGTTTGTTTTTAAAAACTCAAAAACACAAAAAAAAACAAAAAACACAAAAAAAAGTTAAAAAAAAATTAAAGTTATAACTCTCATTTTAAAAATGTTTAACCCGAGGGCTAGGGGTAGAGGACGAGGGCGGGGACGTGGGCGTCCAACTACTGCAGGGGTCAGAGGCCGTGGTCCTGGGCGGGGTGAGACACCACCTGCTTATGAGGGAGCAGGGGAACGCCGCAGAGCTACACTCCCTAGGTTCATGTCTGAAGTTACTGGGACTCGTGGTAGAGCACTGTTGAGGCCAGAACAGTGCGAACAGGTGATGTCGTGGATTGCTGACAATGCTTCGAGCAATTTGTCCACCAGTCAGTCTTCCACGCAGTCCACCCATGTCACCGAAATCGCCACTCCTCCAGCTCCTGCACCTCAGCCTCCTCCCCCCCAGTCTGCCCCCTCCCAGGAAAATTTGGCATTTGAACCGGCATACTCTGAGGAACTGTTTTCTGGACCCTTCCCACAGTCACAAACCACTTGTCCGGTTGCTGCTGAGCAATTTTCCGATGCCCAGGTTTTCCACCAGTCACAGTCTGTGGGTGATGATGACCTTCTTGACGTAGGGGAAGTGTGTAAAGAGGTGTCCGACGATGAGGAGACACGGTTGTCAGACAGTGGGGAAGTTGTTGTCAGGGCAGGAAGTCCGAGGGGGGAGCAGACTGAGGGATCGGAGGATGATGAGATGACAGACCCAAGCTGGGTTGAGAGGCCGGGTGAACACAGTGCTTCTGAGACGGAGGAGAGTCCTCGACCAGAACAGGTTGGAAGAGGCAGTGGTGGGGCCAGACGGAGAGGCAGGGCCAGAGCTGGTGCATCAGCGCCAAATGTGTCAACTAGTGAAGCTCCCGTGGCGAGGGCTCTTGCGGCGAGGGCTAGATCTTCAGAAGTCTGGAGGTTCTTTAAGGAAACACCGGATGACCGACGGACTGTGGTGTGCAACATTTGCCAAACCAGGCTCAGCAGGGGTTCCACCACTACTAGCTTAACTACCACCAGTATGCGCAGGCATATGAATGCTAAACACCCCACTCAGTGGCAACAAGCCCGTTCACCTCCGGCCGTGCACACCACTGCTCCTTCCCCTGTGTCAGCTGATAGTCAGCCCCCTGCCCAGGACCCTGCCACAAAAACCCCATCGTCGCCTCCACGATCCTCCACAGCATCCACCAGCGTTCAGCTCTCCATACCCCAGACGCTGGAGCGGAAACGCAAATATAGTGCAACCCACCTGCACGCCCAAGCCCTTAATGTGCACATCTCCAGATTGCTTAGCCTGGAGATGCTGCCATATAGGCTAGTAGAGACCGAGGCCTTTCGCAACCTCATGGCGGCGGCCGCCCCTCGGTATTCGGTCCCCAGCCGCCACTACTTTTCCCGATGTGCCGTCCCAGCCCTGCACCAGCACGTGTCAGACAACATCATCCGTGCCCTGACCAACGCCGTTTCTGACAAGGTCCACCTGACCACGGACACGTGGACGAGTGCTGCTGGGCAGGGCCACTATATATCGCTGACGGCACATTGGGTTAACTTGGTGGAGGCTGGGAGCGAGTCTGACCCTGCGGCTGGTCATATACTGCCGACGCCGAGGATTGCGGGGCCTACCTCGGTCCAGGTGTTTCAGGCCTACTATGCCTCCTCCTCCTCCCACCCCTCCTCCACCTCCTCCTCCGAACTACCATCCGTGGGCACGGCGCCATCAGTCGGTAGCTCTAGGCACAGCAGCAGTGCCGTCGCTAAGCGACAGCAGGCGGTGCTCAAACTGCTGAGCCTAGGCGATAAAAGGCACACCGCCCAAGAGCTATTACAGGGCATCATGGCGCAGACTGATCTGTGGCTGGCACCGCTGAACCTGAAGCCAGGCATGGTTGTGTGTGACAACGGCCGTAACCTGGTGGCGGCTCTGCAACTCGGCAGACTGACACATGTGCCATGCCTGGCCCATGTGTTAAATCTGATAGTTCAGCGTTTCCTCAAGACATACCCCAATCTGTCTGATTTGCTCACGAAGGTGCGCCGCATCTGTGCGCATTTCAGGAAGTCCAGCACAGATGCTGCCACTCTCAGGGCAGCGCAGCGCCGCCTCCAACTGCCCGCTCACCGACTGTTGTGCGACGTGCCCACGAGGTGGAATTCAACACTGACCATGTTATCCAGAGTTTACCAGCAGCGCCGAGCGATTGTAGACTGCCAGATGTCAACTTCCACCAGAACTGGTAGTCAGGTCAGTCAGCTTCCTCAAGTCTACAATGAGGAGTGGACGTGGATGTCTGATATCTGTCAGGTGCTGAGTAACTTTGAGGAGTCAACACAGATGGTCAGTGGCGATGCCGCCATCATCAGCCTCACCATCCCGCTGCTTGGCCTGTTGAAAAACTCTCTGATCAGCATGAAGTCGGAAGCTTTGCGCTCGTCACAAGAGACGGGGGAAGAAGATTCCCTTGTTGATAGCCAAAGCACCCTCAGGTCTGTTTCTCAGCGCATATCGGAGGAGGTGGAGGTGGAGGAGGATGAGGAGGAAGAGGAGGAGAATGTTGGCGAGACACAAGAGGGGACCATTGTTGAGTCCTTCACTGTTCAGCGTGTATGGGCAGAAGAAGAGGAGTTGGAGGAGTTGGAGGAGGAGGAAATGGACAGCCAGGCCAGTGAGGGGAGTGAATTCTTACGCGTTGGTACTCTGGCGCATATGGCAGATTTCATGCTAGGCTGCCTATCCCGTGACCCTCGCGTTCAAAGAATTTATTCCAGCACCGATTACTGGGTGTTCACTCTCCTGGACCCACGGTACAAGCAAAATCTTTCCACTCTCATCCCTGCAGAGGAAAGGAGTGTGAGAATGCATGAATACCAGCAGGCCCTGGTGCACAAGCTGAAACAGTATTTCCCTTCTGACAGCGCTAGCGGCAGAGTGCGTAGTTCTGCGGGACAAGTAGCGAGGGAGAGTAGGCGAGCAGGCAGCTTGTCCAGCACTGGCAAGGGTACGCTTTACAAGGCTTTTGCCAGCTTTATGTCACCCCAGCAAGACACTGTCACCTGTCCCCAGTCTCCGCAGAGTAGGGCTGATCTTTACAGAAAGATGGTGAGGGAGTACGTAGCTGACCATACCATCGTCCTAAATGATCACACAGCTCCCTACAACTACTGGGTTTCAAAGCTGGACATGTGGCACGAACTGGCGCTGTACGCCTTGGAGGTTCTTGCCTGCCCTGCCGCTAGCGTCTTGTCCGAGCGGGTTTTCAGTGCTGCTGGTGGCATCATCACCGATAAGCGTACACGCCTGTCGACTGACAGCGCTGACAGGCTGACGCTTATTAAGATGAATAAAGCCTGGATTTCTCATAATTTCCAATCTCCACCAGGTGAAGGAAGCTCAACCTGAATAATTGATCCACTCCTCCTCCTCCTCATTTTCCTCCTTCTCCTCCTCTTTGTACAGTAAAGCAGAGGAAACTGGCTATTTTTTGACAGGGCCCACTGGCTCTAGCTATAGTACTTTATGCATTTAATTTTTCTGGAGGGCCACCTACCCGGTCCTCTGTTTTAAACAATTTTTGGGAGTGCCACATACAGGCACTCAATCTATTCAATTTTTCTGGAGGGCCACCTACCTGCTCCTCTGGTTTGAAAATGTTTTTGGACTGCCACATACAGGCACTCAATCTATTCCATTTTACTGGAGGGCCACCTACCTGCTCCTCTGGTTTGAAAAATTTTTGGGACTGCCACATACAGGCACTATCCAAATTAAATTGTCTCCATAGCAGCCTCCACACGTTGTCTCCATTGCTACCTCCAAAAGTCGTCCATATAGCTGCCTCCATACATCGTCCCTTTATCAAACGAGGTGTGTCAGGCAGAAATTTGGGTTGTTTTCATGGATTCCACATCAAACTTGTTAACTTTGTCGCCACCCTGCTGTGTTATCCACAAAATATACTGGCAAACTTTTATCATTTACCAATATTATTTCAGCGCTTCTTGCGCATCTGTTTACATTCCCCTCACCCGGCATATCCTAAACTTATAAGAACGCTACTACACTTGATCTTATACAAAAGTGCTGTTTGGGGAGTAGCCTAGAGACAGGGGCTTGGATTGGCGAAAGCTCGCCTGGCAGCGGAGCGCCAGCTCCATGCGCATCATGCGCTTCTTGCGCATCTGTTTACATTCCCCTCACCCGCCATATCCCAAACTTATAAGAACGCTACTACACTTAACTTGGTGCAGGCTGGGACCGAGTCTGACCCTGGGGCTGGTCATATACTGCCGACGCAGAGAATTGCGGGGCCTACCTCGGTCCAGGTCTCAAAGGCCTAGTATACCTCCTCCTCCTCCCACCCCTCCTCCACCTCCTCCGAATTACCATCCGTGGCCATGGCGCCATCAGTCGGTAGCTCTAGGCACAGCAGCAGTGCCGTCGCTAAGCGACAGCAGGCGGTGCTCAAACTGCTGAGCCTAGGCGATAAAAGGCACACCGCCCAAGAGCTATTACAGGGCATTCCACATCAAACTTGTTAACTTTGTCGCCACCCTGCTGTGTAATCCACAAAATATACTTGCAAACTTTTATCATTTACCGATATTATTTCAGCGCTTCTTGCGCATCTGTTTACATTCCCCTCACCCGGCATATCCTAAACTTATAAGAACGCTACTACACTTGATCTTATACAAAAGGTTCTTAGAAGTGCTGTTTGGGGAGTAGCCTAGAGACAGGGGCTTGGATTGGCGAAAGCTCGCCTGGCAGCGGAGCGCCAGCTCCATGCCAAGATCCAACTAACATAGTTTTAACTGCAGCACCTTTAATCTACTACTAGTTCACTGCCTCCATACATGGTCCCCTTATCAAACGAGCTGTGTCAGGCAGAATTTTGGGTTGTTTTCATGGCTTCCATGTTAACTTTGTCGCCACCCTGCTGTGTAATCCACAAAATATACTGGCAAACTTTTATCATGTACCGATATTATTTGAGCGCTTCTTGCTCACCTCCTTTGGTTCCTCTCTGCCACCCATTGGTTTGAAGCCTGAGTCCATTTAGGGTATGTCGCCATGACACTCTCTAGCCTGCTGCCGCTGCCTCTGCATGCCGTCCCCTATAGTGTCAGGGTCAATTATTGGATGTTTTAGATGCTATCTAGCTTCATTCTGTCACTCTGTCATGGCCATGCTGTTGCCCATAATTTTGGCATAATGGTGCGTTTAAGCAGCCTCAGAGGCATCCATGCATGCTGCCCCTGCTGTTTCCTGTCCATTTCCGTGGTGTTTCCATCCTTTTCTGAGGTTCCCAGGTGTTTGGCCAAGCTTCCCTGTGCAGAGCCTTGGTCCCCTTGAAAAATGCTCGAGTCTCCCATTGACTTCAATGGGGTTCGTTATTCGAGACGAGCACTCGAGCATCGGGAAAAGTTCATCTCGAATAACGAGTACCCGAGCATTTTAGTGTTCGCTCATCTCTACTCAACATCCAATCACTGACTACTAAGGTGGCCTACTTAAGCCTAGGGATCACCTCAGTGGTCACATTTTTGTTTAAAGAATCCCCCCTGAGAGGCCCATGCTCTAGATGGGCCATCAGCCCAGGCACTAGTACCTGCACACAGATATTCACCATTAAGGCTTCGACTAATGGCCTTTTTGGGGCTCGAAATGCGTCAGTCATACGTGCTATGTGTTAAACCTTTAGTTGTGTTGGAGAAATAAAGCTTTGTAGATTTTGTAACACAGTGGTGGATTACATTTTTTCCTTCTTTATATGTAAGTTTGGATATCCTGGAGTCCAGCCAGCGTTTTATCCTTGCATTGTGACGTGTCTTCTCCCACAAGTCAATGGACAGTAACAATGGAGGAGAGGGCTAAGCTGTAGCGGTTTATTTCTTTTTTGAATTGATTACTATTCAACATTATGTATCTCAATCATCCTATGCATAGCCAAGGGCTAGGAAGCAAGTTACTTCTGTGTCAGCCATGTTTTAGGAATTTTTTAAGGGGAGACGGATAATATTTGCTTGTAGGTGTTCAGAACAGATTTTATTTGTGGACCATAGACAACCCAGTCTAAAACTGTTGTGAGGGACAGTGGAGTATAGACCAGAGTAGAACATAGAAAGCATCAAAATAGGAATGGTTAATGGAGAAGTGAGTATGACCTGTGTCAATATTTTTAAGCTCGGAAAACAAAAATTGGACTCACGTCGGAACACGTCATCCTCATATTAATAAATAAATTATTCTGCCCATGTGAAATTGGTGCCTCGGAGTCCGATTTTTGTTTTCTGAGTTTCATGAAGCCCTACTGGACATTACTATCCATGTTACAGGACAGTGTGCAGCCATCGCTACCGTAGGCGTACCATCTAGCCCACCTCAGGTAATTCCCTACCTATCCGGGACACCTGTGGGATAGTCCACCTGAATCAACTCCACTTACTACTCTATATGAGTGGGATCTCTCCTTTTTGTACTTTTGCCAATATTTTTAAGGGTCTTTTTAAAAAACAAAAATTACCAGCTGGACAAATACCTTGACTTTCAGAAGATACCCCAAATCCAAAGCTTTCTGTTGGTTAAAGTGATTGCTTTCTCTCATATCTCAAAAACTCTTGAAAAAGAACTTTGGTGTAAAGTCACATGGAATCTAATGGTGCTTGTATCCAACAAGGGGAACACAGCGGGAATAGGGAGACCCTGAAGTCTATGGGGAGACTCTTTTGTGACAAAAAGAAGAATTGGGAATGTTGACTTTCATAAGTCCCAAGCAATGAATAACTTGACTCTCCTCATCCCGAAGAATACAGATGAATCGAGAATGTATCCCAAGAAAGAGTACCATACGGCGAAAAACAAGAAAAAATGGGTCACCTGAAAAGGTTTTACAAACTTTGTGTAAATTACTGTAGAGTTTGAATGAAAGTTAAGTCCCCAGGTCCTGAACATCTGATCAAACCATCAACACTTCCACCACAAGGACCAGCCATTGACTTCCCCTATTCTAGACAAATCCATGTAGACAGGTTTGTGTTTCGTGTGAACTGTTTTACAAGCTGTAAACCCAAAAATTGTTTTTAGTTTCCATCTCATTGGGACCTGTTCTGTGCTCCGGTAACCCTTCCCGCTCGCTGTAAAGACTGAAGCAAATGGATTAATTACAGGTTTGGGGTCGGTCGGCGTGTGTTGTGTTAGGATTCTTGCCAATGATCCAACTGGCAGCTCTTCCACAAAACAACCTTCCTCTCGGGTGTAGATTCCTTTTTGTAAATAATCTCAGCTGATCTTTTTGTATCCCAAGCACAGCTCAAATATGATACAGCCATTGAATATGTCCAAATACATATCATGTTTTGTAGGAAGCAGATGAATGGGAAGCCTGGCCGAAGTTCTTGGATCCTCTAAAAAGTCCCTTTATTCAATTTCCAATGCGGACCAAACGTCGGAACATCCATCAGTTTATCTTGGAAGCCTCCACTGACTCCTTCCTCTTCTCACTTTATAAACCCCCCATGTACCTCATTTCATCAATCAGGCTGGAAAAGAACACTGTCACCCCGACTATTTGTTTTTCCAAGTTCTCCCCACCGCTACTTCATTCTCCAGCCTCATTCTTGTCACGTTGGCTCCCAAACGTATACTATAACATCGCATTGTGGTACTGGACGTGCTTAAAAAGATATTAAAGGCTTCCATATGGCTAATAGTCTACCCAGGCTAAAAGCATTTTTGTAGCTGACATTCAGCACACACTCAAAAAAAATCGTAAAAACATCCACTTTGTTTTTATCCAGGGTTTTAGTTGACTTCAGACTTCCGTGAGCCACGATGACTGAATAGTCGGTAAAAATGCCAATGCATGTACTACCACGCGCCCGTATCTCCTCTCAATGAAACACTAATTTATGCATTTACTAAATAAGCCCAGGGGGGAACGCGAGGCTTGAGAAGAACTTAGTGTCTCCTGGCCGCCCCCCTGAAACCACATCACACAGGTTCACACTAACATATAGGCTCTGCGTTAATAAATTCTACATAGTTACAGGGGGAGACATCACACCCCAGAGCCAAATACTCCGGCATCTGCTAACATTATTTAGGAACAATCACTGTAAAAAGGGAAAACAGGAGGTGAAATGTGATTCCACTACGGCAAATAACCTGCCATGTCATAGCACATCACTGTCAGAGGGAACTAGAATATACTGTACATTCTCACTGATATATATATATAACATGTTGTAAAGATCGTCCTCAGATTGTAATGAGTTACATCCTGTATCAATAAAGGGGGATCCAGTACAATAAAGTACTATCATATTATAATCCAGAGCTGGTCTCACTATTCTGCTGCTGGTGTAGTCACTGTGTACATACATGACATTACTTATCCTGTACTGATCCTGAGTTACATCCTGTATTATACTCCAGAGCTGCACTCACTATTCTGCTGCTGGTGCAGTCATTGTGTACATACATGATATTACTTATCCTGTACTGATCCTGAGTTACATCCTGTATTATACCCCGGAGCTGCACTCACTATTCTGCTACTGGTGCAGTCACTGTGTACATACATGACATTACTTATCCTGTACTGATCCTGAGTTACATCCTGTATTATACCCCGGAGCTGCACTCACTATTCTGCTACTGGTGCAGTCACTGTGTACATACATGACATTACTTATCCTGTACTGATCCTGAGTTACATCCTGTATTATACTCCAGAGCTGCACTCACTATTCTGCTGCTAGTGCAGTCACTGTGTACATACATGACATTACTTATCCTGTACTGATCCTGAGTTACATCCTGTATTATACTCCAGAGCTGCACTCCCTATTCTGCTGGTGCAGTCACTGTGTACATACATGACATTACTTATCCTGTACTGATCCTGAGTTACATCCTGTATTATACTCCAGAGCTGCACTCACTATTCTGCTGCTGGTGCAGTCACTGTGTACATACATGACATTACTTATCCTGTACTGATCCTGAGTTACATCCTGTATTATACCCCAGAGCTGCACTCACTATTCTGCTGCTGGTGCAGTCACTGTGTACATACATGACATTACTTATCCTGTACTGATCCTGAGTTACATCCTGTATTATACTCCAGAGCTGCACTCCCTATTCTGCTGGTGCAGTCACTGTGTACATACATGACATTACTTATCCTGTACTGATCCTGAGTTACATCCTGTATTATACTCCAGAGCTGCACTCACTATTCTGCTGCTGGTGCAGTCACTGTGTACATACATGACATTACTTATCCTGTACTGATCCTGAGTTACATCCTGTATTATACCCCAGAGCTGCACTCACTATTCTGCTGCTGGTGCAGTCACTGTGTACATACATGACATTACTTATCCTGTACTGATCCTGAGTTACATCCTGTATTATACCCCAGAGCTGCACTCACTATTCTGCTCCTGGTGCAGTCACTGTGTACATGCATGACATTACTTATCCAGTACTGATCCTGAGTTACATCCTGTATTATACCCCAGAGCTGCACTCACTATTCTGCTGCTGTGTACATACATGACATTACTTATCCTGTACTGATCCTGAGTTACATCCTGTATTATACCCCAGAGCTGCACTCACTATTCTGCTGCTGGTGCAGTCACTGTGTACATACATGACATTACTTATCCTGTACTGATCCTGAGTTACATCCTGTATTATACTCCAGAGCTGCACTCCCTATTCTGCTGGTGCAGTCACTGTGTACATACATGACATTACTTATCCTGTACTGATCCTGAGTTACATCCTGTATTATACTCCAGAGCTGCACTCACTATTCTGCTGCTGGTGCAGTCACTGTGTACATACATGACATTACTTATCCTGTACTGATCCTGAGTTACATCCTGTATTATACCCCAGAGCTGCACTCACTATTCTGCTGCTGGTGCAGTCACTGTGTACATACATGACATTACTTATCCTGTACTGATCCTGAGTTACATCCTGTATTATACCCCAGAGCTGCACTCACTATTCTGCTCCTGGTGCAGTCACTGTGTACATGCATGACATTACTTATCCTGTACTGATCCTGAGTTACATCCTGTATTATACCCCAGAGCTGCACTCACTATTCTGCTGCTGGTGCAGTCACTGTGTACATACATGACATTACTTATCCTGTACTGATCCTGAGTTACATCCTGTATTATACTCCAGAGCTGCAC
This sequence comes from Engystomops pustulosus, assembly GCF_040894005.1. Taxonomy (NCBI): domain Eukaryota; kingdom Metazoa; phylum Chordata; class Amphibia; order Anura; family Leptodactylidae; genus Engystomops; species Engystomops pustulosus. The sequence continues at coordinate 287,752,227 of NC_092411.1, forward strand.
TCCCTATTCTGCTGGTGCAGTCACTGTGTACATACATGACATTACTTATCCTGTACTGATCCTGAGTTACATCCTGTATTATACTCCAGAGCTGCACTCACTATTCTGCTGCTGGTGCAGTCACTGTGTACATACATGACATTACTTATCCTGTACTGATCCTGAGTTACATCCTGTATTATACTCCAGAGCTGCACTCACTATTCTGCTGGTGCAGTCACTGTGTACATACATGACATTACTTATCCTGTACTGATCCTGAGTTACATCCAGTATTATACTCCAGAGCTGTACTCACTATTCTGCTGGTGCAGTCACTGTGTACATACATGACATTACTTATCCTGTACTGATCCTGAGTTACATCCTGTATTATACCCCAGAGCTGCACTCACTATTCTGCTGCTGGTGCAGTCACTGTGTACATACATGACATTACTTATCCTGTACTGATCCTGAGATACATCCTGTATTATACCCCAGAGCTGCACTCACTATTCTGCTGCTGGTGCAGTCACTGTGTACATACATGGCATTACTTATCCTGTACTGATCCTGAGTTACATCCTGTATTATACCCCAGAGCTGCACTCACTATTCTGCTGCTGGTGCAGTCACTGTGTACATACATGGCATTACTTATCCTGTACTGATCCTGAGTTACATCCTGTATTATACTCCAGAGCTGCATTCACTATTCTGCTGCTGGTGCAGTCACTGTGTACATACATGACATTACTTATCCTGTACTGATCCTGAGTTACATCCTGTATTATACCCCAGAGCTGTACTCACTATTCTGCTGCTGGTGCAGTCACTGTGTACATACATGACATTACTTATCCTGTACTGATCCTGAGTTACATCCTGTATTATACCCCAGAGCTGCACTCACTATTCTGCTGCTGGTGCAGTCACTGTGTACATACATGACATTACTTATCCTGTACTGATCCTGAGTTACATCCTGTAAATCTTTTATTTTATATAAAAGTGAAAAACATAACAATAATAAACATAAATAAAGCCATAACTTCTGGCAAAAGAATTACAAAAGAACAAATATAAACGAAAATAAACTTACAAAACCTCCTGGCCCAGCCACACACACTCAGCATGAAAACAAACAAAACCTTCACCCAGTCCCACCACCTAATTTTTTTTTTTTTTTTTTATATCGAAATACACAGCAAAATACACATAAATAAATAAACAATAAATAAACACAGAAATAACAATGAATATAACGGAAATAACATTAACATTAAATAACAATAAATATAACTAACTAAATCCCACGCCCATCACCCTCCCCCCCCCCCAGACACTGGTCTAACGTCCAAAGTTCACGCTATATAGTCCAGACCAGTGCCCAGGATCGTATAGTCCAAGTCCCGTCCACCCCCCTCCCAACCTAACACCCTAACACCAAAACCCCAAAACCAACCAAGCTATATACACACAAGAACTATAACTACATATAACTATATACACACTATACACAAGATACAAACACATTAAACAAATCAACATATATCAAAACCACATAAAGCCCAGGTTCGGCGCCTGCAAGCCCAACATCACTATAACCTCAGAACACAAAACAAAAATCTACAGTGTCAGCTTCAGCCCAACACCAGGAGCGGAGATGACAGACTAAGGGACACTAAAGGAGAACCCCCTCCAAAGGAGAGAGGCCCTCCCCGTGCCCAGCCTCTCATACTCCAGAGAGCGCACCTTCACCAGGTCACCCAGAATGTTCCTAACCACCTCATCCACCGGGAGGATTTTACGCTGCGTCGACACTAAACACCGTGCGTTCCACGTGTGGTACCTGACCACTAGACTGACTAGGAATAACGTGCAGCGGTCCCGGCCACCCAGGCCTCTGAATGCTCCATAGGCCCACTCCGCATAGGAGAGACCGGCCAACCCGGGCCAATGGATGGAAGCGCCCACCCGGTTGTACACCTCTGTGTTAAAGGGGCACTGAAACAGGAAGTGGTCCATGCTCTCCAGCAGGCCACCGCACTCCTCCCGGGGACAACCCCTTTCCTCAGAGCTCCTACACTTCAGATTGTCCCTCACACACAGCTTTCCATGGAAGCAGCGCCAAGTCAAGTCCCAAAACTTCAAGGGGGTCCGGATAGAATTCAATAAACTCAAACCCACCCCCAGATCCCGACTTGGGCAATCCCTGAGGGCCAGAGGCTTCTGGAAATGGGTCAACAGAACCCTCTTGTCAAGGACTTTCCTCGACATGGTCCTGATCTCCCACATTCCCAGACCCCACCGGCGAATCACCTTCAGAACCGGGGTAGCGTAAGCCGGAAGATGCCCATGCGGTGTACGGAGATCCTTCACTTGTCCTCCTGTCTCCCATTCCTGGAAGAAAGGCCGAAACCATCCCCTACAGGAGTATACCCACGGAGGAGCCCTCTCTTTCCAGAGGTTTGCAACATTGATCTTAAGAAAGGTATTCACTAGGAACACCACAGGGTTGACCATACACAACCCTCCTTGTCTCCTCGTGCGGTAAGTAACCTCCCTCTTGATAAGGTTCAGCCTATTCCCCCATAACAGCTGGAAGAACAGACTGTAGACCCGAGTCCAGAGGGGTTCTGGCAACATGCACACACTGCCCAGATATATCAGCAATGGGAGCAGGTAAGTTTTGATCAGATTAACCCTTTCTCTGAGGGTCAAAGACCAACCCTTCCACTGGTCCACCCTCTGAGCGGCGATCTTAAGCCTGCCGTCCCAGTTTTGCATGGGGTAATCCCCCTGGCCAAATTCGATGCCGAGAACTTTGGCAGAGTCTTGGGGCCCTGGAAGAGTGTCCGGGAGATCAAAGCCTGGATCCCCCTCTCCCAGCCAGAGACTCTCACACTTATCCCGGTTGATCTTGGACCCAGAAGCCTCTGAGTAGCGGTCAACCTCTGACATCACCCATTGCGCCTCCCCTCTCGAGGACACAAAAACGGTGACATCATCGGCATACGCTACCACCCTTAGAGTGGCTTCCGGTGCCGCCTGGTCCATCCCGACTCCCACCAACGGCCCACGATCAACCCTCCTAAGGAATGGGTCAATCGCGAACACGTATAAGAGTGGGCTCAGAGGACAGCCCTGGCGAACACCAGACCCGACCTCAAAAGAGCGGCCAATCCAACCGTTCACAAGCGGGAAACTCTCTGCCCCTGCGTACAAAACCTTTAGCCAATTGACAAACTCCCCCGGCAGGCCATACCTCAGAAGGACAGACCAGAGGTACTCGTGGTCAACCCGATCAAACGCTTTTGCCTGATCCAAGGACAGCAAGTACCCCTTCCAGTTACCAGCCCTGCCCTGCTCCACTGCCTCCCGAACACAGAGCACAGCACTAAATGTACTGCGGCCTGGAACAGAGCAGTGCTGTGTCCCCGAAAGGAGCCGGGGCGCAAACTGCACCAGCCGATTAAACAGCACCTTTGCCAAAACCTTTCTGTCCGCATTGAGAAGCGCTATGGGACGCCAGTTCTCAATACGAGATCGGTCCTTACCCTTTGACAGGATGATCAGGGCAGACCTCCTCATTGACTTCGGCAGAGCGCCCGAGGAAAGACACTCATTGAATACCTCAGTCAAGAGGGGAACCAAGGCGTCCTTAAAGGTCTTATAAAACTCAGATGTTAAGCCATCTGGACCTGGCGATTTCTTGAGGGCGAGCCCTTCAATCGCCTGGCTGACTTCCTCTTCACTGATCATCTCTGTCAAAACATCAAGAGAGGGGTCTACTCCTGGCTCAGGGACAGTTTCAGCCAGGAAAGCCGACATCACATCCCGATCTAGATCCTTCCTGCCCAAGAGGTGCGAGTAGAAGGATCTGACGACCTCCAGAATCCCTGATCTGGACCTTTTCAGGGATCCCGTACTGTCAACCAGTCCTGTGACAACTTTACCATTCACTGACATCTTGCAGTTTCTGTAAGGGTCGGGCGAGCGGTATTTCCCGTAATCCCTCTCAAAAACCAAAGATGCGTGTCTATCGTACTGACACCTCTTCAGCAAGGATTTCACTCTGGAGATGTCCTCACGACTACCCCCAGTCGAGACGAGATGCTCGAGTTTCCTCCTCAGGCCCTGATACAGGCGGTACCTGTCCAGGCTCCTGAGGCTCGAGAGCTGGCGGAAGAATCTCGCCACCCTTTTCTTGAGCATCTCCCACCACTCTGACTTACTGCTACAAAGGCCCAGCAATGGTACCTGGCTCTGAAGAAAGTCCTCAAAGGATTGTCTTATCTCCGCTTCTTCCAGGAGAGACGAATTGAGCTTCCAGTAGCCTCTTCCCATCCGGGGGGTCTCTGTAACATTCAGAGAAAACAAAATTAGACAGTGGTCGGAGAACTCCACCTCAACAACGGACACTGCTGAAGAAATGGCTTCCTCCTTTAAATAAAACCTGTCTATTCTAGACCTACAGCTACCCCTATAATAGGTGAACCCCGCGTGGCCTGGGGTGTGCCGGATGTGGACATCCACCAGGCGAGCCTCACTAGCTATGCTATTAAGAGCGACGCTATCATAAGTCAGCTTGTCTCTGGAACCTCCCCTATCCTGGGACCTCGTGACAGCATTGAAGTCCCCTCCAAAGACCACCTGCCGACTAGTAAAAAGGTAGGGCTTGATCCTCATAAAGAGACACTTCCTGTCCCACTTGGACTGGGGACCATAGATGTTAATTAGGCGAAGTTCTTGTCCCTTCATGAGGACATCCAGGATCAGGCACCTCCCCATTTCTAACTCAATAACTCGTCGGCATTCTACCGGTGCGGTAAAAAGGACCGCCACTCCGCTATACGGCTCGGCCGCAAGAGACCAATAGGAAGGCCCGTGTCTCCATTCCCTCTTAGCTTTAAACACGGCCGCCAAATCTGGCAGCCTGGTCTCCTGCAAAAATAAAATGTCGGCTTCAACGCGGCCGAGAAAATCAAAGGCCGCAAATCTAGCCGCATCAGACTTAATGCAGGCGACATTAATGGACGCCAGGGTCAACGGAGTGGGTGCCGCCATCATGAGTGATTAAGTTAGACGGCTTTTTTCTTATTGCTTCCCCTCCCCCGACTCTCCTCTGACGATGATCCCCTTTCTTTTTTCCCATCAGATTTAGGGCAACTTCTTTTTAATGAAATTGTGGTGTCCATGTTATTATTGGACCCCAAGGACCCACCCGGACCACCCTCTCCTTCGTCCTTGTCTCCTGACTCTGAGTCAGTCTCCCACTCTGAGGACCCAGCTTCCCCAGAGGATAGAGACTCGGCGCCCCCTACAGGCTGCTCCGCCGCCACCTCCAGAACCCCTCCCTCAGCTTCTCCTTCCGAGGAGGCGATCTCATCGAGGGTGAGGAACCGGTTGGAAAGCTCAACCAGAGGGGAGGAAGTTTTCCCTTCCTTAGGTACCTTAGATAGGCCGCGCTTTTTCTTTTTCTGCTTGCGCTTATTTTCTAGCCAAATCCTGTTATCCTCATCCATACTCTCATAATGGGAGGACGTGGAGGACATGGCACCTTTCTCGCGTTCCATCCTCCTGACCTCCTCATCCAACTCATCATCCCTCAGGGCCTCAGTAGCAAGACCAGCCTCTGAGGAAGGACCCAGGGTCACCCCAGCAACCTGAGGCTTCCCCAGTTCTCTCCCTTTTTGTCTGGCTTCAAGCCGCCTCAACTGAGAAGGTGACTTATTCTTGCTTTTCTTCACAGGCCCCTCAGCTCCTCCACCTCTGCTGGTACCTTCCCCAGCAGAAGCAACCTCATGGCTCTCCTCCACTGGGGTCACAACCGCATTGGCAAAGGAGCGAGGACAACGGCTGAAAGGGTGACCGAGCTCACCACACAGGTTACACCTAATGTCCTTACAGGATGCAGCGAGATGACCTAGCCCACCACACAAAGCGCACTTCTGCACTTGGCAGCTGGCGCTAAAGTGTGTGGGGTCACCGCACCTGTGACAGACCTTCGGCTGCCCCTGGTAGAAAATCAGGATTCTGTCCCGTCCAAGAAAGGCTGAAGAAGGAATGTGGGCGACTGTGCCGCCTGAACACTTCAACTTCATCATGAAGGTCCAGGCCCCAGACCAAATGCCAAATTCATCGCGGTTTTTCTGAGGTACCTGTACAACCTCACCATAACGACTGAGCCACGTCATGATGTCCATGCAAGAAAGTGACTCGTTACGGGTCAAAACGGTCACCTTCTTGACTGCGTTTTGGCGAGACACTGCTTGCACAGCAAAGTCTCGCCATGCGGGCTCGTTCTTTGCCAGCTCATAATTCGACCAGAAGAGCTCTAAGCCCTCCGGCCGAACAAAGCTGACATCGAACTCCGGAGTACCATAAGGATGTATCAGGGCAAAGATGTCACTAGCCCTGAAGTTCATCTTCAGGAGGAGCTCCACCACCCTTGACCTGGGTGGGCAAGCATCACTGCCCCTCCAGCGAAGACGAACCACATTCCTACGGGAAGCTCCGGGCCCAGTTGTGGGTAAAGACCATACAGTCTCTCCCCCCCTTTTCTCTTGGAAGGCTGCCAGGCCATGCCTGTCTGTCCAGAAGGACAGATCAACATCTCTCCCCTCTACAGTGATTGACTTTTCCCCTCTCCTGAGAGCCTCCAGAAGACGCCTTTGCAAAACGCTGTTCCCAGAGCCAGGAGACAAGGAGTTAACCCCACTTGCCCCAGCAGTGACACTCGCATAGCTCCTTATGGGAGCAGCCACCACTGGGGGTGCAGAAGGTCCAGCACGCACAACAGGATCACCCCCCTCAGCACCATTCACCACCCCCACATTCACCACACTATGTGCATTACTGCCTCGCTTCCTTGCATCACTCACACCAGCTGGGCCAGGAGGACCTGGGGTTGCCTCGGCGTCACTGGGCACTGGGGGTAGAGCCACCTCCATAGCTGATACAGCCTGAGAAGAGGCAGCTCCAACCCCGATCTTAAAGGTGCCCTCTGCCTCATTGGCATTAACCCCTTGTTGTCCAGTAGTTTTTTTAATATTTCTGCTCTGCTGCTCGCTGGATGCAAGAGGCCACTTGCCCTTGCAGACTCCGGACAGTCTTTTTGTGCCCTCTCCAGGGTCTGATGATCCAATGCAAAACAACACTTTTCCTGCGCCTTTCTCTGCAGGCTGTTCGGGATGCTTGGGAGGCGCCGCACCACAAGCCCCAGCAGCCCCATCACACTGCCGCTGCTTACCGGAGCTAGATGCAGCCACAGTGCTAGGGGCCACAGGAGCCACCGCCACTGCCCCTGGCACCGGGCCACCCCCCCCTCCCACTGGGGGGCAGCGCACAGTACCAGGACCTGCTGGATCGCCCTCACTGTCCGGCCTTTCGGCCGATGCCTTCCCTGCACCATCCTTGCTACTGCAAACAAGGCTGGTGCTCTGCGCCATGGTGGAACGTGGCTTTGCAATCTCCCCGCACCCTGGCACCGAGTCCACTGCAGGATTCGTGCTGGGCTGGGTTACGGGGCCTACACGACAGGCTGACACTGCTGCCCGCCCGGAGGAAACAGGGAGGGGACGAAACACCAGATTCACCTCCTGAGACGCCTTGGTCTTCTTGGGTCTCGTCTTCTTCCTCTTTTGGTCGTCACTCGGGATATCATCACCAAAGGAAAAGTTCTGGAGGTGAACTGGAGACTCAAGCTGACGTATCTGAGCCATTAGCGCCCCCCCCTGGCCGCTGTCATCACTTTCCTCCTCCAGGTTGGCAGAGCCGCAGCCTGATGGTAATGGCGCTTGCTCCGCAGGCAGCCTGTCGTGCGAGGCCTGCTGGTGTTGGTGCAGGCCACCAGACGGACACGGCAGGTCTTCCTCATCCTCCTCATCATCGCCATCATCCGCCTGGATCTGAAGCCCCTTCAGTTTTCTTAACTGCTCCTGGCGCATGTCATCAAACCGGGCATCATTCTCCAACTTTTCACGGAACGGACCGCTGTGCTCGCGGATTAGATGTCGCTTCTCCTGCAGAGTGGTGACCTCGGCTTTTAGTCTGTCTATGGTGGTAAGTAGATCAGACTTTTTCTTTCTCTGCGTAGCCACCCCCGCTAGGGCCAAGGTCTCCCTTATCTCCTCCTGGAGCCTCCTCAGCGCTTTTCCAGCTTCCTCGTACTCACGGAGGTGCTCAGCAATCCGGGAGCCATAGATGGAAGCAGACTCCCGGGCCTTAAGATCACCCCATGCTTTTTGCACACCTCCGTGAGCACCCAGCTTTCCAGCTGAACCACCCAGCTTTCCCGCACATACATCCAGCTTTCCAGGAGGAGCACTCAGGCTGATGTCACTTGCCTTGATCTTCTGTGTTCCGGAGACCTTGCGGCTTCCCTGGGTCTTGGGGGTGGCAGCCGAGGTCACATCGCTGCGTCCTTGGCTCCGGGCAGATCTTCTTACACCCTCCGATTTGGCCGGTAACTGGCTTCTCCTGCCCCCCGCCGGCCTGGTCCGGGAGACAGGAGCCTGGGATTTTCCTGCAGGATTCATCCCACAGAACCCACTCCCTCCCTGGGGAGGAGAGAGCAGGCCTGGGTGGATGGAGATTGCTCCAGGTGGTGCAGGAGCTCAGCAGCACACAACCACACCCGTCAGTAGCTCACAGCAAAATGAGTCAGCACGAACTATTCTGCTGCTGGTGCAGTCACTGTGTACATACATGACATTACTCATCCTGTACTGATCCTGAGTTACATCCTGTATTATACTCCAGAGCTGCACTCACTATTCTGCTGCTGGTGCAGTCACTGTGTACATACATGACATTACTTATCCTGTACTGATCCTGAGTTACATCCTGTATTATACCCCAGAGCTGCACTCACTATTCTGCTGCTGGTGCAGTCACTGTGTACATACATGACATTACTTATCCTGTACTGATCCTGAGTTACATCCTGTATTATACCCCAGAGCTGCACTCACTATTCTGCTGCTGCTGCAGTCACTGTGTACATACATGACATTACCTATCCTGTACTGATCCTGAGTTACATCCTGTATACCCCAGAGCTGCACTCACTATTCTGCTGCTGGTGCAGTCACTGTGTACATACATGACATTACTTATCCTGTACTGATCCTGAGTTACATCCTGTATTATACTCCAGAGCTGCACTCACTATTCTGCTGCTGGTGCAGTCACTGTGTACATACATGACATTACTTATCCTGTACTGATCCTGAGTTACATCCTGTATTATACCCCAGAGCTGCACTCACTATTCTGCTGCTGGTGCAGTCACTGTGTATGTACATGACATTACTTATCCTGTACTGATCCTGAGTTACATCCTGTATTATACTCCAGAGCTGCACTCACTATTCTGCTGCTGGTGCAGTCACTGTGTACATACATGACATTACTTATCCTATACTGATCCTGAGTTACATCCTGTATTATACTCCAGAGCTGCACTCACTATTCTGCTGCTGGTGCAGTCACTGTGTATGTACATGACATTACTTATCCTGTACTGATCCTGAGTTACATCCTGTATTATACTCCAGAGCTGCACTCACTATTCTGCTGCTGGTGCAGTCACTGTACATACATGACATTATTATCCTGTACTGATCCTGAGTTACATCCTGTAAATCTTTTATTTTATATATAAAAATGAAAAACATTACAACAATAAACATAAATCAAGCCATAACTTCTGGCAAAACAAAACAATAATAATAATAACAAAACAATAATACAAACTAAAAGACTTACGAAAATCTCCTGGCCCAGCCACACACACACCACACAATCAGCATTATAAAACAAAACCTTCACCCAATCCCACCACCTAATTTTTTTTTTTTTTTTTTTTTATATATAATTTTTTATAATAATTTTTTTTTTTTTTTTTTTTTCTCAAAATAACTAAAGAATACACAGCAAAAAAAAAGACAAACAGGAAATAATAACATTAAATATAAACTAACTAAATCCCACGCCCATCACCCTCCCACCCAGACACTGGTCTAACGTCCAAAGTCCGCGCTATATAGTCCAGACCAGTGCCCAGGATCATATTGTCCAAATCCCGTCCACCCCCCTCCCAACCTAACACCCTAACACCAACACCCCAAAAACCAACCAAGCTATATACACATCAACTATAACTACATAAATACACACTGTACACAAAATACAAACACATTAAACATATCAACATATAACAAACCAACCACATAAAGCCCAGGTTCGGCGCCTGCAAGCCCAACATCACTATAACCTCAGATACAAAACAAAAATCTACAGTGTCAGCTTCAGCCAAACACCAGGAGCGGAGATGACAGACTAAGGGACACTAAAGGAGAACCCCCTCCAAAGGAGAGAGGCCCTCCCCGTGCCCAGCCTCTCATACTCCAGAGAGCGCACCCTCACCAGGTCACCCAGAATGTTCCTAACCACCTCATCCACCGGGAGGATTTTACGCTGCGTCGATACTAAACACCGTGCGTTCCACGTGTGGTACCTGACCACTAGACTGACTAGAAATAACGTGCAGCGGTCCCGGCCACCCAGGCCTCTGAATGCTCCATAGGCCCACTCCGCATAGGAGAGACCGGCCAACCCGGGCCAATGGAGGGAAGCGCCCACCCGGTTGTACACCTCTGTGTTATAGGGGCACTGAAGCAGGAAGTGGTCCATGCTCTCCAGCAGGCCACCGCACTCCTCCCGGGGACAACCCCTTTCCTCAGAGCTCCTACACTTCAGATTGTCCCTCACACACAGCTTTCCATGGAAGCAGCGCCAAGTCAAGTCCCAAAACTTCAAGGGGATCCTGATGGAGTTCAATAAACTCAAACCCACCCCCAGATCCCGACTTGGGCAATCCCTGAGGGCCAGAGGCTTCTGGAAATGGGTCAACAGAACCCTTTTGTCAAGGAGTTTCCTCGACATGGTCCTGATCTCCCACATTCCCAGACCCCACCGGCGAATCACCTTCAGAACCGGGGTAGCGTAAGCCGGAAGATGCCCATGTGGTGTACGGAGATCCTTCACTCGCCCTCCTGTCTCCCATTCCTGGAAGAAAGGCCGAAACCATCCCCTGCAGGAGTATACCCACGGAGGAGCCCTCTCTTTCCAGAGGTTTGCTACATTGATCTTAAGAAAGGTATTCACTAGGAACACCACAGGGTTGACCATACACAACCCTCCTTGTCTCCTCGTGCGGTAAGTAACCTCCCTCTTGATAAGGTTCAGCCTATTCCCCCATAACATCTGGAAGAACAGACTGTAGACCCGAGTCCAGAGGGGTTCTGGCAACATGCACACACTGCCCAGATATATCAGCAATGGGAGCAGGTAAGTTTTAATCAAGTTCACCCTTTCCCTGAGGGTCAAAGACCAACCCTTCCACTGGTCCACCTTCTGGGCGGCGATCTTAAGCCTGCCATCCCAGTTTTGCATGGGGTAATCCCCCTGGCCAAATTCGATGCCGAGAACTTTGGCAGAGTCTTGGGGCCCTGGAAGAGTGTCCGGGAGATCAAAGCCCGGACCTCCCTCTCCCAGCCAGAGACTCTCACACTTATCCCGGTTGATCTTGGACCCAGAAGCCTCTGAGTAGCGGTCAACCTCTGACATCACCCATTGCGCCTCCCCTCTCGAGGACACAAAAACGGTGACATCATCGGCGTACGCTACCACCCTTAGAGTGGCTTCCGGTGCCGCCTGGTCCATCCCGACTCCCACCAACGGCCCACGATCAACCCTCCTAAGGAATGGGTCAATCGCGAACACGTATAAGAGTGGGCTCAGAGGACAACCCTGGCGAACACCAGACCCGACCTCAAAAGAGCGGCCAATCCAACCGTTCACAAGCGGGAAACTCTCTGCCCCTGCGTACAAAACCTTTAGCCAATTGACAAACTCCCCCGGCAGGCCATACCTCAGAAGGACAGACCAGAGGTACTCGTGGTTAACCCGATCAAACGCTTTTGCCTGATCCAAGGACAGCAAGTACCCCTTCCAGTTACCAGCCCTGCCCTGCTCCACTGCCTCCCGGACACAAAGCACAGCACTAAATGTACTGCGGCCTGGAACAGAGCAGTGCTGGGTCCCCGAAAGGAGCCGGGGCGCAAACTGCACCAGCCGATTAAACAGCACCTTTGCCAAAACCTTTCTGTCCGTATTGAGAAGTGCTATGGGACGCCAGTTCTCAATACGAGATCGGTCCTTACCCTTTGACAGAATGATCAGGGCAGACCTCCTCATTGACTTCGGCAGAGCGCCCGAGGAAAGACACTCATTGAATACCTCAGTCAAGAGGGGAACCAAGGCGTCCTTAAAGGTCTTATAAAACTCAGATGTTAAGCCATCCGGACCTGGCGATTTCTTGAGGGCGAGCCCTTCAATCGCCCGGCTAACTTCCTCTTCACTGATCATCTCTGTCAAAACATCAAGAGAGGGGTCTACTCCTGGCTCAGGGACAGTTTCAGCCAGGAAAGCCGACATCACATCCCGATCTAGATCCTTCCTGCCCAAGAGGTGCGAGTAGAAGGATCTGACGACCTCCAGAATCCCTGATCTGGACCTTTTCAGGGATCCCGTACTGTCAACCAGTCCTGTGACAACTTTACCATTCACTGACATCTTGCAGTTTCTGTAAGGGTCGGGCGAGCGGTATTTCCCGTAATCCCTCTCAAAAACCAAAGATGCGTGTCTATCGTACTGACACCTCTTCAGCAAAGATTTCACTCTGGAGATGTCCTCACGACTACCTCCAGTCGAGACGAGATGCTCGAGTTTCCTCCTCAGGCCCTGATACAGGCGGTACCTGTCCAGGCTCCTGAGGCTCGAGAGCTGGCGGAAGAATCTCGCCACCCTTTTCTTGAGCATCTCCCACCACTCTGACTTACTGCTACAAAGGCCCAGCAATGGTACCTGGCTCTGAAGAAAGTCCTCAAAGGATTGTCTTATCTCTGCTTCCTCCAGGAGAGACGAATTGAGCTTCCAGTAGCCTCTTCCCATCCGGGGGGTCTCTGTAACATTCAGAGAAAACAAAATTAGACAGTGGTCGGAGAACTCCACCTCAACAACGGACACTGCTGAAGAAATGGCTTCCTCCTTTAAATAAAACCTGTCTATTCTAGACCTGCAGCTACCCCTATAATAGGTGAACCCCGCGTGGCCTGGGGTGTGCCGGATGTGGACATCCACCAGGCGAGCCTCACTGGCTATGCTATTAAGAGCGACGCTATCATAAGTCAGCTTGTCTCTGGAACCTCCCCTATCCTGGGACCTCGTGACAGCATTGAAGTCCCCTCCAAAGACCACCTGCCGACTAGTAAAAAGGTAGGGCTTGATCCTCATAAAGAGACACTTCCTGTCCCACTTGGACTGGGGACCATAGATATTAATTAGGCGAAGTTCTTGTCCCTTCATGAGGACATCCAGGATCAGGCACCTCCCCATTTCTAACTCAATAACTCGTCGGCATTCTACCGGTGCGGTAAAGAGGACCGCCACTCCGCTATACGGCTCGGCCGCAAGAGACCAATAGGAAGGCCCGTGTCTCCATTCCCTCTTAGCTTTAAACACGGCCGCCAAATCTGGCAGCCTGGTCTCCTGCAAAAATAAAATGTCGGCTTCAATGCGGCCGAGAAAATCAAAGGCTGCAAATCTAGCCGCATCAGACTTAATGCTGGCGACATTAATGGACGCCAGCGTCAACGGAGTGGGTGCCGCCATCATGAGTGATTGTAGTTAAACGGCTTTTTTCTTATTGCTTCCCCTCCCCCGACTCTCCTCTGACGATGATCCCCTTTCTTTTTTCCCATCAGATTTAGGGCAACTTCTTTTTAATGAAATTGTGGTGTCCATGTTATTATTGGACCCCAAGGACCCACCCGGACCACCCTCTCCTTCGTCCTTGTCTCCTGACTCTGAGTCAGTCTCCCACTCTGAGGACCCAGCTTCCCCAGAGGATAGAGACTCGGCGCCCCCTACAGGCTGCTCCGCCGCCACCTCCAGAACCCCACCCTCAGCCTCTCTTCCCGAGGAGGCGATCTCATCGAGGGTGAGGAACCGTTTGGAAAGCTCAACCAGAGGGGAGGAAGTTTTCCCTTCCTTAGGTACCTTAGATGCGCCGCGCTTTTTCTTTTTCTGCTTGCGCTTATTTTCTAGCCAAATCCTGTTATCCTCATCCATACTCTCATAATGGGAGGACGTGGAGGACATGGCACCTTTCTCGCGCTCCATCCTCCTGACCTCCTCATCCAACTCATCATCCCTCAGGGCCTCAGTAGCAAGACCAGCCTCTGAGGAAGGACCAAGGGTCACCCCAGCAACCTGAGGCTTCCCCAGTTCTCTCCCTTTTTGTCTGGCTTCAAGCCGCCTCAACTGAGAAGGTGACTTATTCTTGCTTTTCTTCACAGGCCCCTCAGCTCCTCCACCTCTGCTGGTACCTTCCCCAGCAGAAGCAACCTCATGGCTCTCCTCCACTGGGGTCACAACCGCATTGGCAAAGGAGCGAGGACAACGGCTGAAAGGGTGACCGAGCTCACCACACAGGTTACACCTAATGTCCTTACAGGATGCAGCGAGATGACCTAGCCCACCACACAAAGCGCACTTCTGCACTTGGCAGCTGGCGCTAAAGTGTGTGGGGTCACCGCACCTGTGACAGACCTTCGGCTGCCCCTGGTAGAAAATCAGGATTCTGTCCCGTCCAAGAAAGGCTGAAGAGGGAATGTGGGCGACTGTGCCGCCTGAACACTTCAACTTCATCATGAAGGTCCAGGCTCCAGACCAAATGCCAAATTCATCGCGGTTTTTCTGAGGTACCTGAACTACTTCGCCATAACGACTTAGCCAAGTCATGATGTCCATGCAAGAAAGTGACTCGTTACGGGTCAAAACGGTCACCTTCTTGACTGTGTTTTGGCGAGACACTGCTTGCACAGCAAAGTCTCGCCATGCGGGCTCGTTCTTTGCCAGCTCATAATTTGACCAGAAGAGCTCTAAGCCCTCCGGCCGAACAAAGCTGACATCGAACTCCGGAGTACCATAAGGATGTATCAGGGCAAAGATGTCACTAGCCCTGAAGTTCATCTTCAGGAGGAGCTCCACCACCCTTGACCTGGGTGGGCATGCGTCACTGCCCCTCCAGCGAAGACGAACCACATTCCTACGGGAAGCTCCGGGCCCAGTTGTGGGTAAAGACCATACAGTCTCTCCCCCCCTTTTCTCTTGGAAGGCTGCCAGACCATGCCTGTCTGTCCAGAAGGACAGATCAACCTCTCTCCCCTCTACATTGATTGACTTTTCCCCTCTCCTGAGAGCCTCCAGAAGACGCCTTTGCAAAACGCTGTTCCCAGAGCCAGGAGACAAGGAGTTAACCCCACTTGCCCCAGCAGTGACACTCGCATAGCTCCTTATGGGAGCGGCCACCACTGGGGGTGCAGAAGGTCCAGCACGCACAACAGGATCACCCCCCTCAGCACCATTCACCACTCCCACATTCACCACACTATGTGCATTACTGCCTCGCTTCCTTGCATCACTCACACCAGCTGGGCCAGGAGGACCTGGGGTTGCCTCGGCGTCACTGGGCACTGGGGGTAGAGCCACCTCCATAGCTGATACAGCCTGAGAAGAGGCAGCTCCAACCCCGATCTTAAAGGTGCCCTCTGCCTCATTGGCATTAACCCCTTGTTGTCCAGTAGTTTTTTTAATATTTCTGCTCTGCTGCTCGCTGGATGCAAGAGGCCACTTGCCCTTGCAGACTCCGGACAGTCTTTTTGTGCCCTCTCCAGGGTCTGATGATCCAATGCAAAACAACACTTTTCCTGCGCCTTTCTCTGCAGGCTGTTCGGGATGCTTGGGAGGCGCCGCACCACAAGCCCCAGCAGCCCCATCACACTGCCGCTGCTCACCGGAGCTAGATGCAGCCACAGTGCTAGGGGCCACAGGAGCCACCGCCACTGCCCCTGGCACCGGGCCACCCCCCCCTCCCACTGGGGGGCAGCGCACAGTACCAGGACCTGCCGGATCGCCCTCACTGTCCGGCCTTTCGGCCGATGCCTTCCCTGCACCATCCTTGCTACTGCAAACAAGGCTGGTGCTCTGCGCCATGATGGAACGTGGCTTTGCACTCTCCCCGCACCCTGGCACCGAGTCCACTGCAGGATTCGTGCTGGGCTGGGTAACGGGGCCTACACGACAGGCTGGCACTGCTGCCCGCCCGGAGGGAACAGGGAGGGGACGAAACACCAGATTCACCTCCTGAGACGCCTTGGTCTTCTTGGGTCTCTTCTTCCTCTTTTGGTCGTCACTCGGGATATCATCACCAAAGGAAAAGTTCTGGAGGTGAACTGGAGACTCAAGCTGACGTATTTGAGCCATTAGCGCCCCCCCCTGGCCGCTGTCATCACTTTCCTCCTCCAGGTTGGCAGAGCCGCAGCCTGATGGTAATGGCGCTTGCTCCGCAGGCAGCCTGTCGTGCGAGGCCTGCTGGTGTTGGTGCAGGCCACCAGACGGACACGGCAGGTCTTCCTCATCCTCCTCATCATCGCCATCATCCGCCTGGATCTGAAGCCCCTTCAGTTTTCTTAACTGCTCCTGGCGCATGTCATCAAACCGGGCATCATTCTCCAACTTTTCGCGGAACGGACCGCTGTGCTCGCGGATTAGATGTCGCTTCTCCTGCAGAGCGGTGACCTCGGCTTTTAGTCTGTCTATGGTGGTAAGTAGATCAGACTTTTTCTTTCTCTGCGTAGCCACCCCCGCTAGGGCCAAGGTCTCCCTTATCTCCTCCTGGAGCCTCCTCAGCGCTTTTCCAGCTTCCTCGTACTCACGGAGGTGCTCAGCAATCCGGGAGCCATAGATGGTAGCAGACTCCCGGGCCTTAAGATCACCCCATGCTTTTTGCACACCTCCGTGAGCACCCAGCTTTCCAGCTGAACCACCCAGCTTTCCCGCACATACATCCAGCTTTCCAGGAGGAGCACTCAGGCTGATGTCACTTGCCTTGATCTTCTGTGTTCCGGAGACCTTGCGGCTTCCCTGGGTCTTGGGGGTGGCAGCCGAGGTCACATCGCTGCGTCCTTGGCTCCGGGCAGATCTTCTTACACCCTCCGATTTGGCCGGTAACTGGCTTCTCCTGCCCCCCGCCGGCCTGGTCCGGGAGACAGGAGCCTGGGATTTTCCTGCAGGATTCATCCCACAGAACCCACTCCCTCCCTGGGGAGGAGAGAGCAGGCCTGGGTGGATGGAGATTGCTCCAGGTGGTGCAGGAGCTCAGCAGCACACAACCACACCCGTCAGTAGCTCACAGCAAAATGAGTCAGCACGAACTATTCTGCTGCTGGTGCAGTCACTGTGTACATACATGACATTACTCATCCTGTACTGATCCTGAGTTACATCCTGTATTATACTCCAGAGCTGCACTCACTATTCTGCTGCTGGTGCAGTCACTGTGTACATACATGACATTACTTATCCTGTACTGATCCTGAGTTACATCCTGTATTATACCTCAGAGCTGCACTCACTATTCTGCTGCTGGTGCAGTCACTGTGTACATACATGACATTACTTATCCTGTACTGATCCTGAGTTACATCCTGTATTATACCCCAGAGCTGCACTCACTATTCTGCTGCTGGTGCAGTCACTGTGTATGTACATGACATTACTTATCCTGTACTGATCCTGAGTTACATCCTGTATTATACTCCAGAGCTGCACTCACTATTCTGCTGCTGGTGCAGTCACTGTGTACATACATGACATTACTTATCCTATACTGATCCTGAGTTACATCCTGTATTATACTCCAGAGCTGCACTCACTATTCTGCTGCTGGTGCAGTCACTGTGTATGTACATGACATTACTTATCCTGTACTGATCCTGAGTTACATCCTGTATTATACTCCAGAGCTGCACTCACTATTCTGCTGCTGGTGCAGTCACTGTACATACATGACATTACTTATCCTGTACTGATCCTGAGTTACATCCTGTATTATACTCCAGAGCTGCACTCACTATTCTGCTGCTGGTGCAGTCACTGTGTACATACATGACATTACTTATCCTGTACTGATCCTGAGTTACATCCTGTATTATACCCCAGAGCTGCACTCACTATTCTGCTGCTGGTGCAGTCACTGTGTATGTACATGACATCACTTATCCTGTACTGATCCTGAGTTACATCCTGTATTATACTCCAGAGCTGCACTCACTATTCTGCTGCTGGTGCAGTCACTGTGTACATACATGACATTACTTATCCTGTACTGATCCTGAGTTACATCCTGTATTATACCCCAGAGCTGCACTCACTATTCTGCTGCTGGTGTAGTCACTGTGTACATACATGACATTACTTATCCTGTACTGATCCTGAGTTACATCCTGTATTATACTCCAGAGCTGCACTCACTATTCTGCTGCTGGTGCAGTCACTGTGTACATACATGACATTACTTATCCTGTACTGATCCTGAGTTACATCCTGTATTATACTCCAGAGCTGCACTCACTATTCTGCTGCTGGTGCAGTCACTGTGTACATACATGACATTACTTATCCTGTACTGATCCGGTGTTACATCCTGTATTATACCCCAGAGCTGCACTCACTATTCTGCTGCTGGTGCAGTCACTGTGTATGTACATGACATTACTTATCCTGTACTGATCCTGAGTTACATCCTCTAAACTAATAACTATTACACACACGTTCTATGGTAGTACTGGATGTCCACATGACGATCCACATCCTTCATGGGAGGATGTATGTAGTTAAAAACAGCTGAATATGGTGAGATGCGTCATCTTCTGCATCTTAAGCGCTTCCTTACACTGGTTTCTGGATTGCGCTCTCCTGTTATTCAGTTCCCAGTGACTTTCCAGTTTCTACCACTGGGATTTTATTATTGTAAAGTGTAGGATTAGATGTGATTTCTGCTGGCGTCCTATTATTGAGACTTGGGTCACCACTGCCATATTATGACTGGCAGCAGAGACAATACATCGGACTCATGGACGGCTGGAGGCAATGAGAGCTTCTTCTCTATGTTATCAGTCTGTAACCTGGTGCAGAGATCTGGAACCACAGGCAGGAACTCGAGACGTCAAGTATAGACCCGAGCGCCAACTCAGAGCTGGCAGAAAGCTATACATCATGTGTAATGTACACGACATGTCATCACCTGGAGTATTCCATATGTGATGGATCTTACTGCTACATTTCATTTCCTGTTCAGCTCTCATGTCCATCCAGCAATCTAATAATTTTTTCCTATCTCTATTTTTCTACAGTATCTATCTATCTATCTATCTATCTATCTATCTATCTATCTATCTCATATCTATCTATCTATCTCATATCTATCTATCTATCTATCTATCTATCTATCTATCTATCTCCTATCTATCTATCTATCTATCTATCTATCTATCTCCTATCTATCTATCTATCTATCTATCTCCTATCTATCTATCTATCTATCTATCTATCTATCTCATATCTATCTATCTATCTCATATCTATCTATCTATCTATCTATCTATCTATCTATCTATCTATCTCCTATCTATCTATCTATCTATCTATCTATCTATCTCCTATCTATCTTCTATCTATCTTCTATCTATCTATCTATCTATCTATCTATCTATCTATCTATCTCCTATCTATCTTCTATCTATCTATCTATCTATCTATCTATCTATCTATCTATCTATCTCCTATCTATCTATCTCATATCTATCTCATATCTATCTCATATCTATCTATCTATCTATCTCATATCTATCTATCTATCTATCTATCTATCTATCTATCTATCTATCTATCTATCTATCTCCTATCTATCTATCTATCTCATATCTATCTATCTATCTATCTCATATCTATCTATCTATCTATCTATCTATCTCATATCTATCTATCTATCTATCTCCTATCTATCTATCTATCTATCTATCTATCTATCTATCTATCTATCTATCTATTTATCTGTCTATCTATCTATCTATCTCATATCTATCTCATATCTATCTATCTATCTATCTATCTCATATCTATCTCATATCTATCTCATATCTATCTATCTATCTATATATCTATATATCTATCTATCTATCTATCTATCTATCTATCTATCTATCTCATATCTATCTCATATCTATCTCATATCTATCTATCTATCTATCTATCTATCTATCTATCTATCTATCTATCTATCTATCTCCTATCTATCTATCTATCTATCTATCTATCTCATATCTATCTATCTATCTATCTTTCTATCTATCTATCTATCTATCTATCTATCTATCTATCTCCTATCTATCTATCTATCTATCTATCTATCTATCTATCTATCTCCTATTTATCTATCTATCTATCTCATATCTATCTATCTATCTATCTATCTATCTATCTCCTATCTATCTATCTATCTATCTATCTATCTCATATCTATCTATCTATCTATCTATCTCCTATCTATCTATCTATCTATCTATCTATCTATCTCATATCTATCTATCTATCTATCTATCTATCTATCTATCTCATATCTATCTATCTATCTATCCTATATCTATCTATCTATCTATCTATCTATCTCCTATCTATCTATCTATCTATCTATCTATCTATCTATCTCATATCTATCTCATATCTATCTATCTATCTATCTCATATCTATCTCATATCTATCTATCTCATATCTATCTCATATCTATCTATCTCATATCTATCTATCTATCTATCTATCTATCTATCTATCTATCTATCTATCTATCTCATATCTATCTATCTATCTCATATCTATCTATCTCATATCTATCTATCTATCTCATATCTATCTATCTCATATCTATCTATCTCATATCTATCTATCTATCTATCTATCTATCTATCTATCTATCTATCTATCTATCTCATATCTATCTATCTATCTATCTATCTATCTATCTATCTCATATCTATCTATCTATCTATCTATCTATCTATCTCATATCTATCTATCTATCTATCTATCTATCTATCCATCCATCTCCTATCTATCTATCTATCTATCTATCTCATATCTATCTATCTATCTATCTATCTATCTCATATCTATCTATCTATCTATCTATCTATCTCATATCTATCTATCTCATATCTATCTATCTATCTCATATCTATCTATCTCATATCTATCTATCTCATATCTATCTATCTATCTATCTATCTATCTATCTCATATCTATCTCATATCTATCTATCTATCTATCTATCTATCTATCTATCTATCTATCTCATATCTATCTCCTATCTATCTATCTATCTATCTATCTATCTATCTATCTATCTCATATCTATCTATCTATCTATCTATCTATCTCATATCTATCTATCTATCTATCTATCTATCTATCTCATATCTATCTATCTATCTATCTATCTCATATCTATCTATCTATCTATCTATCTATCTATCCATCCATCTCCTATCTATCTATCTATCTATCTCATATCTATCTATCTATCTATCTATCTATCTATCTATCTATCTATCTCATATCTATCTATCTATCTATCTATCTCATATCTATCTATCTCATATCTATCTATCTAACTATCTATCTATCTATCTATCTATCTATCTATCTCCTATCTATCTATCTATCTCATATCTATCTATCTATCTATCTATCTATCTATCTATCTATCTATCTATCTATCTATCTATCTCATATCTATCTATCTATCTCATATCTATCTATCTCCTATCTATCTATCTATATATCTCCTATCTATCTATCTCATATCTATCTATCTCATATCTAAGTATCTATCTATCTATCTATCTCCTATCTATCTATCTCATATCTATCTATCTATCTATCTATCTATCTATCTATCTCATATCTATCTCCTATCTATCTATCTATCTATCTCATATCTATCTATCTATCTCATATCTATCTATCTATCTATCTATCTATCTATCTATCTATCTATCTATCTCATATCTATCTATCATCTATCTATCTATCTCATATCTATCTCCTATCTATCTATCTATCTATCTATAAAAATAGAAAAATAGGCGGCACTCCAATGTTGTGGGAAAAATCAAGTGTTTTTTATTCCCAAGTTGCTACGTTTCGGCCTCATCCGAAGCCTTTCTCAAGCAATAATACAAGTGCATACAAGGTTCATATATAGGAAGTAGTTCATAATATGGGTGGAGTATAAATATACAAAACAGTGTTATAATACATAGGGTCAGTGATTGGACATCATTTAATACATAATATATAGCAAATACCGTGAATATTTATAGTGTACATTTATCCAAATATTTGCATTCCAAGGTGTGCAGGTGAAGTGACTAACATACACTCACATAACGATCCTGTTCAAAAGTGGCGCTGTCATTTTCCATCTGCGCACGTGCAGGTGACGCTCACAGGGATTCACCAATCAGCATTAAATAGGCGAAAACGCCCATCTCTCATACCCCACCTACTACATCGCATCGATGGAAACCTGGTCCCGCGTGGTATCCCAGCTGTCCGCGTCACTTCCGGTCCGTCATAAGGTCTCAATCATGTGACCTGACGTCACAGGCATGTGACATTTTCGGACATGCGCAGAGTCTTACCAAGTATGCGGACGCCATCTTGCTTAAGGGTAGGTAAAGGGGTAATATTCCTAATTAGAAAGAGGTACGTCTACCAGGCATAGAATGGTGAAGACCCTGAAATTCTCCAAGGTATCCACTCCATCTATTTGCACCTATGGGACCGCCTCAATAACATAATCTAACAGCTTTTTCTTACTCGGAGGAGGACGAAGCACGGATCCTAGGAGCACTAGATGGAGAAGCAACTTTTTTGAAAACACCAACAATAACTGAACTAAAACGACGATATGAAACACTACAGAAAAGGTTGGTGAATACGAGTTTACATTTATCAACCCTTGGTACCTATTATAAGGAGAAACGCATACCGAGAGGCATGCGATCAAGAATAAGTCCCAATTTGTTTGCTCAGGATAAAACCTTCTGTTCACGATTTATGCAACTCTCCAATAAATACTCTTTGGATTTAATCTTACTAAATATAGATTTTCTGCAACAAGAAGTGACTAAGGTGAAAAGTGAATTGTCTGTGGTTGAAAACACCATTAAGGAAAGTTTATCTCAACAGGAATTGGAAAAATTTGTTTTATTAAATAAAAATCAGATGGATAAATTTCGTCTAGAGTTAGAAGAAATTAAAAGAAAAAAGTGGAATAGAGATATGGACGATTACCGGACTGGAAAAATCTACAATTGGCAACTGAATAACAGTGACTTTACAGTATCCTCACCAAAAGAAGTAACAAAGAAAAAACGTAGACCTACACCGAAGAACCCAAGAGAAAAAATGGATGAATCAACATCACATCAGGAGGATTTTTTAGAACAAGCTGGCTCCAATACAAAAGGAGGCGGAGAAGGGGAGGCAAGAACCATCGAAGATACAGATATCACGAAACAGACAAAGCAGAGACAAACACCGTTGAGGGCAGTAGTCCTAAAGAAAAAAACCTAACGGTAAATATTTCTTCAAAAATTTTAACTTCTACACAATTAGATGTACTAAATAAAGGGTTGTCCTTTTGTCCGAATAGTCATGTGGACTGGTTTCAGTTGGAGATTGAACTGAATAATTTTTTTAGATCTTTAAAGTTAAAAAATTGGTTCAAAAGTCATGTTGATGTTCCTAGACCCATTACTGATACTGAACTTACCTTGAAACAATTTGATCTATATAACAAAAGTCATTTTTCACCTCCTACATCTAGTCCGGGGGTTGAAGCGTTTATCAATGCTGTACAACGCGACATTAGACATTTGAAGGAGAGATCTGGTCAGTCATATAGACATCCAAATTTGCTTTCTGAAGAGTTCTCAGCACTATTGGAACTGGTCCATGACGGCGACCTCACAATAAAACCCGCGGATAAAGGGGGTGCGGTCGTCGTCATGGACACATGTTCCTATTTAAATGAAATCAGAGGACAACTTGATGACACTGAGGTATATGTAAGACTGAATCATGATCCAAAATTTGAGATTACCAGGAGATTTTTGACGATCATTGACAAGGCCAGGGAGGAAAAATTAATTGATGAAGATCTATATAATTTTCTAAAAATTAAAAACCCAGTTACTCCAGTAATTTATTGTCTCCCTAAGATTCACAAGAATTTAGTGAACCCTCCTGGTAGACCAATAGTGGCTAGCACTGAGTCCCTATTATCCAATACAGCTATTTTTCTAGATAAAACCCTAAGACAATTTGCGGTTAATACTGCATCATATATACGAGATACATCTGATTTTTTGTTTAAATTAAACGATGTAGGAGATATCAATTGGGGGATGGTCACATTGGTGTCATTTGATGTCACTTCTTTATATACTTCGATCTCCCATGAACAAGGGATCAGGGCTGTGTCCAAGAAATTGGAAACCTCTGAATATTCAGAGAAATGCCGATTATTGATTATTGATCTATTATCTTTGGTATTACATAATAACTACTTTTTATTCGGAGATGAATTCTATGTACAAAATCGCGGCACCGCGATGGGTGCCAACATGGCCCCGACTTATGCGAACATCTATATGTCTTTTCTGGAGGAGGATTTCGTCTATGTGTCCCACCACTTTGGCCTTGTTGCCCGGTGGTGGAGATACATAGACGATGTCTTCCTCCTTTGGTTGGGCACTGATGCAGAATTACAATCTTTTTTTGAATATTTGAACATGATTGATAGAGATGTGAAATTTACAATGGTTAAATCAAGAACCAACATACAGTTTCTTGATGTGTCTGTTACGATTGATAATGGGACATTGAGGACCGACTTGTTTTCAAAACCAACGGATAGAAATCAATTGCTAAGGTATGAGAGTCATCATCCGAGATCTATGATTAATTCACTTCCATACAGCCAGTTATTAAGAGTTAAAAGAATAGTGAGCTGTGAGGAACAATTGGACACCCAACTGGACGCAATGACTAATAAATTTAAGGAAAGAGGATACCCTACAACCACGATTATGAAAAATAAAATGAAAGTGAAAGAAGTTGATAGGGAGGCTTTAATACAAAAGAAGAAAACTCCCATAGAAAATCTGAAAAGAATACCATTTATTTCAACATATACAAATGAAAGCCCAGAAGTTGCCAGGATAATCCGTAAACACTGGCATATACTGGAAAGTTGCGACCCTGAGATTGATGAATTCAGAAATCCCCCTTTGTTATCATATAAAAGATCTAAAAATCTCAAGGATTACCTAGTCAAGGCCGACATTGGATCCTTGAGAAAAACGAAACAAGCCACATTAACGGGTAGAACACGGAAGGGTAGCTATCCTTGTCTCTCCTGTATTAATTGTACATCTATGATTAAGGGAGATAACTTCATACATCCAGTCACGAACAAATCCTATCAGATTAGACACTTTTTGAAATGTGACAGTAGATTCGTTATTTATGTTTTGATGTGTCCATGTAAACTCCTATATGTAGGGGAAACTACATGGGATTTTAAGACCAGAATAAATCACCACAGGTACACGATACGTAATAAAAGGAAGGACTTACCTGTCTCAAGACATTTTCTTGAAGCAAAACATACTGAGGGACAATTAAAATTTTGCCTGCTAGATCATATACCGCCATTGAGACGGGGGGGTGACAGACAGGCTATCCTAAAACGCAGAGAATTAGAGTGGATTTATAAACTAGACACTCTGAAACCCAAAGGTCTAAATGTTGATTTCTCCTTGTCAGGAATTAAACAATAAGTTGACTTTCTCTTCTTAAGCTTCTACCAGATTTGTGATTACAAACCCTCTAAGTAAGGGATGTGCAATTTTTTTGATGTAAAATTACATGATCATATTATTGATATGTCTTTTCTCTATTTCAGAAAGAAAAATACAACTGAAATTATTGAATACTGAAGCGATCCTGTTCTGTAATTTATGCTTTAAATTATCTATTATCTTGAACTGCATTTTTATTTAAATTTTTCTATAAAATTTTTCCTATGCAGCCGAGAAAAGTGACCACCTGGGACTCACAAATAACAGCTGTTAGATTATGTCATTGAGGCGGTCCCATAGGTGCAAATAGATGGAGTGGATACCTTGGAGAATTTCAGGGTCTTCACCATTCTATGCCTGGTAGACGTACCTCTTTCTAATTAGGAATATTACCCCTTTACCTACCCTTAAGCAAGATGGCGTCCGCATACTTGGTAAGACTCTGCGCATGTCCGAAAATGTCACATGCCTGTGACGTCAGGTCACATGATTGAGACCTTATGACGGACCGGAAGTGACGCGGACAGCTGGGATACCACGCGGGACCAGGTTTCCATCGATGCGATGTAGTAGGTGGGGTATGAGAGATGGGCGTTTTCGCCTATTTAATGCTGATTGGTGAATCCCTGTGAGCGTCACCTGCACGTGCGCAGATGGAAAATGACAGCGCCACTTTTGAACAGGATCGTTATGTGAGTGTATGTTAGTCACTTCACCTGCACACCTTGGAATGCAAATATTTGGATAAATGTACACTATAAATATTCACGGTATTTGCTATATATTATGTATTAAATGATGTCCAATCACTGACCCTATGTATTATAACACTGTTTTGTATATTTATACTCCACCCATATTATGAACTACTTCCTATATATGAACCTTGTATGCACTTGTATTATTGCTTGAGAAAGGCTTCGGATGAGGCCGAAACGTAGCAACTTGGGAATAAAAAACACTTGATTTTTCCCACAACATTGGAGTGCCGCCTATTTTTCTATTTTTATTGACTGTGGGGCCAAGCCTGCCCGTTTGAGCGTGCACCCACCAGGATTTGTTAAGCAGTGCCGCTGAGAATCTTTTCTTTTTTCTATCTATCTATCTATCTATCTCATATCTATCTATCTATCTATCTATCTCATATCTATCTATCTAGACAACAGAAAATGGCAGCACTCCAATTGTGTGAAAAAAAAGGGTGTTTATTCCATCCTATGCAACGTTTCAGCTGTATCCCAGCCTTTGTCAAGCATCATGTGAGGTGTTACAAACAATCATATAAAGGCACAGGCCAGTGACATCATCAGTGGGTCATTAACATATTTGTGCAAAAATATCAAGAGTCACTTAGAAAAGTATATACATACAGATATCAAAGTACATCAAAGTTACATAATAACAGTTGTATATACATCAAAAGGCATAAATAGTGAAAAAGTGCAAAGACTTGTCTAGATATTAATTAATGTATGCCATCACCTGTGTGATGAGGGATGTAGGATACCCTCCTGACCAACCAAGAGTCGTAAGAGCGATTAGCGTCAGATGAACGCGACTAGCACATGTCAGTGTTATCGTGAAGAGCCATGTAAACAATAGACGCGTGCGCCAGAATATACGGCGCATGCGCATAAATAAATGGTGCATGCCCGTGCGCACAAATAAATGGCGCATGCGCAACCAAAGGACGAAACTAGGGGTGCGCCATCTTGTGTCCAAACTGCGACACATATATGGCGCATACGCAAGTTAAATGCAGAACAAAGCAGCCATCTCAAATGAGGTCAATAATAGATGAAATCAGACCTAAAGATAACGGACTGAAGTGGGAAGAGAAGATTAGGAAGGCTGATATGTCAAACAAAAGTGTAAATATGATTTGTAAAGCGATACGGAATTTGATGGCGCTATATAAATAAAGATTATTATTATTATTATTATTAAATATAGGTGTTAACACTGGTGCCTATGGCCTAAGATGGTGTCAAATATGACACCTAAAAAAGAAAACCAGGTAGTCACAAAATATGGGCTATAGGTATATGAGTGAAAAGAAGAAGAATAGGAGACCGCAAAAAGATGAGTCACAATGAGCCAGACCCACGAACGTGGGTGTGACACAAGTGTGGGGTAAGTCACCCTGCAGTCAGAAGGGAATACCGACTGATCACAAGGGGCAGACCTCTCCTCAATAGCGGAACCCTATCTAAAAAGCCCTAGTGGCCACTTAGAATCTAAATGTAAATTGCCAACCAGTGACACTGCGCCTAAGAGAACACAGAGGAAAAAGTCTAGTATGCTCAAACGATAACACCATGACATGTAATTTAGAGATGATTAGGTTACGGAACAAGAGAAATCTCGTTAATACGGAAAGGACTTTTGTCAGGAGGAGTCCATATGTTGTAGACAAGTATATTCAAGTGCAAGTGGTTCATAGTGCAGAGAGGTGCAGAAGTGTTTCAAAGTGATGTATAATCTGAAAAAAAAGAGACAAAGTATTAAAATCTTATGGTATTGTCATAACACCAAAACCTAAACAGAAGAGGGAAGTCACAGGTAATGGGTCAGAATGTGAAGGCAAACAAGGATCCCTAGAACAAACCACTAGTTTTGAAATCCACATTGAGGCCATTGGGTTTCAAGGTATTGAGTCTATGGATCCACTCTAATTCTCTCCTTTTGAGTAACCTCATACGATCACCTCCTCTCCTAAGTGGTGGGATCCTGTCTATCAGTCGGAATCGTAGTTGGTTTTCCCTGTGTCCACATTCAATAAAATGTTTGGGCACAGGGAGATCCTTTCTACCAGCTCTGATCGTAGAGAGGTGTTGGTTTAGACGGGTCTTGAAGTCCAATGTCGTTTCACCTACATACCAAAGGTTGCACGGACACTGTAGCAAATATACGACATGGTCAGAATCGCACGTTAGAAAATGTTTAATCTCAAATCTGACATTAGTGGTTGGGTGTATGAACACATTCCCTTTGAGCATCATCGTGCAGTTGATGCATTTTAGGCATGGAAAGCAACCCATTTTAGGTGGGGCAAAAAAGGTTTGTCTTAGTTTTTTACCAGAGTTTTATAAGCAAATGCCTAAAATATTTTATATAAAACTTAACATTTAATAATACTAGATAAAAATTGTCTCAGCATTGTACTACAAAAACAGACAAACACAAAAGTATTGTCAAACCTAGTCGGGGACATTCAACAAAATCCAGGGCTAATGGTCCTGGGCAAAAGGGCATCCACAGAGTTTTAGGGGCATAAAATTACCTCAGGTATGCAATACAGTGGCATTACAAGAAGGGGAATTTATACAGAAATTGTGTAAAGAAAGAGAGGCTTGGTCTCACCAGTCTTCATGCCAGGTACGGCAAGCATATGGTTAAGCTCTCACCTGTCTTCATCCAAGGAACGGGAGTAGGGAAGTGTGCTGCAGCGCTGTCCTAGTATACCCTACTTAATCTTCACCCTGATCCCTTGGAATAGCTCCCAGCCCTTCCTTGGGCGGTCCCCAGTCTGCCCCTGAATGTGGCTATTATGCCCTAAAGACTAGGGGATGCATAACAAATTCACTTCCCTACGCGTTTCATGTACCGGTCAGGGTACTCTCCTCAGGGGAATAATGTGCAGAATTAAGTTGAAAATAATCAGCTTTGAGAGAAATAATGGACGTCGGCCCATCATAGAAACGGGAGACGGGCAGTGGCTTGTCCTCCCTGTGTAAGCATGGACCCAGAGCCTACATCGGCCCTAACTAATTTGTCTTTAAGACTAGGTGTACGTCTGTACGAAAATAAAGGTGGGGCACCAAATTCCAAGATATTGGGATAGGCATCGGTAAGGATGTGCCAATTACGGGAAATAATTTTGTTAATCTCGCCACTAGCCTCCGTGTACGTAGACACAAACGGGATACGCTGAGTCCCCGCTTTTTTGGTTTTAGGTTGTAGGAGGGCAGTTCTGTCTAGTGATTGAGCCCTTGTTTTATGTTCCTCTATAATGCTCATAGGGTACCCACGGGTCTTGAATTTAGAGGTCAGAGTGGTGAAGTTCTTGTCAAGTAAGGTATCATCTGACACAATGCGTTTGGTTCTCAGAAACTGGCTATATGGCAATGACCTTACCATTTTTCTGGGATGGTTGCTCTTAAAGTGAAGAAGATTGTTTTTGTCTGTAGGTTTAACAAACAGATCCGTTACAATTTTACCATTGACCAGTTTGACATTTACGTCAAGAAACTGTATCATCTCACGGGACCAAACCAGTGTGAACTGTACATCATTATCCACATTGTTCAAAAATGTCTGAAACGACAAAAGTTCATCAATATTACCCTTCCAGATAAGGAAGATGTCGTCTATGTAACGCCACCATTGCATAACATGTGCAAAGTGGTGGGATACATAGACTGATGTCTCCTCAAAATTACTCATAAAGATGTTGGCGTAGGTTGGGGCGACATTCGCCCCCATCGCCGTCCCTCTTAACTGAACATAAAACGAGTCCGGGAAGAGAAAGTAGTTACAGGTCAGCACAAGTTCCAACAATTCCATAACAAAGCTGGTGACAGGTGTAGGGTAGTCGGTATTGTCAAGTTTGCTCCTGACTGCCATCAAGCCTCTGTCATGATTGATCGAGGTGTAGAGGCTAACCACGTCAAAGGAGGCTAAAATAACATCACTAGGTAATATATCGATGTTTTGAAGTTTTGTTAAAAAATCCCCTGTATCTAAAATGTATGAGGGAGTTTTAACAGCGAAAGGTCTCAGAAATTTATCCAGAAAGATGGCTATATTGTTGAGGATAGAGCCCATCCCAGCCACAATGGGTCTCCCAGGGGGATTGAGTAGGTTCTTGTGGATCTTAGGCAACAAATACAAAACTGGGGTCACCGGGTGATCTATATTAAGGAAATTAAACAATGCTTCATCTATCAGGCCATCAGTCTTAGCCCTGTCAATCACTTTTCTGATTTTTCTGCCAAACTCGAATTTTGGATCGTTGGCAACTTTTCTATAGACCAAGGTGTCCTGTAATTGTCTCTCTGCCTCAGATAGATAGGTATGTGTATCCATGACGACGACCGCACCCCCCTTATCGGCAGGTTTGATCGTGAGGTCGCCGTCATGGATCAAGTCTTGTAATGCCTGCCACTCCTGGCTAGTGATATTAGGGTGATCAAAAGTACATTCTCTTTCATTTTGTGATAACTTTCTGATGCCTGTCTTGACGCCTTCTATGAACGAGTCAACAGCTGTGTTAGTAACTACAGGTGTAAAATTACTCTTAGTAAACAGATCAAAATCTTTAAGTTTAAGCACAGTAGAAGTAACATTACTCACACTTGGTTGGATAGGTCTCTCTGAGACATTTCTAAAGAAATTTTCCAAGTCAATCTCAGTCCTAAACCAATCGGTAGGGGTGGATGGACAAAAGGATAACCCTTTGTTCAAAAGTGAAGTTTGAGATGGTGTCAATGTTTTTGATGATATGTTCACCACTAAAGTTTCTCCTATCTATCTATCTATCTATCTATCTATCTATCTATCTATCTATCTATCTATCTATCTATCTATCTATCTCATATCTATCTATCTATCTCATATCTATCTATCTATCTATCTCCTATCTATCTATCTATCTATCTATCTATCTATCTATCTATCTATCTATCTCATATCTATCTATCTATCTCCTATCTATCTATCTATCTATCTATCTATCTCCTATCTATCTATCTATCTATCTATCTCATATCTATCTATCTATCTATCTCCTATCTATCTATCTATCTCCTATCTATCTATCTCCTATCTATCTATCTATCTATCTATCTATCTCCTATCTATCTATCTATCTATCTATCTCATATCTATCTATCTATCTCCTATCTATCTATCTATCTCCTATCTATCTATCTATCTATCTATCTATCTATCTATCTATCTATCTCATATCTATCTATCTATCTCCTATCTATCTATCTATCTCCTATCTATCTATCTATCTATCTATCTCATATCTATCTATCTATCTATCTATCTATCTATTATCTATCTATCTATCTCCTATCTATCTATCTCCTATCTATCTATCTATCTATCTATCTATCTATCTATCTATCTATCTCATATCTATCTATCTCATATCTATCTATCTTCTATCTATCTATCTATCTATCTCATATCTATCTATCTATCTCCTATCTATCTATCTATCTATCTATCTATCTATCTATCTATCTCATATCTATCTATCTCATATCTATCTATCTTCTATCTATCTATCTATCTATCTCATATCTATCTATCTATCTATCTCCTATCTATCTATCTATCTATCTATCTATCTATCTATCTATCTCCTATCTATCTATCTATCTATCTATCTCATATCTATCTATCTATCTATCTATCTATCTATCTATCTATCTATTATCTATCTATCTATCTCCTATCTATCTATCTATCTCCTATCTATCTATCTATCTATCTATCTATCTATCTATCTATCTATCTCATATCTATCTATCTCATATCTATCTATCTATCTATCTATCTATCTATCTATCTATCTCATATCTATCTATCTCATATCTATCTATCTATCTATCTATCTATCTCATATCTATCTATCTCATATCTATCTCATATCTATCTATCAATCTATTCAGATCTTTTTTTTATCTATTTAGCTCATAACTGTAAGCTCTTGAGATCAGGGTCCTCATTCCTATTGTTTCATATGTCTTTTATTACTCTGTAATGTCTAATATGTCCCTCAGACTCTGTAAAGCACTACTGATTATGATGGTGCTATAGAAATAAAGATTATTATAACAAAGGGATAAATAAGTATTGAGAATATAACCAAAATATATTTTTTCAAGTGGACTGGAAGGATAGACAAGGAGGGAGAGCCCTAAAGCCCCTACCTATTTGCTCAGTCTACTTTAAGCGGTAGTTTACATCGGTCCCTTCCTGCACCAAAGTGCAAACAATGGGGCAGATTTACTTACCCGGTCCATTCGCGATCCAGCGGCGCGTTCTCTGCGGAGGATTCCGGTTCTGCCGGGATTCAGTAAGGTAGTTCCCTCGATGTCCAGCAGGTGTCGCCGTCGGGGTGCACTGAACTTCACCAAACCAAGGCGGGTGCAGGTAAGTGCGTGTCAAGCGACACATTTTTATTTTAAATCCGGTGGTTTCTCCGAATCCGATGGGTTTTCCGACGGCCACGCCTCCCGATTTCCATCGCGTGCATGCCGGCGCCGATGCACCACAATCCAATCACATGCGCCAAAATCCCGGGGCAATTCATGGAATAGGCAAAAAAGAAAGTCAGAAAACAGGCAAAGGGTTAAATAATCTAAATACAGAAGTTAAATAAATCAAAATAGGAGGAGGAAGAAGGAGGAAATAGCCGGCAAACCTTTTATGAGATCCAAGATAGAAATGCCCCGGCACACACAGGGTCTTCTTGCTCGGAAAGAATTTATTTCCACAATCACTGAATCTGTCAACAGATCCAGTTGACAAAGGCTTTGGTGTAAGCAGAAACGCATTCTGTAACATTGTACATTATTTTGTGCAAATAAATTCTTTCCGAGCAAGAAGACCCTGTGTGTGCCGAGACATTTCTATCTTGGATTCGTTTAGCATTTAGTCACTCGTCCACGTGCACCAAACTATCGGAGTGCCGTCCGTATGATCATATAGAAGTCTAACCTTTTATGAGAGTCTCAGTCCAGAGGATGATTGGGTCAGTTCTCTGACATCCAGACAAGGCGGAATTGTGAGTGAAGGGAGATTTTGTCCATCACATCTAACTTGACAGTTTGAAAACCAGAGATAAAACCATAAGAGACAGACGGGAGTGATGTAAATCAATTAAGAATGGCAGGAAAGAGTTAACAAGTGTACAGACTAATGAGGACAGAATGAAACAAAATCACATTCCATACGACATGGACAGAGGATGGGCAAAGAAGTTACACCAAGTGTCAGAGACAACTCCAATCCACACTAGCAAGATAAATGAAGCCACAAATATGTCCATAAATGATGTGTAATAATGAGAGGTGACACATGAAAAATAATGGAACACATGAAGGAAGAGAAGTGCAAAAAGCCAAGGAAAGTCATGACACCGGCTGAAATCTATCAGTAATAAGGAAGGAATCCGGCCACTTAGTGACAAATAATATCAGAACAAGAAACATCTCATGATGGGGAAAACCAGTGACTTTCTCAAGAACATATTGGGGCTCATTTACTAAGGGCCCCTGCAGACCGCAATTTCGTTGGACATCCCGGCGATTTCCGTTTTGCGCCATTGGGACAGGCATTTAAAAGGGTTTTTGACACACGCGATCGGATTTTGGCGCAATCGTGCTGCCTTTCATACGACGCAAATCGGGGAGTGTGGCCGTCGAACAACCTGACGGATTCGAACTGAGCGCGGCATTTAAAATTCGAATTGTGTCGCAATACACGCACTTACAAGCACCAGGAAGAAGAAGGTGAACTCCGGCGGACTTCAGCGGGGAATCACGCCAGACTTCATCTTCGTCGGACCGTCCGGATCGGGGATCGCGGCAGGACCGGGTAAGTAAGTGTGCCCCACTGGTGTTTCTATAGAGCGTTGCAGGCTGTAGTTAAGATGTGGAAACCAACAATGACCAGGTCTTCCCACAAGATTTCAGGCAGTGGAGTGAAAAGAAATATCAGAGCCAAGAACCTCCTGATATACAGGATCTACAGAAAGACTTGGAATCAGTGATGTCCTCCACCTCCATGGCCTCACACTCACCACACAAGACTGCGGGATATAAAGCCTGGGAGATATAGCCTGCTCAGATACTGAGACCAGAAATGAACTTTTTGGATGCTATAATACACACCATATTTTGAGGCCTAAAGATACAGATGAAGTGGTGGCTGTGGGGACTTGCAGTGAGCCGTCCTGTGAGCATTTTCTAGATAATTTTTCCTGCACCCATCAGATACTTTGTAGAAACCCCTTTAGCACATTATTTTCTCGTTGTGTTGAGGCACTCCCTAGATCTCCGGCTCTTCAGGTTGCATGCCAGGTGTTCCTGTGATAGCGTTTTCCAGAAATCCCTTTCAATGTTTCATTATTTGATTTCTAGTATAACTCAACAGTCTGTAACGGGCGTGGGAGGGAGACTTTAACGTAGCGCCCAGTAAGTAGATTTTCCATTACAGAACATGTATGTATTCTAGGTGTTTCATATCACATCTAAAAAAAAAGTTCATCCTTACAGCATATCCCACTTTAATTTTCAGGGCCTGAGGACAACGTAGACCTGACTTTTATGATGGAAAAATACACATTGCTCAATATTCGGAAATAATTGACCTGGCTTCTGGAAGCCACAGATTCTTAGTATTCAAAGATCTCTGGAGGACCTGTCCTGCCCAACAACCCAGTGAGCTTTGTGTAGAGCTAGAATTGTCCTTTGGCGGTGCCACGTTGGAACTGAACACTTACTATTTGCTTTGCTAACAGATTACAGCTGATCACTAGAGGCCACATATTAAGCAACATTTCACTCGATCACTAGACCCTTGTAACATGTGGCGGTTGACCTAAACAATGACCAAAGGGTCAACACCTAAGAGAATACCTACAACATTATATAACCATTGGCCACAAATTAGGAGGATCTCCTGTCCAGACCATGGGTGGTGGTGAGTTCTCCAGGTTTTCAAGGGTCTTTAATTTTCTGAGAAACATAAGGAATAGTTGTCTTTATCTTCCTCGAGAGATTATGCAAAAAATCAATTTTAATGTGACACAAACTGCTATCATCTTTTGGTGGTATGAGGAACACTTACGAGGAATGGAATTAACATTCTTGGAGTGGAGTCAACACCAGTCCCTCTCATGTTGAACGCACCATAAAGATCAGAAGAATACCAAACCCAAGTACTAGTTACCATTTTTTTTTTCCGTTCCTTACATGACCGCGCCGAAACGCGAAGTCCTAGTTACTAGTTTTAAGTGGACCTAAAGCTCAAAGTTCATTAGAAGTTTGGATATGAATACGGCTGAGATCCCCCCACCATTAATGCCCGTGATCAGCTAACCCCCCAAATACAGGGAGCTGCCCTATTTGGGAGGATCTTCACTCCCTAATGACATAATCAGGAGTGATCGCCCTCACCAAAATAGCGGCGCATGGTCGCAGTATTTTGGATGCCAGTGGAGACTTAGAGGGGTTTAAAGGGGTTTTCCAACTCAACAAGTTAGTCCCTATAATGGAAAAACTCTTTTTAGAACTTCTTATCCACTTATGATCGGCACCTGGAACCTTTACTAAGCTCTTGTTTTTTGTATGCAGAAAAATGTGAAAAGAACTGAACCCAAGAACCTTAAAAATATAAAAAAATATTTAAAAAAACACGGGCAAACAAGTTCTTGGTACTTGTTCTTGTTTTAAGGTCCCTGAAGCATTGAGAAGACCAGAGCTGAGGAGGGTTTTCTGGGCTCCTAAAATTGTGCACTTGTTTAACCAAGGGCTTATCTACTGAGTTAGAGGCCTGAGGTTTCCTATGAGCATGGTGTACTGTCACTTTTCATGCTCCATAGTCTTCGTAGAAGGAAGCTGGAGCCTATATATCACCTGAGCTCAACACCAAAGACCAAGGAGTTCTTGACACTTGTTGTCTTATATGAACTAGCAACCGTTTGCCCAAATCATGGCCGGTGTGGATCTATGCCAGGTCCTCGATTTTTACAAGAACCATGATGTTCAGAGATAAAAATTGGAACAAAAGATTTCTTACCTTTAACTTGTTCTTGGGCTATTATTCCATAATGATGGCATGAGTCAACTGCAGCATGTCATGTTTTGCTTCATACTCCTCCACATTCACTTTAGGTTCCACCATAGACATATCTGATTGATGAGATCACAGCTCTCCACTCAGTGGTATTTTGCAGCAACAGCAAAGATTTTTTAGTTTTCTTCCAAAGTTTGTACCATGTACTGGCCAAGAAAGGCCACAGAGCAGCCTCCAAAGCTCACAGCCCTCAGGAAGGAAGCCAAGTGGGGAATATTCTTATCCCATAGGCAAGAATTCCTCACACGTAGGAAATTCAGACGTCTCTGTGGCCTGGCTTTATCCAGGGCCTTCTTCAAAGAAAACACTGCAATCCACAGGCCCATCATGGGAGACCAGGAGAGACACGAGAGGATGGAATTACTGTCATTAGTAAGCACAATGTGATGGGGGATCAGTTCAGTGTGAAAACAGAGCATATTGGGCCACATTTATTAAAGTGTTTGCACCAGTTTTCTGTCTGACTTTGTACTAGAAACAACGTGCAAACTGCTTGTACATGTATTTATAAAGTGTCTGCGCCAGTTTTGTGTCACGGCCGCTCTGTGTCCAACAAAATAGAAAAATGTGCACCAAAAGGGGAATATTACTGCTTAGTCGGAGCGTGCGCCGTAATTCTTCAGCACAAACAAAGTGCACCAAAAAAAATGGCGCCACTTACCGCGCAGTGCAGGGGGCGCCAGATTCATTAAGACCGTGCAACGCAATTCATATATCTGGCGCCCCCTGCACACCGCACAGGCAAACTGCACTTAGTACAGACTGCACTGGTTCTGATAAATCTGGCCCAATATGTCCTGGTTGCAGATTATCATGTAATCCTTTATTATTGTGTTGTTACAATCCTGGAATTTAAGTCTTATGCATTGTATGTGTCATTCAGCATTTGTTTTACAGTTTACCAGAGCTACATTGCGATGGTTTCTGCTTCCAAAATTATAGGTTTCCAGACTCCTAAAAAGATTCTAGAATGTGCGACTCCAAACCCTCCGACCAGATACCCCAAAAATGTATATTCCAAAACCAGATGCAAGACATGCAGGCAGAAAGAGTCTGATGTTAAAAGATAGATAGATCTTCAACAGCACAAATAGATGCAAGATAATGGTAGGTGTGACTCAAGGTCAAAAGAAAAAAATGGCAGCACTGCAAGGATGTAAAGTGATCAGTTGTATCAGCAATGTTTCGGTTCTAGTGTTGAGCCTTTCTCAAGCTAAGTTACAGTGGTCACACACACATATATATACCAAACGGAGGACATCACATGATTTAGAGCTCCGCCCATTGAAAGACATCACATGATTTAATGCTCCACCCAATGAAAGACATCAGATGGTTTAGTGCTCCGCCCACATAGTTCAAATAAAGTGCAAATAAGAACATATGATGTATTCATAATAAAGAGCATATGATAATATTGATTGACAATAGATTGTGAAATTCATATATTGAAATGTTGATAAAAGATCGGAATCTCTTTCAATCAGTGCAGGGATGTGCTCCCCGTCATTTCATCTCCATAGAATAACTGAATGAATGCACAACTGCATGTAGAAAAACAAACCAGACGAAAGTGGAACCAAGCTGGAACGTGGAAGACTGGAAATGGATACTGCGCAAATGGCTCCCACACAAGTCTATGGGCAGGTTACGTAAACTGTGTATACTCGAGTATGAGCCGACCCTAGTATAAGTCAAAGTACCTAATTTTAACAGAAAAACTGTGAAAACCTATTAACCCGAATATAGGCCTCAGGTGGGAAATGTATTGGTCACAGCCCACCCAGTTTAGCTGGCCAGCCCCCATTCTTCCAGTACATAGCCTGCCAGCCCCTGTGGTTCAGTATACAGCCATCCCCTGCCCCCCCAGTATACAGCTAGCCCTTACCCCACAGTATATACCCTGCCAGCCCCTGACCCCCAGTATATAGCCTAACAGACCCTGCACCCCAGTATAAAGCCTACAGCCCCTGCCCCCCAGTATATAGCCTGCCAGCCCCTGCCCCCAGTATACAGCCAGCCTTGCTCCCAGTATATAGCCTGACAGCCCCTACCCTTAGTATATAGCAAGCAGTCCCTGCCCCCTAGAATGTAGCCTCCAGCCCCTGCCCCCCCCCCAGTATATAGCCAACCCAACTCCCAAGTATGTTCAGAGTTTGCCAAGCCTATAAAAAAATTAACACTGTACTCACCTTTCCAAAGCCCCCCTCAGGTTCTCTTCTAGCTTCAGTTGTTCTGGCACCGTCTTTGGGTTCCTTTGCTCCTCTTTGGGTTGCGGCCGGAACACACAATGATGTTAGCCGTTTCCCAATGTCATTATGTGCACCACCAGCATCGCTTAGGGACCCGAAGATGAGCCGGAACCCAAAGAGGAACCAGAGGACCCGAAGCAAGGGGAGCACCTGTGTGGGGCATGTCGCTGACCTGTCCCCTCAAGTGTCAGCGTGTCCCTGTCCCCCCAAGTGTCAGCGTGTCCATGTCCTATCCCCCAACTGTCAACGCGTCCCTATCCTGTCCCCCCAAGTGTCACCGTGTCCCCGTCCTGTCCCCCCAACTGTCAGCGTGTCCCTGTCCTGTCCCCCCAACTGTCAGAGTGTCTCTGTCCTGTCCCCCAAGTGTCAGCGTGTCCCTGTCCTGTCCCCCAAGTGTCAGCGTGTCCCTGTCCTGTCCCCCAAGTGTCAGCGTATCCCTGTCCTGTCCCCCAAGTGTCAGCATGTCCATGTCCTGTCCTCCAAGTGTCAGCGTGTCCCTGTACTGTCCCCCAAGTGACAGCATCTCCCTGTCCTGCCACACCAAGTGTCAGCGTGTCCCTGTCCTGTCCCCCAAATGTCAGCGTGTCCCTGTCCCTCAAGTGTCAGTGTATCCCTGTCCCCCCAAGTGTCAGTGTGTCCCGTCCTGTACCCCAAGTGTCAGCGTATCCCTGTCCTGTCCCCCCAAATGTCAGTGTGTCCCTGTACTGTACCCCAAGTGTCAGTGTGTCCCTGGCCTGTCCCCCAAGTGTCAGCATGCCCCTGTCCTGTGCCCCCAAGTGTCAGCTTGTCCTGTCCTGTCCCCCAAGTGTCAGCGTGTCCCTGTTCTGTCCCCCCAAGTGTCAGTGTGTCTCTGTCCTGTCCCCCCAAGTGTCAGTGTGTCCCGTCCTGTACCCCAAGTGTCAGCGTATCCCTGTCCTGTCCCCCCAAGTGTCAGTGTGTCCCTGTACTGTACCCCAAGTGTCAGTGTGTCCCTGGCCTGTCCCCCAAGTGTAAGCTTGTCCCTGTCCTGTGCCCCCAAGTGTCAGCTTGTCCTGTCCTGTCCTCCAAGTGTCAGCGTGTCCCTGTCCTGTTCCCCAAGTGTCAGTGTGTCCCTGTCCCCCCAAGTGTCAGTGTGTCCCTGTCCTGTGCCCCCAAGTGTCAGTGTGTCCCTGTCCCCCCAAGTGTCAGTGTGTCCCGTCCTGTACCCTAAGTGTCAGTGTATCCCTGTCCTGTCCCCCCAAGTGTCAGTGTGTCCTGTCCTGTCCCCCAAGTGTCAGCGTGTCCCTATCCTGTCCCCCAAGTGTCAGCGTGTCCCTGTCCTTTCCCCCCAAGTGTCAGCGTGTCCCTGTCCTGTCCCCCCAAGTGTCAGCGTGTCCCTGTCCTGTGCCCCCAAGTGTCATCGTGTCCATGTCCTGTGCCCCCAAGTGTCAGCGGGTCCCTGTCCTGCCCCCCAAGTGTCAGCGTGTCCCTGTCCTGTACCCCCAAGTGTCAGCATGTCCCTGTCTCCCAAGTGTCAGCGTGTCCCTGTCCTGTCCCCCAAGTGTCAGCGTGTCCCTGTCCTGTGCTCCCAAGTATCAGCTTGTCCCTGTCCTGTCCCCCAAGTGTCAGCGTGTCCCTGTCCTGTGCTCCCAAGTATCAGCGTGTCCCTGTCCTGTCCCCCCAAGTGTCAGCGTGTCCCTGTCCTGTCCCCCCAAGTGTCAGCGTGTCCCTGTCCCCCAAGTGTCAGCGTGTCCCTGTCCTGTCCCCCCAAGTG
Source organism: Engystomops pustulosus (assembly GCF_040894005.1). Taxonomy (NCBI): domain Eukaryota; kingdom Metazoa; phylum Chordata; class Amphibia; order Anura; family Leptodactylidae; genus Engystomops; species Engystomops pustulosus. The sequence goes on from NC_092411.1 coordinate 287,792,974, forward strand.
TCAGCCTGTCCCTGTCCCCCAAGTATCAGTGTGTCCCTGTCCTGTACCCCCAAGTGTCAGCGTGTCCCTGTCCCCCAAGTGTCAGCGTGTCCCTGTCCTTTACCCTAAGTGTCAGCGTCTCCTGTCCTGTACCCCAAGTGTTAGTGTGTCCCTGTCCTGTACCCCCAAGTGTCAGCGTGTCCCTGTCCTGTCCCCCAAGTGTCAGCGTGTCCCTGTCCTTTACCCTAAGTGTCAGCGTGTCCCTGTCCTGTCCCAAAAATGTCAGCCAGTCCGGGTGTCACAGTTCTGTACCCCAAGTGTCAGCATGTTAATGTCCTGACAATATCATGATATGTCCTGATAATATCATGCAACCAATATAGCAGCCATAGTGGCTTCTATGTGGCGTAAGTGCCCCGGGGGTCCCAGCAGCCTTGACTAGTCAGCACCCAGTAGTGTTAAGTAAATGATCAACACTATAACTGTCTCACTTCCACCAGAGTCCCTCTCACTGTTAGGTCGGTCAGGTAGACATCATCACCGTGCACAATTTTGTTATAGTTACATCACTGGGTGACATATACAGTTACGCTATCCTTGGCTACAACATCACAATATCATGCACCTGGAGAAGTCGAGATGAATCCAGGACTCATCTCCAGCAAATTAAGAGTAATTAACCTTGGAAACAAAGCTGGAAGGAGATGAGATCCTGTTCGTTTCTTGAACCTCGTAGAAGATAGCCCGTCCAATCATAACGTCCATAATAAACAGGCCACGTTGGGTTAATTTATAAAATATACCCCTCCCCCATCCGCACACAATCCATATCGTGGTGTGTCAGTTTCCTAGTGGAGAGATGACACAATACCTTCTGTTATAGTTTACTTCTACTTCTTGTCCACAAGCCAAAAATGTGACCCTTGGAAGAACCTAATATAATATTGTCTCTTAGAGTCCATGCCGTGCTAGCTGCACATCTGTAAGGAGTTCATGGGGAATTCTTCTTCAACAACTGAAAAGAAAATAGACTAGTAAAACTAGGAATAAAGAGACTAAAGCATGGACCGAAATGTGGAAAAAATGGAAACAGAATGAGCAGAACAATGAAGAAAATCATGAAAATAAATTTTGACATCATGGTGGAGGATTCGTATCGTGAGCCACAAAGACACCAAAAGTGTATATTTGGGGCAACTTGAGGCTTGGAGGAAAACCTAAGTGATATCCAATACAGATATCATCATTTTATAAAGACATATGGGAACGCAACCACTACCCAGCACTGGGATGAGATTGAGGAGTCTTGGAGTTGGAAATGTGGTCCCATTGGAGTCCATTAGTTGTTACTTGTCCTTTTGGCATTAACCTGACATAAATCATTGACAACAATTTTGCCTGCCTTTAACTATGCTTTGTCCAACTAGGATTCCTTGGCACCAGAAATTGGTTGATCCAGTCCTTCTACCATTAACCATTTCTAATGGTGGCACAAATCTGTGGATTCTGTATGGGATATAATCATTTGCACATTGAGGGTGAAGAACCCTTGATTCCCCCGTGGTTTATCCCTAAACTATTCTCATTACGGACCAAATGGCCCCATATTTCTTTTGTTTTCATCATGCAATGTTACAGTGTAATGACCTATTGGAATAGCTAAAGTGAAGACCCGCCCAATATTTTATAAGCCCCTTGGAATTGGCAAGTCAAGTGTCTTGTTAAGAGGCAAGAGGTGCAGGACACAACAATAAATTTGACAACAATAAAGCTGGATTCCTATATTGAAGGCATGGTTAGATAATAATGTGGACATCATTTAGTCAAGGATGACCATACGTCTCCTTTCCCGTTGATGCCCATCACTGTCATCAGTTTGCTACCAAAATCCTTTGTTGAAGATGAAGACAAATACTCTTCCTCCCTGCCACCCATTTACAAGTTTGTATGGAGATGGAATAGTATTCGGATCTCTTAGGTTCTACTTACAGCAAATTCCACGGCAGGAGCATGGGTTCACCAGTTAGCACAAAATTCCTTTCTCTACAATAGGAGACACAACCTGCTGTGGTAGAACATGGATATGAACTGAGAAGGTTCAGCTGCTCAGTAATCGTTGAGATGCTCCAGACCATGGACAAGTTTCATACTCTTCCAATAATGATTCCTTATGATCATTCTTCTTCCCATGGACTTCAGTCCTAGGAAACGAAGATTAGATAGTAAAGTGAGTCTTATTACACAAGGAGATTTGCACCAGAATAAAATTGAGGAGCCACAGGAAATCCAGATAACACGGGATAGCTGCAGCTGAGTTTATGTTCACAGTCAGTGAATGTAGGTTTAGTGAGCACACTGACACAATCCTGGCTCCATCCCCAAATAATCCCCTCAGCAAAACATCTGCACAGGTAATCACTCCGAAGCCTGAGGAACCGCCACTGACCTACTGTCCAGCCAAGTGCGAGCACACCAGGCCTAATCCCAGCTCGATTTGCACTTTCCGAACCTCACTTGATCTCTCATGTGTTGGATGAAAGTTCTGAGGTGCTGACCGTCTCGCTCCTAACTCCTGGTCTTCTCCTCAGAGACAATGTAATACTACTTTATTGGTTTCTCCTTCAAATAAATTTCCTGCTATCTAAAATACAGTGCTCATAAAAACCCAAACCTTGGCTCTCGACATTAGATTTTTATTTAGCGGATTTCTCCTCTCTCTAAGAAAATTCACACCAAGATTTACTCTATGTATAGACTCTCCTTACATGGGATGGAAGGAAACATCTGTGTGATGGACCCCACCTGACAGATATACAGTATATATGTCATATTTATCTGAACTGCATTAATTATGTCTCATAGATCATGTACTGGAAAGTCCCAGGTAGAAACGGGGCAAAAAATAAGCAAGACTTAGCTTGGTCCAACCCATTGCATGTCCCTCTGGTTTCTTTTCATCTCTATCTGGTCAGCAGCTTCAGTGACCAAAGAAGGGAGAAAAGTGACATTACAGCTAGACCTATAATCATACAATACACATAAAATATATATTGTATATAAAATTGTTACAGAGAAACCGCTAATAGATTGTTCTCCATTAAAGGAGTGCCCCAGTCACACAAATTTATCAGCTTCTCACTTCACTGAGGAACTAAAGGTACCTACTTTCTAGACAGAAGACCATGCTGATGTTGCTCCAAGTAGTCATACTGACTACCGAATTCTGGTCAAGAGAGAAATGTATCCCTAGTAGAGATGAGCGAACATGCTCGTCCGAGCTTGATGCTCGGTCGAGCATTAGGGTACTCGAAACTGCTCGTTGCTCGGACGAATACTTTGCCCGCTCGAGAAAATGGCAGCTCCCGCCGTTTTGCTTTTTGGCGGCCAGAAACAGAGCCAATCACAAGCCAGGAGACTCTGCACTCCACCCAGCATGACGTGGTACCCTTACACGTCGATAGCAGTGGTTGGCTGGCCAGATCAGGTGACCCTGGGATAGACTAGCCGCTGGCCGCGCTGCTCGGATCATTCTGTCTCTGGATGCCGCTAGGGAGAGAGCTGCTGCTGGTCAGGGAAAGCGTTAGGGTGTTCTATTAGCTTACTGTTAGGCAGGAGTGATTCTCAAAGAACCCAACAGCCCTTCTTAGGGCTACAATAACGTTCTACTTTTTTTATTTTAATTTGCATCTTTTACCATTTTGTGAGGAATTAGCAGGGGGACTTGCTACCGTTGTGTTTAGCTCTTAGTGGCACACATATCCATAGCAAAGACCGAAGTGGGAAAATTCAGTAGGGGTTGGATTTCTATTAGGCAATAACTCAGTGTCATCTCATCTGGCATAGTAGTGTGCTTCCTTTGATACTTGGCTAGAAAATAGCCATAGGAGAATACAAATAGCTTCTTGAAGCCTACAGTAGCGTTCTATATATTTGATTTCTGGTTGATCTGCTGGTGGCTGTAGTTTCTGCAGTGCATGTACTTGCCAATTCTGAGCAATTTGTAGTGAGACTTGCGACCGCTGTGTTCTGCGCTTAGTGGCGCACATATCCATAGCAAAGGCTGAAGTGGGAAAATTCAGTAGGGGTTGGATTTCTATTAGGCAATAACTCAGTGTCATCTCATCTGGCATAGTAGTGTGCTTCCTTTGATACTTGGCTAGAAAATAGCCATAGCAATAGGATAGGATTGTTTGGTTCTAAAAACTCAAAAAAAAACAAAAAACACAAAAAAAAACAAAAAACACAAAAAAAACACACAAAAAAAAAAAAAAAAAGTAAAAAAAAAAAAAAAGTTATAACTCTCATTTTAAAAATGTTTAACCCCAGGGCTAGGGGTAGAGGACGAGGGCGGGGACGTGGGCGTCCAACTACTGCAGGGGTCAGAGGCCGTGGTCCTGGGCGGGGTGAGACACCACCTGCTGATGAGGGAGCAGGGGAACGCCGCAGAGCTACACTCCCTAGGTTCATGTCTGAAGTTACTGGGACTCGTGGTAGAGCACTGTTGAGGCCAGAACAGTGCGAACAGGTGATGTCGTGGATTGCTGACAATGCTTCGAGCAATTTGTCCACCACCAGTCAGTCTTCCACGCAGTCCACCCATGTCACCGAAATCCCCACTCCTCCAGCTCCTGCACCTCAGCCTCCTCCCCCCCAGTCTGCCCCCTCCCAGGAAAATTTGCCATTTGAACCGGCATACTCTGAGGAACTGTTTTCTGGACCCTTCCCACAGTCACAAACCACTTGTCCGGTTGCTGCTGAGCAATTTTCCGATGCCCAGGTTTTCCACCAGTCACAGTCTGTGGGTGATGATGACCTTCTTGACGTAGTGGAAGTGTGTAAAGAGGTGTCCGACGATGAGGAGACACGGTTGTCAGACAGTGGGGAAGTTGTTGTCAGGGCAGGAAGTCCGAGGGGGGAGCAGACTGAGGGATCGGAGGATGATGAGGTGACAGACCCAAGCTGGGTTGAGAGGCCGGGTGAACACAGTGCTTCTGAGACGGAGGAGAGTCCTCGACCTGAACAGGTTGGAAGAGGCAGTGGTGGGGCCAGACGGAGAGGCAGGGCCAGAGCTGGTGCATCAGCGCCACTGTCAACTAGTGAAGCTCCCGTGGTGAGGGCTCTTGCGGCGAGGGCTAGATCTTCAGAAGTGTGGAGGTTCTTTAAGGAAACACCGGATGACCGACGGACTGTGGTGTGCAACATTTGCCAAACCAGGCTCAGCAGGGGTTCCACCACTACTAGCTTAACTACCACCAGTATGCGCAGGCATATGAATGCTAAGCACCCCACTCAGTGGCAACAAGCCCGTTCACCTCCGGCCGTGCACACCACTGCTCCTTCCCCTGTGTCAGCTGCTAGTCAGCCCCCTGCCCAGGACCCTGGCCCAAAAACCCCATCGTCGCCTCCACGATCCTCCACAGCATCCACCAGCGTTCAGCTCTCCATACCCCAGACGCTGGAGCGGAAACGCAAATATAGTGCAACCCACCCGCACGCCCAAGCCCTTAATGTGCACATCTCCAGATTGCTTAGCCTGGAGATGCTGCCCTATAGGCTAGTAGAGACCGAGGCCTTTCGCAACCTCATGGCGGCGGCCGCCCCTCGGTATTCGGTCCCCAGCCGCCACTACTTTTCCCGATGTGCCGTCCCAGCCCTGCACCAGCACGTGTCAGACAACATCATCCGTGCCCTGACCAACGCCGTTTCTGACAAGGTCCACCTGACCACGGACACGTGGACGAGTGCTGCCGGGCAGGGCCACTATATATCGCTGACGGCACATTGGGTTAACTTGGTGGAGGCTGGGACCGAGACTGACCCTGGGGCTGCTCATATACTGCCGACGCCGAGGATTGCGGGGCCTACCTCGGTCCAGGTGTTTCAGGCCTACTATGCCTCCTCCTCCTCCCACCCCTCCTCCACCTCCTCCTCCGAACTACCATCCGTGGGCACGGCGCCATCAGTCGGTAGCTCTAGGCACAGCAGCAGTGCCGTCGCTAAGCGACAGCAGGCGGTGCTCAAACTGCTGAGCCTAGGCGACAAAAGGCACACCGCCCAAGAGCTATTACAGGGCATCACGGCGCAGACTGATCTGTGGCTGGCACCGCTGAACCTCAAGCCGGGAATGGTTGTGTGTGACAACGGCCGTAACCTGGTGGCGGCTCTGCAACTCGGCAGACTGACACATGTGCCATGCCTGGCCCATGTGTTAAATCTGATAGTGCAGCGTTTCCTCAAGACATACCCCAATCTGTCTGATTTGCTCACGAAGGTGTGCCGCATCTGTGCGCATTTCAGGAAGTCCAGCCCAGATGCTGCCACTCTCAGGGCAGCGCAGCGCCGCCTCCAACTGCCCGCTCACCGACTGTTGTGCGACGTGCCCACGAGGTGGAATTCAACACTGACCATGTTATCCAGAGTTTACCAGCAGCGCAGAGCGATTGTAGACTGCCAGATGTCAACTTCCACCAGAACTGGTAGTCAGGTCAGTCAGCTTCCTCAAGTCTACAATGAGGAGTGGACGTGGATGTCTGATATCTGTCAGGTGCTGAGTAACTTTGAGGAGTCAACACAGATGGTCAGTGGCGATGCCGCCATCATCAGCCTCACCATCCCGCTGCTTGGCCTGTTGAAAAACTCTCTGGTCAGCATGAAGTCGGAAGCTTTGCGCTCGTCACAAGAGACGGGGGAAGAATATTCCCTTGTTGATAGCCAAAGCACCCTGAGGTCTGTTTCTCAGCGCATATCGGAGGAGGTGGAGGTGGAGGAGGATGAGGAGGAAGAGGAGGAGAATGTTGGCGAGACACAAGAGGGGACCATTGTTGAGTCCTTCACTGTTCAGCGTGTATGGGCAGAAGAAGAGGAGTTGGAGGAGTTGGAGGAGGAGGAAATGGACAGTCAGGCCAGTGAGGGGAGTGAATTCTTACGCGTTGGTACTCTGGCGCATATGGCAGATTTCATGCTAGGCTGCCTATCCCGTGACCCTCGCGTTCAAAGAATTTATTCCAGCACCGATTACTGGGTGTTCACTCTCCTGGACCCACGGTACAAGCAAAATCTTGCCACTCTCATCCCTGCAGAGGAAAGGAGTGTGAGAATGCATGAATACCAGCAGGCCCTGGTGCACAAGCTGAAACAGTATTTCCCTTCTGACAGCGCTAGCGGCAGAGTGCGTAGTTCTGCGGGACAAGTAGCGAGGGAGAGTAGGCGAGCAGGCAGCTTGTCCAGCACTGGCAAGGGTACGCTTTACAAGGCTTTTGCCAGCTTTATGTCACCCCAGCAAGACACTGTCACCTGTCCCCAGTCTCGGCAGAGTAGGGCTGATCTTTACAGAAAGATGGTGAGGGAGTACGTAGCTGACCATACCATCGTCCTAAATGATCACACAGCTCCCTACAACTACTGGGTTTCAAAGCTGGACATGTGGCACGAACTGGCGCTGTACGCCTTGGAGGTTCTTGCCTGCCCTGCCGCTAGCGTCTTGTCCGAGCGGGTTTTCAGTGCAGCTGGTGGCATCATCACCGATAAGCGTACACGCCTGTCGACTGACAGCGCTGACAGGCTGACGCTTATTAAAATGAATAAAGGCTGGATTTCTCAGAATTTCCAATCTCCACCAGGTGAAGGAAGCTCAACCTGAATAATTGATCCACTCCTCCTCCTCCTCCTCATTTTCCTCCTTCTCCTCCTCTTTGTACAGTAAAGCAGAGGAAAATGGCTATTTTTTGACAGGGCCCACTGGCTCTTGCTATACTTCATGCATTTAATTTTTCTGGAGGGCCACCTACCCGGTCCTCTGTTTGAAACAATTTTTGTGAGTGCCACATACAGGCACTCAATCTATTCCATTTTTCTGGAGGGCCACCTACCCGGTCCTCTGGTTTGAACAATTTTTGGGACTGCCACATACAGGCACTCAATCTATTCCATTTTACTGGAGGGCCACCTACCTGCTCCTCTGGTTTGAAGAATTTTTGGGACTGCCACATACAGGCACTCAATCTATTCCATTTTACTGGAGGGCCACCTACCTGCTCCTCTGGTTTGAAACATTTTTGGGACTGCCACATACAGGCACTCAATCTATCCCATTTTACTGGAGGGCCACCTACCTGCTCCTCTGGTTTGAACAATTTTTGGGACTGCCACATACAGGCACTCAATCTATTCCATTTTACTGGAGGGCCACCTACCTGCTCCTCTGGTTTGAAACATTTTTGGGACTGCCACATACAGGCACTCAATCTATCCCATTTTACTGGAGGGCCACCTACCTGCTCCTCTGGTTTGAAACATTTTTGGGACTGCCACATACAGGCACTCAATCTATCCCATTTTACTGGAGGGCCACCTACCTGCTCCTCTGGTTTGAAACATTTTTGGGACTGCCACATACAGGCACTCAATCTATTCCATTTTACTGCAGGGCCACCTACCTGCTCCTCTGGTTTGAACAATTTTTGGGACTGCCACATACAGGCACTCAATCTATTCCATTTTACTGGAGGGCCACCTACCTGCTCCTCTGGTTTGAACAATTTTTGGGACTGCCACATACAGGCACTCAATCTATCCCATTTTACTGGAGGGCCACCTACCTGCTCCTCTGGTTTGAAAAATGTTTGGGACTGCCACATACAGGCACTATCCAAATTAAATTGTCTCCATAGCAGCCTCCACACGTTGTCTCCATTCCTACCTCCAAAAGTCGTCCATATAGCTGCCTCCATACATCGTCCCTTTATCAAACGAGGTGTGTCAGGCAGAAATTTGGGTTGTTTTCATGGATTCCACATCAAAGTTGTTAACTTTGTCGCCACCCTGCTGTGTAATCCACAAAATATACTTGCAAACTTTTACCATTTAGGGATATTATTTCAGCGCTTCTTGCGCATCTGTTTACATTCCCCTCACCCGCCATATCCTAAACTTATAAGAACGCTACTACACTTGATCTTATACAAAAGTGCTGTTTGGGGAGTAGCCTAGAGACAGGGGCTTGGATTTGCGAAAGCTCGCCTGGCAGCGGAGCGCCAGCTCCATGCGCATCATGCGCTTCTTGCGCATCTGTTTACATTCCCCTCACCCGGCATATCCTAAACTTATAAGAACGCTACTACACTTGATCTTATACAAAAGGTTCTTAGAAGTGCTGTTTGGGGAGTAGCCTAGAGACAGGGGCTTGGATTGGCGAAAGCTCGCCTGGCAGCGGAGCGCCAGCTCCATGCCAAGATCCAACTAACATAGTTTTAACTGCAGCACCTTTAATCTACTACTAGTTCACTGCCTCCATACATGGTCCCCTTATCAAACGAGCTGTGTCAGGCAGAATTTTGGGTTGTTTTCATGGCTTCCATGTTAACTTTGTCGCCACCCTGCTGTGTAATCCACAAAATATACTGGCAAACTTTTATCATGTACCGATATTATTTGAGCACTTCTTGCTCACCTCCTTTGGTTCCTCTCTGCCACCCATTGGTTTGAAGCCTGAGTCCATTTAGGGTATGTCGCCATGACACTCTCTAGCCTGCTGCCGCTGCCTCTGCATGCCGTCCCCTATAGTGTCAGGGTCAATTATTGCATGTTTTAGATGCTATCTAGCTTCATTCTGTCACTCTGTCATGGCCATGCTGTTGCCCATAATTTTGGCATAATGGTGCGTTTAAGCAGCCTCAGAGGCATCCATGCATGCTGCCCCTGCTGTTTCCTGTCCATTTCCGTGGTGTTTCCATCCTTTTCTGAGGTTCCCAGGTGTTTGGCCAAGCTTCCCTGTGCAGAGCCTTGGTCCCCTTGAAAAATGCTCGAGTCTCCCATTGACTTCAATGGGGTTCGTTATTCGAGACGAGCACTCGAGCATCGGGAAAAGTTCGTCTCGAATAACGAGTACCCGAGCATTTTAGTGTTCGCTCATCTCTAATCCCTAGTTTTGGCCAGTTGGTATCAGCTTTGTAGGTGTGTTTTGCCTTCCTCTGGATCAACACTCCGGGCCGAGTGAAGGTAAGAGCGTGTCCAGCGACTTTTTTTTTTTAAATGCGGTGGTTTTTCCGAATCCGTCGGGTTTTCGTTCGGCCACGCCCCCCGATTTCCGTTACGTGCATGCCGGCGCCGATGCGACACAATCCAATCGCGTGCGCCAAAATCCCAGGGCAATACAGGGAAAATTGCCGCAAAACGGAAAAATTTGGGTAACACGTCAGGAAAGCGCGAATCGGGCCCTTAGTAAATGACCCCCTCAGTCTTCTGAGGACCTGAGATCTAATCTGGACATGTGTTCCATTCACTCTCCAGTCCATTCTAAACAAGTCAATGGTTACATTATAGAGAAAGGGCTACACACATTCACCTAGGCATTTTCAAATTGTTTGCTTTAGCCAATTCTATATGTCCAAAAAGTTAGCAGGTGATACAACTGCTACCAGCAATTAGAAGGTCCTCATACATGCAAGGTCCTCATACAATTGGAGCATCCATTTGCATGATTGATCACCAATTCAAGTATGTGAAACTTCTGGGTCTCTTATGTGCACCACTACTGTAGTCATACGCAGGGGCGTCGTTAGGTCAAAAGACTTTTGACTGGTGCCCCGAATGTTGTCGCCTGGCTCCCTCTACTTTCATCTCTATTTGCATCCTCTGGATGTTTATAGAGATGATTACTGTAGTGGAGCAGGGTGCCGTCAGCATCCTGCTCCACTACAGAGCACATACAGCAGTTCTGTGCTGCAGGAGGTGTCTCCTGATTCAAGCAGCTCCCTCTAGCAGCCTGGAGCCGGAGGCGCGATGTAGTGACGTCACCGCATCCCGTCCTGCAGGTGGAGGGGAAGAGGAAATCATGAGTGAAGAGAGGTAAGTGTAACTCTTCTTTTTTAATAATACAGTGTGTATATGGGGTTTTGGGGTCATTACTTTATGTAGAGGCTATTCCTGAGTAGTGGGAGGCTATAATATTACTAATAATATTTGTGTGTTTGTGGCTATTAGTGTGGGGGGATATGTGGGGTCTTTTAGTGAGTGTAAGCGGACTATTACTGAGTGTGGGAGTTATAAGTAAGTGTGGGGGCTATTAGGGAGTGTGGGGGCTATTTTCTGTGTGTATAGAAGCAATTAGCAAGTGGAGAGCTATTACTGAATGTGGGGATCTATTAGTGTGACGGGGCTATGAGGGGTTTTTAGTTAGTGTAAAGGGATTATCACTAAATGTGGGGCCTATAAGTGAGTGTAGGGGGGCTGTTAGAAAGTGGAGAGCTATGTTACTGAATGTGGGGGCTATTAGTGTGTATGGAGGCTATTTTTGAGTGTAGGGGGTTATTAGCAATTGGAGGGCTACTATTGGAGGAGTATTACAAAATATGGGGGCTATTAGTGAGTGAAGGGTCTATTCTGAAAGTGGGGGTTATAAGTGGCTGTTTGGCTATTAGTGGAGGGGGCTAATAGTGAGGGGGCTGTTACTGAATGTGGGGGCTATACTGTGTGGGGTTCTATTACTGAGTGTAGGCATTGTTACATATCAGGCCACATTTAGGGATCATTATTAGGTGGGTGGCACAATGTGGGGGCTTTAGTAAGTGTAAGGACCACAAGATAGGGGTGTGGTGGCATACAGAGTGGGGCCATAATTGTGGCTTAATTGTAAAATGTGCGGCTTAGAAAGGTGGGCTTTATAATGTGTTACACTGGGGGCATTACTAGTATTTGTAGGACTTTGTGTGCAGCTGTATTACATTATTTGGTTGAAGAGTTTTAGGGGTAGAAGAATGATAACACTGTTAGGGGACAAAGATTTAGGGACAATAGAAAAGTGTAGAACATAAGATGTGGTAATCTCCATAGGCACAGTGCATGGCTGCATGAAGAGAAATGATGATGGGCGGCTTAATGGAGAACATGAAGAACAACTACTGCTCTGGATATAATAGGTAGCATTTCTACTGTGTTTTCTGTAGCTATACAGTTGTTTTTAAGTTGTTTTTTCAAGTGGAAGCATATGGGGGGGGGGGGCGTACGAAAGGGGACGCAACTGAGAATTTGGTACGTATGCATTGGGGCCCGTGCCCCAGATCTTTTGTGACCCTAGCAACGCCACTGGTCATACGTGACCATAGGGAATACTTGAGATCTAGACCTTCAGTGATCATAGGTGGCAGAACCTTTATGTGAGTGGGAAATATAAAAACGCTGATAAATGTGGAAATGTACTGTAACAACGTAAAAAGACAAGACTTGCGTCCGGAGTTTTCCTTTAAGGCATTTAACTTGACCTTTACAGACTGAACTCTCCCTGTTCTTTGATGGTTTGGGGTAGTAATTATCCTTCAGAAAATAATAAATAAGAGGTTTGCAAAAGACTGGAACTTGGGTTTCATCATGTCTATCAAAGCTGGTGGAGCAGAAGTCATCTGGGCATGGAGAATGAGGTCTCCTTCTCGGAGCATATTACTCAATTGCCCTGTTTAGAAGTTTTTCTCAAACAAATAAAAGCATAGTAAGAAGTCACCAATCCGACAAAATTTCCTGCCAAACTCCTATTTGATCCTCATCCCAGACAAAAAGATAGCAGACAATTATAGACCAAAGAAGTTCATGCCAGACCCCAGAATTGTTTGATTTCAGGACACAGCTACAGAGAGACCTCCAGCTCTTCTGAATTGTGGTTGGAGAATCTTACCATACACTTTAAAATTGTGCTGCCTTATAGTAGAACGTTCCAATGTCTGATGTGGTCAACTCCCATAGAAGACGATGGAGTGGGATGAAGAACATAGATTTTGGGTTCAGATCTTCATGATGAGACGTAAACATCTCGTCGTAAATCTTGAAGGAGCAATATTAGAGTGTATTTTTCAGCCTTCAGATTGAGAATTAGTTTTGCTTTTACATGGTTTCTAGATTTTGATGGACAATCTATTTAAAATTTGTTTGGTGCAGATTGACGTCCTCCTGACGGAAAAGACTATACCTTGTGCAGTTTTGCTGCCGATCACTCAGCAGAAGAGCAACTGATGGGCCAACTGATGGGTGTATCAATGATACATCGTTGTTTTTGGTCTGTGACTATACTAGAATTCTAGTCCCTGCATAATCCGTGGTCCCTACTTGAAGGAGATGTGTAGATCTTGGTCTTGTGAATTAGGTTCAAACATTTTACTGGTCAGCAGCATAAAACCTATACACATGGTAGAACAGCGATTGAGGGCTGGGGGTTTAGGGATGGCCCACCTCTGTGAACCTATATCTATTGTGTTATGAGGGCATAATGTTCATATTGAATAGGACTGTGCCCACAGGGATGTAATAAAACAACACCGGATTCACAAGTGGTAGAGGTTGTGTCACCCAGTGGCAATGTAATTCTAAAATAATTCTAATTCCTCATTTTTGTTGCTGTTTTTGTACTTCCATATCAAATGCTTCTTCAATCTTGGGAAATCTGACCATTATGTAATGTAGACCTGTTTTTCTGCGGCTGGGTGTCCTCCTCTAGAATCAGCCTCTATTTACCACAAATCCATAAATACAACTCACTTCCTAAATAACCGAGACCAACATTTCAATGGGAATACCTTATGCTAAAATAATTGGCTGCACCAGAAAACACACTGCCCCCACTATGCGCTGCCTGCTCACCACCAAACACTTTCCTACCACATCAGACCGTTCTCCTAAACCTTTAATTAATGTGGTTTCCACATATCTCATTTGAGGGAATGAAATGTCTTTGAAAGTCCATATTTCACCCTGGCTTGCTCTTTACCACAACTTTCCGGATAGCAGCCAGGTCCTTTAAAATACAGTAATGATGTAACGTTACCACAAGATATTGCCGAGATGGTCGTAAAGGGTTAATGGCCAGATTATTTTATATCTGTATAATATCACCACTATAACAGCTGCCCGGGACCGATAAGCTTCCCGCAACAAAGGGTCCAAGCTATAAATCACTTTCCATACACATTATTGATGCTTGACTGATGGACTTTCATGTCTTCGTTCCAAGCTGAAAGGTGATGACCTGATGAGTTTTGTAAGAGATAAGGTTGGATATAGACACAAGTCTATCAAGTCCAATATCTAATCCTAAACAGGGGCAGATTTTCCCATTGGACACACACCAAGCAGTTGTGTGGGTTTCCTGAGACCAGGAGGACCCCATTCAGTGGTGTGAAGCTGGTTCAGTGGCTAAAATAACAGCCGATTCGGGGAACCAAGGAGGAGCAGAATAAAAACCTGCATCTCCTATACTTGCCCTTTTTTGTGACACAGTGCAGCCCAGCCCTACTTCTCCTATTAGTCTTGTTGCTTCCTCTTCCATAAGCAAGAAAATCTTCAGTACGAGTGTGAGAGAGTCAATTCAAGAATAAAAATAGTAGGAGGAAAGCAAAGGAGAAAGACAGGTGGACTGGGCTTCACTATGTCCCACCAGAGGGTGGAAGTCTAGCATTGGTGGGATCCCATCATATACCTTCGAGAGTGCCAAGTTTCATAGCCCATACCATCTCTTGCTATCCCTGAGGCTTTATTGTGAAAAGAGAAATAAAGCAAAGGAACAACAAAGGTGGGCTGGGCTTCGCAATGTCACTCCACAGGGTGGAAGTCTAGCATTGGTGGGGTCCCATCATATACCTTTACTTTGGGCCTTGAGAGTGCCAAGTTTCATTGTCTCTTCTCTTACCCTAGGGAATCTCTTGCTGTCCCTGAGGCTTCAATGGGAAAAAGAGAAGTATAGCAAAGGAGGAACAAAGCTGGGTTGGGCTTCACCATGTCCACCACAGGTAAGAAGTCTAGTATTGTGGGGTCCCATCATATACCTTTACTTGGTTTCATAGTCTCTGCTCTTACTGTAGGGAATCTCTCTCCCTGAGGCTTCATAACAAAGTAGATTGGTGAAGGTTAGGAGATATTTTGTATAATTGCTTGGCTCAGCAATGGTTTCCTCCTACACAGAGATTCTTGATACATTTCTGATCATTTATATAGGCAAAATAATTGGCACGGATCCAACTTTATCCTATACTGTTCCTGGTACTTATCAAGGTGAACAACCCAGACGATAATTCCCAATCCTGAGGACAGGACTTTTTGAGTTTTTGAACAACTTTTTAAATGAATAGAAAACAAAACAAAGAAAGCTAAAAGCCTACAATGGAAAAAAATGCTAAAGAAATATTTATTGTAGCAGTTTAGACACATCTCATTAGAATATTTGATCTGAAGTGGTAATTAATGGTGAAACTCGAGAAAAAATAATTACTATGGTCAAAGGTGCAGAAGTGAAACATCTTCTTTTCATACACAATTGATGGACATTCGAAGATTTTGCTAAGAATGGAGAAAAAAAATAGAATTTGTCGTTTTCCTGCCAAAGCTTTTAGGAACGTAACCTCAAAGAACACGCTGCACGCCTGATGTCTGATCTGACTACTATTCTGGAATCTGATAAGGTCATACTGCGGTTTTTGGTAAATGTTTCTCTGTGAGTTTAAGTTGAGGATCAATAGACTATTTCTTAAAGTCGGGTTGGTTTTCCCGATCTCGGGTCTTTTTTCTGCTTCTATGTGTTTTTTCTGGTTTCCATTCAAGTGGATTTCCATCTGATAACTTCTTTTTTTCTCCCGAGGAAGAACACACTCGATATCCCTTTATTGCATTTGTTCCAAGACCATAACTCTTACAAATCCTCCCAATATCATGTGAGGCTACCTTAATACATGTCTGGGCCAACAGGGTGTGTTGATTTAAAACAGGCTTGAAAGACTGCTATACCATATGGTGGATGGAGACAACGAGAAAAAGCTAAAAACTGCAAAAAATAATAAATACTACAACCTTTACGAAAGCAGTAAAGGCTTAGGTTTGCCTGGGCATGGTGGACGTTGTAGTGTTTTTAGAGAAGAGGTCGGAGGTGACAGCTCAAACAAGAACAAACAGGTAAATAAGTAAAATAGAATTTTAAAAAAGTAAAAAAAAATAAATAAATATTGAAGGTATTGCGTGTCAAAGTACTCACAATGATGTAAAGTCATTGAATTCGCAATTACGTAAATCACTGGGATCAGATGAGTAAATGATGTCTAGTCTGAAATGGGGACGTACTGAATAAGAGTGTAAAAAGTTCCCTTGATGAGGCAAATTAATGAATCGGTAACCACAACGATGAAAGCTAACGATGTCACGATATTGAACTTAAGATGTGGCAAGTCTGTTTTTTACCTGGATTTCTTCCTTTTGCTTCCACATTGACATTAATACATTAATCACATTTATATTGTAAGATAGAATTGGGGAGATAGTTTATAGAGTTGACCATAGACTGTATGACTGTTAGAGGCCTAATAGGTTGAGGTCTACAAACTCTAGCAGTTTGTTTTCGGAGGTTGGTTATTATAGTGTTTTTCCTTTTTGTGTTTTTTTGTCACTTTCTGTTCCTTAAAGGAAATTTATCATCCAATTTGACCCCTTTGACATTGTATATCTTCAACTTAAGGTTTTATGGCTCCTTCACAAAGAAAGAAGTGTTTTTTGGGGGAGCAGAGCCCATCCGGGCTCCGGCTTTACTGGCTAACACATCTTTTTCCTCCTCTGGAGCTACAGCTAGCAGGTAATGTCACTGTAACCTGGGCACGTCTAGCACATGCATGCTGACATACAGAGTAGTAGTGAAGGATACCCACGACTCAGTATGGCAGCGCACATCATACGACTCATACGCGACACATGCCAGGACGGGAGTTAAGGAGACATTAAACCTTATGCTGAAAGTATAGATTTAATATCAAAGCTCTTTAGGGCAGTGAGGAAGGTTTATGGGGGTACATTTGTAAATATCGTACTGAAAATGTTGGGTGTTCACCAGTGGTTTGGCCTGGAGCTACAGTTTTCAGGTTTTAGGGTTTCCATTAACTTATTGCCTATTCAAATTACAGGCGGTCCCCTACTTAAGAACACTCGACTTACATACGACCCCTAGTTACAAACGGACCTCTGGTAATTGGTAATTTTCTCTACTTTAGTCTTAGGCTACAATAATCAGCTATAACAGTTATCAAGTGTGTCTTTAATGAAGCTTTATTGTTAATATTGATTCTTATGACAGCCCAACATTTTTAAAATCCAATTGTCGTAGAGACCAAAAAAAGTTCTGGCTGGGATTACAGTGATAAAATATACAGTTCCGACTTACATACAAATTCAACTTAAGAACAAACCTACAGACCCTATCTTGTATGTAACCCGGGGACTGCCTTGTATATGCATTAGACAAAAATAAAATTATATTATTTCCTCATTTTCTTGCAGGTTACACGTGAAGGTGATCGTCATGTTTGAAGCTTGGACAATTTCCTTTCTCATATTGAAGTGACTCATCCCATTGGGCACATGGAGAAGGACTGAGGTTTTGCAATGGTTAATGTCATAGTGAGGAAAAAGTGAGGAGACTTTTTAAAAAATTAGATGAGACCTTAGACTTTTCTGGACAATGTTGAAAAGAAATCAAAATAATTCTATAAGGCAGTCTGTCCTTCCCACCAGATATGGAGCCTCAAACCTAATTTACACCAACACAGAACTTAGACCCTGCGAAGAGCAAACATTTTAAGGTTTTGTACTTGTAAACCAAAAAGTTAAGATTGAGTTCTTGGTCTTCAAAATATAGAGATATTATTATTACACAGGTAAGTGGAAAACAATCCTACCAGTCCACCAACTTATGTGAGCACCAAGATCTTTTTTCCCAATCTGCATGATTTTTAGGAGAGGTCTACCCCAGTAACGATCCATACATAAGTGAGAGGATGTAGTCTGATTCCTCAGTTTGGTTGAAGAGGGTTTTAAGCATTGTGAAGAGTAGTCTTAGGGATGAAAACGTGTCTTCTAAAAGCTATAAAGCTTCTGTGTATTCTACTCTAGGAGGACAATACATTTCATTCTTGTTATGGATTTTTTCAATGGTCGGCTTGTGGTTGTTATTCAAAGACTCAACGCCAGGAACATTCAGAGCATAGTAGCACGTGTTCAATGGTTTAGCTCAATGACTACAGTGGTGGCTTGTGGAGGCCCGTTGTGCTTAGCTCCATGAGTGTTAAGAATGTGGAAGGCTTGTGGTGGCTTTTATCAATTCCTTAGCTCCATGGGAATTGAGAATGTGGTGCACTAGTTCAAGAACTTCTTTAAGTGTTGAAAAAGTGTGAGACATCAGCATCAACATCAGTTGCAGGGAAAGACAAAAAAAATCTATGTTCCTATCCCAAAACCTCAACAGATGATCATTGTAGTAGAATCTTTACATAGGTGATCACGAAAGATTCAGGCCCATTGTCTGATTACTAGGACTGTCTAAATTCATTGGGGGAACAACAAAAAGGTAAGATGGTGAGGTATATTGTTATATAATGATATGAACCCTCTAGGCCACCCCCTGTAGATGGAGGCTCACATTGGGATACTTGAATTAAAAAACTTTATTTGGGATGCCTGACAGTCAGGACTTGTGTGCTGGATGTTACACTGTGAATAGAAAATGGTACCAGACGGTGGACTGGAACGGTGCCATATTAGAAGATTGGGGGTGGGGAGCGCTAACCTCTATCCGGTTGCCAGGAAGACCTCCCAATACTTCTCCTCCAGTCCACCTTCTGGTATCTTCTTTGCCTAAATACATGCAGGTAGCATTACAATTTACCGTGCTAGGTAGGTTTACTTTGTTGATACAAGACTGTATGGGCCACGTTTGGTGGACTCTACTAGAAAGATCAAGAGACCATTTAAAAAAATTGGACAACTCCTTTAATCTCTACACAGGCAGCAACTCCTGAGAACATCTGGATGTGAGAGCTCTTTTCACATTAATGTTTCTACCTGAACCTTCACCGATGACAGAAAACTAAGGGGTATTTGAACAGAAGTTCTTGATTTCAGAGATTCAAACTCAAAAAAAAAAATCTCAATGTAAACACTTCCCTTTCTGCTGACGGAATCCGTAGTGGGGCCAGGTCATGGAAGCGGGTACACAAGTTTCCTATATAATCACTCCCCACTTCCTGACCCCG
Source organism: Engystomops pustulosus (assembly GCF_040894005.1). Classification (NCBI taxonomy): domain Eukaryota; kingdom Metazoa; phylum Chordata; class Amphibia; order Anura; family Leptodactylidae; genus Engystomops; species Engystomops pustulosus. The sequence continues at coordinate 287,811,996 of NC_092411.1, forward strand.
GTCCCAATTCACAGCGCTCTTTTTACAGCTCGAAACATAAATATAATAAATACAAGTGTCCCTGGCCTGGGTCTCCTCTGGTTATCCAGTTTGAGTATTTTTTTGGGCCCAAAATGTAGATCTGTTTCCAGAATTTGGGTAATATTTATTATGAATTTATTGTTCTCTATAGAATTTTTATATTTAGCTTGACTACATAGTAAAACCACATTTTTATAGATGTTGGACTAGTTCACTTCTTCTGCGGCTTTTTGAACTTGGTTTTGCCTTAGCTCAGCGCTCTTTTTTAACTTTTGAGACCAAGAACCGTGGATAGCTCAGCCTGAAGATTTTCAAGACGAGTTTTAGAAGGGCTGTTCCAGGGAAGATCTTGATGAAGGTTTTTTTTTTGTGTGTGTTTTTCTTACAAGAAAAACTCATTGCAGACAACTTTTGCAAAGCTGGGAGGTTGCTGCGGCCTACATAACTATTCCTTGAAGTGTAAGTGATATCCTTCACACATACATTCTTAAGGAGTCTGAAAAGCAAGATGAAGGAACGTCTGGGAATATACTCCTACGCTGATGTTATAATCAATTACTGTACCATTCATGTTTGGAGTCTACGGGCTGCGAGTGTACCTCTGGCCTCTCTGGTGTGTCTGGAGGTCTGGGTGTTGGGATGAGGTCAGGTGTATAATGAAATTCCTTTAAGCATTTGCCACACAGGTTCCTCAAATGGAGAAGGGAAATATTATTTCAAGTGTAGGCCTGTAAAACCTATTCCAGGAGGGAAAGTAGCAAGTAGTTGGAGTTTGGTGGGTTTCATCTTTCTGGAGAGGCACCTGATGTCATTAATTACCTTCCCACTCTTACTTTGATCTAAAAATTGGTAGAAAACCAGGGTTTTTATAAGAATGCAGAAGCTTAGAAACTTTATCTTATTGTTATTCTTTTCAGAAAAAACCCATTGTTGAGATTTGGAGAGTCTTAGGTAGGCGTGATGGCTCAACGATCAGCTTTGGGTTTGAACCTGACCATGGACAACATCTTCTCGATGGTAATTTTTCATGTTCTCTGTATTTCTGTTGGTTTTTCACAAAACTTCGGACACCATACTGGTAGCACAGTAGGCCCCATGCTGGGGATATAATGTAAGCCCTAATGGGAGCTGAGCCCTCGTAACTTGTCTTGGCCTCTGACTGCATCATGCTCCATAGGGCACTGGTTGGGATCAGTCTTTTGACAGGTTGGATGATGATACTTAAAAGCACTTTTTCGCATCTTCTACACAGTAGCATCCACAGAACTGGAATAGCTCTCCATAGATCTTGTGGATATCATCATATTATTCCATTTTTCAGTCCTTTGTTGGCATCTTTTTCCTATACAAGTTTGATACTCTTAATATTTACATGGTAAAATACATTCTATTAAAGGGATGTCTAGAGTTATCTCTAGTAATACTCTAAGCACCTGTGCTAGCAGGGCTATGTTGCATAGGATCTCATGTCAGACATTATTTATTATTCCATGCCGTGTACTGGGAAGCTGGAAAAAAAATTCCAAATGTGGTGAAATTGGCAAAAAAACGCATTTGCGACATCTTGTCGTGGGCTCAGTTTTTACAACTTTCACTGTGCGCTCCAAATGATACATCTACTTTATTCTTTGGTTCGGTACGATCATGATGATGCCAAATTTATACAGGTTTTATTGTGTTTTAAAACATTTTCAAAAATTAAATGAATGTGTATGAAAACATTTTTTTCACCATCTTCTGGCACTAATAACTTTTTCATACTTAGGTGTACGGAGTTACGTGAGTTGTAATTTTTTTTGCGAAATAACCCGACGTTTTAATTTCTACCATTTTGAGGACTGTACGGCCTTTTATCACTTTTTGTTACTTTTTTTTTTTGTTATGTAAAATGATATTAAAGTAGTGTTTCCGACATATGGGTGCTATTTTCCATTATGGGGTTCACCGCCGGGAATAACCGTATTTATATTTTGATAGATCTGGCATTTTGAGATGTGGTGATATTATTTGTGATTTTTACTGTTTATTATGTTTTATATCAGTTCGAGGGAATTAGAATTTTAAGGGTGATTAGAATTTTAAGTTTTTCTATTTTTTTTTTCACTTTTCTTATTTTAATATTTTTTAGATATTCTAAAAAATAGTAACCCTAGATGGTCTGATCGTTCCTACCATATACTACAATACTACTGTATTGCAGCATATGGTATTTTTACACAGTATTGTGTAAAAATACAACATATTGTAACAAAACTGCAGATACCATTCAGCCTCAGGTCTGACAAGGACCCGAGACTTTCATGACAACCGATCGCCACTCCCTGATGACTTCCCAGGTAGTGACGATCGGAACAAAGATGTCGATGCCCACAACGACATCTTTAAAAATCAGAATGTTGATAAACTTTCCAATAGGGCACAAACCACTTTCCAATTTGTTTTGTTGAACATTCAGGATCTCAATGTTGACGTAGTTATTCACAAAAAGTTGACTTTCGACGTGATTTACCACAATGGTGTACATTTCCAATATCCCAATTACTCATATTATTGTGTGGAACAAAAGACACAAATAATCTTGCCACATGTATTCTCCCCGACCGCAAATATTAAAACATTCCCTTTAGATGGATTAAATTCTAGAAAAATAAATAACCAATCAGTGATTCATGAATGGTAGCAGTGGTGGAGGCGGATACTTCACCACTGTCTTCATCCAGAAGCTCCAAGTCCATTCCCCCCTCCATACCCAAGCTCCAATGTTATTTTTCATGGATGTCGAGATGTCTATGTCTCTGATTAATGGCCCTAATAAATAAATTTCTGCCAGCAGGTTTCACTTCTAGAAGCCTAATGTATATTCAATTGATATACCAGAACTGTGTTCAGGAAGGATGGAATGAATTTAAATGAGCATTAAGTATCTCCGGAGAGGATTGGGTCTAGAATATGGGTCTGTTCTACCATCTATCATCCTGGAAAAGCAAGGTAAACACAACAGACGGACCGGGGGCCTGAAAATCCAAAAACACTGGCCAAGAATCTCTCACTGTCCGTCACCAAGACAAATTTGTATCTAAGAGATCCACACACAACATTGTAAAACACTTAAGAAGTTTAACGGCAGAATGGATCCAGGAGGATAAACAAAGCAACAGGACGATGCTAAAGAAACACCCGGATGTCATAAAGTTACTACAATTAGAGTCAGTCATCACATCTGAGCTTTGAGAAGGTTGAGAAGCCTAAAAACTTTACGGCATTGATCTCCTTCCACAGTCTGCGATTCATCGAGGAGGGTGAAGATGATAAATGAGCATAAAGTGGATGTATGATGGCAGCAGTTTTGCATATGGTGTTGGGATATTTCATTACATACTAGCATCGTAGGTGGCAGGTGTTGGCATGAAGGCCGGTCATATTGGCCAACGAGACTACATGAGGTCTAGTTCACTCCACTGAAACCAGTGCCCAAAACAAATTGGTGCACAGCCAATGCTTCCGATCAATACTTTGTGTAAGTATTTGGGAATACTCCATCTATTCATACACCATGGCTCCAGAAAGAAAGGTAGGACTCCAAGATAGTCATCCATGGATGGATGGATCTTGGGATACCTTAAGCCAAGTGAATAGTTAGAAAATAGTAAGAAAATTACACATTTATATGTTCTTCTAGGGAAAGACTGAGATATAGAAATGGAGCTGATCCCTTGCCAACTGCTCGAGTGTATTATTTAGAAATCCTTAGATTAGTAACTTACCATGGAACTATATACCAATAATTGAAAAATACAAATGTTATGAATTTGATATATTTGGCACAAAATTCATACTTCTTGTTTGGAGGATGGGGCTTATTATTTTAGGGGTAGGTGCTCTGAATGGTATAGGGAGGCTAGTGAAAGTTCTACTCTCTATTGGCCACATGGCAAAACTTTTTAAACAAAACTTTTTGGCTTCGGGTCATAACGCCTGAGTTGCAGCTGAGAGCAGATCTTGGGGCACATAAGCATAAGCCAATTATCCTAATTCTTCTGTAAGTTCAAAGTGAAATCCACAACAATTCTTTTACAAAAGCTCTAAAATATTTTATGTTACGTAAATATATTTTTTATTTCCATTCGGATGTCTCCATAAATGGAAGTCATTGTGACTTTTTGGGCTATTAAGTGCATGATGTAGTTAACTGACTACTGGGACAACCATCACTATCGGTCACCTTTAGTAACTCCCACTCTTAGCATCCTTTAATAGGCGGTACTCCATTGATTCTGCCAAATTCTAATTTTTCTCTATCCCCCACCATTTCTAAATGTTTTTGGTTTCTGCTCTAACCAATGACCACCCACCTGACAGTAGAGACCCAAGGCTATTAATTCTCATTCCTTTGAGGACTAGAGAAAAAGTCCAACTGTGTCAAACTTAATGGAGCAGTACTGGGGACTGGAGTTGGTGGAGATGGTGAAAGGTCCTCTTTAAGGCATTGATTGTGACTGTTTAACCAGTAGAGACCACACTGCATTTTTTGCAAGATAAACGATAGGATCTCAAGCCCCACCGATAGTCCTACCGCTAGGTTAAAAATAATATTGCACAAGAAGTTGCTCACAGAGTATCCTACTCAATAGAACATTCAGTGAGTTATCGAGATCCCAATAAACACACAAGTAGGAAGTGAATCATTCCCGGCCTGCGTGCCCACAGCGCTCACGTCTCTTTGGTCTGCCTTTTCACACAGTGAGCCCATTTTCCTAAAGTCAGATTAACACAGCAAATGAACCAGGGCTGATTCATTCTGTGGTTGATCTGGAAAGCCGAAAACCTTCTTATAATCCATTTTCCCTTTGTTTGCCGGGCCTTGCGCTCCGGGTCCCCCGTGTACAATTTGTTTTCATAGACAACATTCATTTTGGACTTAAAAGTCGAGTAAAAGGGTTTTCTTTTCTGTTTAGGTCACAAAAATTCATTCCCCTTTCACCCCCTTGAGCTGTGAATGATGCATTTTAATACTAGTTTAGGAAAGATCTTATCTCCACCTCAGGCCTCGTGTATGGGGCTAGGATTTCAGTGTATTTAGAGCAGACGACACGTCTCTTATACCGCCACGAGATTCATATCGGATCCCACAAATCTACCTTATGTTAAAAATATAACTTCTTCCAATTCTAAACTTAACTTTAGTTGAAAAAGATCTTTCCAATGAGAACTAACTGCTGATACCTCACTGGTTTGACCTGTAGGCCAAACTCTAATGACCTTTTCATCCTGCGAGTGAATTACAAGGGCGGATCAATAAGTGCCCATGTTAGAAATGAAGACACCATTTTTTCCCAACTTTTTTTTTTATTTTTCAACATAGTTCCCTTTTAGAAAGATACACTTTAACCAACGTTCCTGCCATTTTTTTAACCCCTCCAAAAGATAGGATTTGTCGAACTCTCCAAAATATGCCTCTGTCTTGGCGATGATTTCCTCGTTTGAGCTTAATTTTTTTCCCGCGATCCATTTCTTCATGTTAGGAAACAAGAAAAAGTTGCAGGGAGCCAGATCCAGTGAATACAGCGACAATACCTGATGAATGTGCTGCTGCGTTATCGGGTTGAAACGGCAACTTTTTTTTTGCCAAATGCGGTCGTGACTCCTTCAATTTTTTGTCGAAGTGGTCCAATAACTGTAGTATTGTCCAGTGATCATCCTTCCTTTTTCTAAAAAATCCATTTGGATGACGCCGTTTGCATCCCAAAAAATTGTCGCCATGACCATTCTGGCCGATGGGACCGTCTTTGCCTTCTTTGGTGCAGATTCACAGGGAGAAATCCATGTTTTTGATTGTTGCTTAGTTTCTGGTGTGTAATGATGAATCCAGGTTTCATCAATGGTGACAACTGGACGCAAAACCTCCTTCGGATATCGCTTAAATTGCTCCAAACTCTGCTTCGAAGCTAACAGCCACATCCGCTTGTTGTCCACCGCAGGCAATCGGGGCACCCAAGGGGCGACTTTTTCTTCATAGCCAACTTATCATGTAAAATAGTAACTGTCGTTCTGGTTGACACACCTACGGCTTTTGCTACTTTGCATAGGTACAGAGGAGCCAAGAGCAGAGGGCGCACGACAAGACTGGGTAATGGTTCCAAATAGGTTTTCCTTTTTATTGAATCATCAAAGGTACACAGAGGAAGTGCTACTTTGCGCACTTTCGTTCCTCGATCAGCGAATATCATGTCGTGGACTTTTCGAATGATTTTTAAAAACGGATGTTCACCCATGTTTAAATTTGTTAAACCAACATCTAACTGTGATGGTGAAGTGTCCCCATAAACCGCATCCAACTTTGCTTTTATCTCCTTGCATTTTTTCCCATCCAAAAACAAAAAGCGAATTACGGAACGATACTGCTCTTTATCCATCTTAGCAAAAATCAAGAAACATGTCTTACTCAAATGGCTGCCAAATCCAAACTAACCAATCAATCAGTCTGCAATTTGTTTTGTTGTCATTTGATAGATGGAAGCACACGATGATAACACCTCTGGAACGCCCTCTGTCGTCAGACATGGGTGCTTATTGAACCACCCTCGAATTAAAGAGTCTTGTTGATTGTTTAGTTCATTTTTTCCAATTTTGACTATTGCTGTTACGTAATCTATAGGTTGTAGTTTTACGGTAAGTATCTTTTATGTAATTCGCTAAATTTTAAATGTAAAAGATTATATACACAACTAAACATGTAAAATATTTAATCATCACTCCATTTAGGAAAGGGCTTGTCAAAAGAGGTCCATGAGGCCGGTGGATGGTGATGAATCCAACGGAAGCTGAGTCATATAGTGGCCATCAAGGCTTTAAGAGAATTTTGCCCCAGATATTGGGGCACATTTACTTACCCATCCGAGGAGTTAATCCAAAGTGCATGTTCACTAAGATCCTGCGCCTGATATCCTGCATGTGTCGCTTCCCCTCTCAGGTCCCTGGAGTTCACCTCCTTCTTCCTGGTACATGTAAGTGCATTGTCCGTGTATAATGCGCTGTGCGGGGAGTCACTAAGATCGTGCGCCCGATATCCTGCATGTGTCGCTTCACCGCTCAGGTCCCCGGAGTTCACCTTCTTCTTCCTGGTGCATGTAAGTGCATTGTCTGTGTATAATGCGCTGTGCGGGGAGTCACTAAGATCCTGCGCCCGATATCCTGCATGTGTCGCTTCCCCGCTCAGGTCCCTGGAGTTCACCTCCTTCTTCCTGGTACATGTAAGTGCATTGTCCGTGTATAATGCGCTGTGCGGGGAGTCACTAAGATCGTGCGCCCGATATCCTGCATGTGTCGCTTCCCCGCTCAGGTCCCCGGAGTTCACCTTCTTCTTCCTGGTGCATGTAAGTGCATTGTCTGTGTATAATGCGCTGTGCGGGGAGTCACTAAGATCCTGCGCCCGATATCCTGCATGTGTCGCTTCCCCGCTCAGGTCCCTGGAGTTCACCTCCTTCTTCCTGGTACATGTAAGTGCATTGTCCGTGTATAATGCGCTGTGCGGGGAGTCACTAAGATCGTGCGCCCGATATCCTGCATGTGTCGCTTCCCCGCTCAGGTCCCCGGAGTTCACCTTCTTCTTCCTGGTGCATGTAAGTGCATTGTCTGTGTATAATGCGCTGTGCGGGGAGTCACTAAGATCCTGCGCCCGATATCCTGCATGTGTCGCTTCCCCGCTCAGGTCCCCGGAGTTCACCTTCTTCATCCTGGTGCATGAAAGTGAATTGTCTTGCGCCACAAATTGAATCCAAGGGCAGATATTGGTTGACATAAAGATCAGACAACTTGGAACCCTTGTGAGACAAACTGGAAAATTTGGCAGATGATTTCACCATTCATTAAATTTTGAACCAAGTTGGACATGCATGTATGTGAGTGATAGATGGGACCAGGAAGCTTATTTTGTGTGCATATGGTCCCTTAGTCACATCATGATTCAACAATGGAGACATATTGGTTTACAATTTTTGCAACTAAAATGGCAGCCAAATCATGTTTTCTTTAATGATTCTACAATCATTCAGTGACTCTTCTCTGCTGTGTCAGATTATAACTTTGTAATCCCCACACCATGCTGACGTTAGTGGACACACTATCTGATGACTGGCTACAATCCTTAGATGGTTCTTGGTAGACAGTTCTCGGTTAAAGTCCTCTTACTCATAGGTACACCCTAATATGTAAAGGAGGAGGTGGGTAACACCTCAAGAAGATCAGGAGATGCAACAAGAAGATCAGGAGATGCAATCTAACATACCTATTCTTTGGAGATGGAGCAGCCGATCATTGAACTGCATGTTTCTAGGTTGGGCGTAGACTCGAATGTCCATGGAGTAGATATAGGGATGGCAGTCACCACTGGCTCCATCAGAACACAATTTTTTTAAGGCTATTAAGGATTTGCTAAAGGGTGGAAGGTTCATCTAATGGGTTCAAAGAATCCTAGTCACACACTGCTCCTCTACATATTATATGGTTGGCCCTTTCCTATTGATATCATAAGGTTTTTCCAATACATATGGACGACGTCGTAGATGATGCATAATGGGGCATAACTAAAAAGGGAAACAAGACTTAAAATATGTTTCCACATTTTCTATGCCAATCTGGGAGCTCATTCATGAAGGTTGTATATTGAATCTACTTCCTTTGGTTTCAGAGGAGCTTCAGGGTATAAGAAACATCAGGTCTCCATCAACTCTAAGCTCAAAGACAATGTGGATCCAACTCATGTAACAAGCATGAAGGACTGTCCACCGTCAATCCCCTCTGCTACCAACGTCACTGTCATTTTAAGGAATTTAGAGTCATTTTCAGGATTGTAGCCGCCCTTTGATTCAGACTAAATAGTTTTGCTGTTTCTGCTCCAATTTTCATGGTTTCTTTCATGGGATCTGGATAATTAGAAGAAGCATCCTGTGGACTTCTCAGTATTTATATCCTTCATTAAAGTTTCCGTAGCAGATGATAAACTGACGTGGTTAATGACAAACATCCCTCTACAAAGCAGGGGCAGATAAGTCCCCAAATAGATTTTGGATGATGTGTAGTAGAAAATACTATAGATCCAGATTTACACTCTATTGGAAGTCAATGGTCATGCTCTTCAGGCTGCGGCAGGTATATTGTCTACAATAATACTAAAAGTGTCAAAAAGCATATTGAGATATTTCTTCTCACCTGGGGAAGTCAACCACCCTTCGAATGATCTTCCCTTTGTAGGGTAAGGTCTGATCACCGCAGGATTGAGTCTTCAGAGCTGAGAGATTTGAATTCATTCCATCTAACGATAGCAACTATAGTGAAGGTTTACCCATAAGATGATAACTAGAGATGAGCGAACACTAAAATGCTCGGGTACTCGTTATTCGAGACGAACTTTTCCCGATGCTCGAGTGCTCGTCTCGAATAACGAACCCCATTGAAGTCAATGGGAGACTCGAGCATTTTTCAAGGGGACCAAGGCTCTGCACAGGGAAGCTTGGCCAAACACCTGGGAACCTCAGAAAAGGATGGAAACACCACGGAAATGGACAGAAAACAGCAGGGGCAGCATGCATGGATGCCTCTGAGGCTGCATAATCGCAACATTATGCCAAAATTATGGGCAACAGCATGGCCATGACAGAGTGACAGAATGAAGCTAGATAGCATCTAAAACATCCAATAATTGACCCTGACACTATAGGGGACGGCATGCAGAGGCAGCGGCAGCAGGCTAGAGAGTGTCATGGCGACATACCCTAAATGGACTCAGGCTTCAAACCAATGGGTGGCAGAGAGGAACCAAAGGAGGTGAGCAAGAAGCGCTCAAATAATATCGGTACATGATAAAAGTTTGCCAGTATATTTTGTGGATTACACAGCAGGGTGGCGACAAAGTTAACATGGAAGCCATGAAAACAACCCAAAATTCTGCCTGACACAGCTCGTTTGATAAGGGGACCATGTATGGAGGCAGTGAACTAGTAGTAGATTAAAGGTGCTGCAGTTAAAACTATGTTAGTTGGTTCTTGGCATGGAGCTGGCGCTCCGCTGCCAGGCGAGCTTTCGCCAATCCAAGCCCCTGTCTATAGGCTACTCCCCAAACAGCACTTCTAAGAACCTTTTGTATAAGATCAAGTGTAGTAGCGTTCTTATAAGTTTAGGATATGCCGGGTGAGGGGAATGTAAACAGCTGCGCAAGAAGCGCTGAAATAATATCGGTTAATCATAAAAGTTTGCCAGTATATTTTGTGGATAACACAGCAGGGTGGCGACAAAGTTAACAACTTTGATGTGGAATCCATGAAAACAACCCAAATTTCTGCCTGACACACCTCGTTTGATAAGGGGAGGATGTATGGAGGCAGCTATATGGACGACTTTTGGAGGTAGCAATGGAGACAACGTGTGGAGGCTGCTATGGAGACAATTTAATTTGGATAGTGCCTGTATGTGGCAGTCCCAAAAAGTTTTCAAACCAGAGGAGCAGGTAGGTGTCCCTCCAGAAAAATGGAATAGATTGAGTGCCTGTATGTGGCAGTCCCAAAAATGTTTCAAACCAGAGGAGCAGGTAGGTGGCCCTCCAGTAAAATGGAATAGATTGAGTGCCTGTATGTGGCAGTCCCAAAAAGTTTTCAAACCAGAGGAGCAGGTAGGTGTCCCTCCAGAAAAATGGAATAGATTGAGTGCCTGTATGTGGCAGTCCCAAAAAATTTTTCAAACCAGAGGAGCAGGTAGGTGGCCCTCCAGTAAAATGGAATAGATTGAGTGCCTGTATGTGGCACTCACAAAAATTGTTTCAAACAGAGGACCGGGTAGGTGGCCCTCCAGAAAAATTAAATGCATAAAGTACTATAGCAAGAGCCAGTGGGCCCTGTCAAAAAATAGCCAGTTTCCTCTGCTTTACTGTACAAAGAGGAGGAGAAGGAGGAAAATGAGGAGGAGGAGGAGTGGATCAATTATTCAGGTTGAGCTTCCTTCACCTGGTGGAGATTGGAAATTCTGAGAAATCCAGCCTTTATTCATTTTAATAAGCGTCAGCCTGTCAGCGCTGTCAGTCGACAGGCGTGTACGCTTATCTGTGATGATGCCACCAGCTGCACTGAAAACCCGCTCGGACAAGACGCTAGCGGCAGGGCAGGCAAGAACCTCCAAGGCGTACAGCGCCAGTTCGTGCCACATGTCCAGCTTTGAAACCCAGTAGTTGTAGGGAGCTGTGTGATCATTTAGGACGATGGTATGGTCAGCTACGTACTCCCTCACCATCTTTCTGTAAAGATCAGCCCTACTCTGCCGAGACTGGGGACAGGTGACAGTGTCTTGCTGGGGTGACATAAAGCTGGCAAAAGCCTTGTAAAGCGTACCCTTGCCAGTGCTGGACAAGCTGCCTGCTCGCCTACTCTCCCTCGCTACTTGTCCCGCAGAACTACGCACTCTGCCGCTATCGCTGTCAGAAGGGAAATACTGTTTCAGCTTGTGCACCAGGGCCTGCTGGTATTCATGCATTCTCACACTCCTTTCCTCTGCAGGGATGAGAGTGGAAAGATTTTGCTTGTACCGTGGGTCCAGGAGAGTGAACACCCAGTAATCGGTGCTGGAATAAATTCTTTGAACGCGAGGGTCACGGGATAGGCAGCCTAGCATGAAATCTGCCATATGCGCCAGAGTACCAACGCGTAAGAATTCACTCCCCTCACTGGCCTGACTGTCCATTTCCTCCTCCTCCAACTCCTCCAACTCCTCTTCTTCTGCCCATACACGCTCAACAGTGAAGGACTCAACAATGGTCCCCTCTTGTGTCTCGCCAACATTCTCCTCCTCTTCCTCCTCATCCTCCTCCACCTCCACCTCCTCCGATATGCGCTGAGAAACAGACCTGAGGGTGCTTTGGCTATCAACAAGGGAATCTTCTTCCCCTGTCTCTTGTGACGAGCGCAAAGCTTCCGACTTCATGCTGATCAGAGAGTTTTTCAACAGGCCAAGCAGCGGGATGGTGAGGCTGATGATGGCGGCATCGCCACTGACCATCTGTGTTGACTCCTCAAAGTTACTCAGCACCTGACAGATATCAGACATCCACGTCCACTCCTCATTGTAGACTTGAGGAAGCTGACTGACCTGACTACCACTTCTGGTGGAAGTTGACATCTGGCAGTCTACAATCGCTCTGCGCTGCTGGTAAACTCTGGATAACATGGTCAGTGTTGAATTCCACCTCGTGGGCACGTCGCACAACAGTCGGTGAGCGGGCAGTTGGAGGCGGCGCTGCCCTGAGAGTGGCAGCATCTGGGCTGGACTTCCTGAAATGCGCACAGATGCGACGCACCTTCGTGAGCAAATCAGACAGATTGGGGTATGTCTTGAGGAAACGCTGAACTATCAGATTTAACACATGGGCCAGGCATGGCACATGTGTCAGTCTGCCGAGTTGCAGAGCCGCCACCAGGTTACGGCCGTTGTCACACACAACCATGCCTGGCTTCAGGTTCAGCGGTGCCAGCCACAGATCAGTCTGCGCCGTGATGCCCTGTAATAGCTCTTGGGCGGTGTGCCTTTTGTCGCCTAGGCTCAGCAGTTTGAGCACCGCCTGCTGTCGCTTAGTGACGGCACTGCTGCTGTGCCTAGAGCTACCGACTGATGGCGCCGTGCCCACGGATGGTAGTTCGGAGGAGGAGGTGGAGGAGGGGTGGGAGGAGGAGGAGGCATAGTAGGCCTGAAACACCTGGACCGAGGTAGGCCCCGCAATCCTCGGCGTCGGCAGTATATGACCAGCCCCAGGGTCAGACTCGGTCCCAGCCTCCACCAAGTTAACCCAATGTGCCGTCAGCGATATATAGTGGCCCTGCCCGGCAGCACTCGTCCACGTGTCCGTGGTCAGGTGGACCTTGTCAGAAACGGCGTTGGTCAGGGCACGGGTGATGTTGTCTGACACATGCTGGTGCAGGGCTGGGACGGCACATCGGGAAAAGTAGTGGCGGCTGGGGACCGAATACCGAGGGGCGGCCGCCGCCATGAGGTTGCGAAAGGCCTCGGTCTCTACTAGCCTATAGGGCAGCATCTCCAGGCTAAGCAATCTGGAGATGTGCACATTAAGGGCTTGGGCGTGCGGGTGGGTTGCACTATATTTGCGTTTCCGCTCCAGCGTCTGGGGTATGGAGAGCTGAACGCTGGTGGATGCTGTGGAGGATCGTGGAGGCGACGATGGGGTTTTTGTGGAAGGGTCCTGGGCAGGGGGCTGACTATCAGCTGACACAGGGGAAGGAGCAGTGGTGTGCACGGCCGGAGGTGAACGGGCTTGTTGCCACTGAGTGGGGTGTTTAGCATTCATATGCCTGCGCATACTGGTGGTAGTTAAGCTAGTAGTGGTGGAACCCCTGCTGAGCCTGGTTTGGCAAATGTTGCACACCACAGTCCGTCGGTCATCCGGTGTTTCCTTAAAGAACCTCCAGACTTCTGAAGATCTAGCCCTCGCCGCAAGAGCCCTCACCACGGGAGCTTCACTAGTTGACACATTTGGCGCTGATGCACCAGCTCTGGCCCTGCCTCTCCGTCTGGCCCCACCACTGCCTCTTCCAACCTGTTCTGGTCGAGGACTCTCCTCCGTCTCAGAAGCACTGTGTTCACCCGGCCTCTCAACCCAGCTTGGGTCTGTCACCTCATCATCCTCCGATCCCTCAGTCTGCTCCCCCCTCGGACTTCCTGCCCTGACAACAACTTCCCCACTGTCTGACAACCGTGTCTCCTCATCGTCGGACACCTCTTTACACACTTCCACTACGTCAAGAAGGTCATCATCACCCACAGACTGTGACTGGTGGAAAACCTGGGCATCGGAAAATTGCTCAGCAGCAACCTGACAAGTGGTTTGTGACTGTGGGAAGGGTCCAGAAAACAGTTCCTCAGAGTATGCCGGTTCAAATGCCAAATTTTCCTGGGAGGGGGCAGACTGGGGGGGAGGAGGCTGAGGTGCAGGAGCTGGAGGAGTGGCGATTTCGGTGACATGGGTGGACTGCGTGGAAGACTGACTGGTGGACAAATTGCTCGAAGCATTGTCAGCAATCCACAACATCACCTGTTCGCACTGTTCTGGCCTCAACAGTGCTCTACCACGAGTCCCAGTAACTTCAGACATGAACCTAGGGAGTGTAGCTCTGCGGCGTTCCCCTGCTCCCTCATAAGCAGGTGGTGTCTCACCCCGCCCAGGACCACGGCCTCTGACCCCTGCAGTAGTTGGACGCCCACGTCCCCGCCCTCGTCCTCTACCCCTAGCCCTCGGGTTAAACATTTTTAAAATGAGAGTTATAACTTTAATTTTTTTTTTAACTTTTTTTTGTGTTTTTTGTTTTTTTTGTGTTTTTTGTTTTTTTTGTTTTTTTTGTTTTTTTTGTTTTTTTTTTTGTGTTTTTGAGTTTTTAAAACCAAACGATGCTATCCTATTGCTATGGCTATTTTCTAGCCAAGTATGAAAGCACACTACTATGCCAGATGAGATGACACTGAGTTATTAAACAAAATAAACGTAAAATAAAAAAGGACAAATGGCAGACTGTGCCTAATTGAAATCCAACCCCTACTAAATTTTCCCACTTCGGTCTTTGCTATGGATATGTGCGTCACTAAGCGCAAAACACAGCGGTCGCAAGTCTCACTACAAATTGCTCAGAATTGGCAAGTACATGCACTGCAGAAACTACAGCCACCAGCAGATCAACCAGAAATCAAATATATAGAACGCTACTGTAGGCGTAAGTAAGCTGTTTGGATTCTCCTATGGCTATTTTCTAGCCAAGTATGAAAGCACACTACTATGCCAGATGAGATGACACTGAGTTATTAAACAAAATAAACGTAAAAAAAAAAGTTAATGGCAGACTGTGCCTAATTGAAATCAAACCCCTACTAAATTTTCCCACTTTGGTGTTTGAGGTGGATATGTGTGTCACTAAGAGCTAAACACAACGGTAGCAAGTCCCCCTGCTAATTCCTCACAAAATGGTACTAGATGCAAATAAAAAAAAAAAAAGTAGAACGTTATTGTAGCCCTAAGAAGGGCTGTTGGGTTCTTGGTAGAGATGAGCGAACATGCTCGTCCGAGCTTGATGCTCGGTCGAGCATTAGGGTACTCGAAACTGCTCGTTACTCGGACGAATACTTCGCCCGCTCGAGAAAATGGCAGCTCCCGCCGTTTTGCTTTTTGGCGGCCAGAAACAGAGCCAATCACAAGCCAGGAGACTCTGCACTCCACCCAGCATGACGTGGTACCCTTACACGTCGATAGCAGTGGTTGGCTGGCCAGATCAGGTGACCCTGGGATAGACTAGCCGCTGGCCGCGCTGCTCGGATCATTCTGTCTCTGGATGCCGCTAGGGAGAGAGCTGCTGCTGGTCAGGGAAAGCGTTAGGGTGTTCTATTAGCTTACTGTTAGGCAGGAGTGATTCTCAAAGAACCCAACAGCCCTTCTTAGGGCTACAATAACGTTCTACTTTTTTTATTTTAATTTGCATCTTTTACCATTTTGTGAGGAATTAGCAGGGGGACTTGCTACTGTTGTGTTTAGCTCTTAGTGGCACACATATCCATAGCAAAGACCGAAGTGGGAAAATTCAGTAGGGGTTGGATTTCTATTAGGCAATAACTCAGTGTCATCTCATCTGGCATAGTAGTGTGCTTCCTTTGATACTTGGCTAGAAAATAGCCATAGGAGAATACAAACAGCTTCTTGAAGCCTACAGTAGCGTTCTATATATTTGATTTCTGGTTGATCTGCTGGTGGCTTTAGTTTCTGCAGTGCATGTACTTGCCAATTCTGAGCAATTTGTAGTGAGACTTGCGACCGCTGTGTTCTGCGCTTAGTGGCGCACATATCCATAGCAAAGGCTGAAGTGGGAAAATTCAGTAGGGGTTGGATTTCTATTAGGCAATAACTCAGTGTCATCTCATCTGGCATAGTAGTGTGCTTCCTTTGATACTTGGCTAGAAAATAGCCATAGGAGAATACAAACAGCTTCTTGAAGCCTACAGTAGCGTTCTATATATTTGATTTCTGGTTGATCTGCTGGTGGCTTTAGTTTCTGCAGTGCATGTACTTGCCAATTCTGAGCAATTTGTAGTGAGACTTGCGACCGCTGTGTTCTGCGCTTAGTGGCGCACATATCCATAGCAAAGGCTGAAGTGGGAAAATTCAGTAGGGGTTGGATTTCTATTAGGCACTAACTCAGTGTCATCTCATCTGGCATAGTAGTGTGCTTCCTTTGATACTTGGCTAGAAAATAGCCATAGCAATAGGATAGGATTGTTTGGTTCTAAAAACTCAAAAAAAAACAAAAAACACAAAAAAAAACAAAAAACACAAAAAAACACAAAAAAAAACAAAAAAAGTAAAAAAAAAAAAAAAGTTATAACTCTCATTTTAAAAATGTTTAACCCCAGGGCTAGGGGTAGAGGACGAGGGCGGGGACGTGGGCGTCCAACTACTGCAGGGGTCAGAGGCCGTGGTCCTGGGCGGGGTGAGACACCACCTGCTGATGAGGGAGCAGGGGAACGCCGCAGAGCTACACTCCCTAGGTTCATGTCTGAAGTTACTGGGACTCGTGGTAGAGCACTGTTGAGGCCAGAACAGTGCGAACAGGTGATGTCGTGGATTGCTGACAATGCTTCGAGCAATTTGTCCACCACCAGTCAGTCTTCCACGCAGTCCACCCATGTCACCGAAATCCCCACTCCTCCAGCTCCTGCACCTCAGCCTCCTCCCCCCCAGTCTGCCCCCTCCCAGGAAAATTTGCCATTTGAACCGGCATACTCTGAGGAATTGTTTTCTGGACCCTTCCCACAGTCACACCTTCTTGACGTAGTGGAAGTGTGTAAAGAGGTGTCCGACGATGAGGAGACACGGTTGTCAGACAGTGGGGAAGTTGTTGTCAGGGCAGGAAGTCCGAGGGGGGAGCAGACTGAGGGATCGGAGGATGATGAGGTGACAGACCCAAGCTGGGTTGAGAGGCCGGGTGAACACAGTGCTTCTGAGACGGAGGAGAGTCCTCGACCTGAACAGGTTGGAAGAGGCAGTGGTGGGGCCAGACGGAGAGGCAGGGCCAGAGCTGGTGCATCAGCGCCACTGTCAACTAGTGAAGCTCCCGTGGTGAGGGCTCTTGCGGCGAGGGCTAGATCTTCAGAAGTGTGGAGGTTCTTTAAGGAAACACCGGATGACCGACGGACTGTGGTGTGCAACATTTGCCAAACCAGGCTCAGCAGGGGTTCCACCACTACTAGCTTAACTACCACCAGTATGCGCAGGCATATGAATGCTAAGCACCCCACTCAGTGGCAACAAGCCCGTTCACCTCCGGCCGTGCACACCACTGCTCCTTCCCCTGTGTCAGCTGCTAGTCAGCCCCCTGCCCAGGACCCTGGCCCAAAAACCCCATCGTCGCCTCCACGATCCTCCACAGCATCCACCAGCGTTCAGCTCTCCATACCCCAGACGCTGGAGCGGAAACGCAAATATAGTGCAACCCACCCGCACGCCCAAGCCCTTAATGTGCACATCTCCAGATTGCTTAGCCTGGAGATGCTGCCCTATAGGCTAGTAGAGACCGAGGCCTTTCGCAACCTCATGGCGGCGGCCGCCCCTCGGTATTCGGTCCCCAGCCGCCACTACTTTTCCCGATGTGCCGTCCCAGCCCTGCACCAGCACGTGTCAGACAACATCATCCGTGCCCTGACCAACGCCGTTTCTGACAAGGTCCACCTGACCACGGACACGTGGACGAGTGCTGCCGGGCAGGGCCACTATATATCGCTGACGGCACATTGGGTTAACTTGGTGGAGGCTGGGACCGAGACTGACCCTGGGGCTGCTCATATACTGCCGACGCCGAGGATTGCGGGGCCTACCTCGGTCCAGGTGTTTCAGGCCTACTATGCCTCCTCCTCCTCCCACCCCTCCTCCACCTCCTCCTCCGAACTACCATCCGTGGGCACGGCGCCATCAGTCGGTAGCTCTAGGCACAGCAGCAGTGCCGTCGCTAAGCGACAGCAGGCGGTGCTCAAACTGCTGAGCCTAGGCGACAAAAGGCACACCGCCCAAGAGCTATTACAGGGCATCACGGCGCAGACTGATCTGTGGCTGGCACCGCTGAACCTCAAGCCGGGAATGGTTGTGTGTGACAACGGCCGTAACCTGGTGGCGGCTCTGCAACTCGGCAGACTGACACATGTGCCATGCCTGGCCCATGTGTTAAATCTGATAGTGCAGCGTTTCCTCAAGACATACCCCAATCTGTCTGATTTGCTCACGAAGGTGCGCCGCATCTGTGCGCATTTCAGGAAGTCCAGCCCAGATGCTGCCACTCTCAGGGCAGCGCAGCGCCGCCTCCAACTGCCCGCTCACCGACTGTTGTGCGACGTGCCCACGAGGTGGAATTCAACACTGACCATGTTATCCAGAGTTTACCAGCAGCGCAGAGCGATTGTAGACTGCCAGATGTCAACTTCCACCAGAACTGGTAGTCAGGTCAGTCAGCTTCCTCAAGTCTACAATGAGGAGTGGACGTGGATGTCTGATATCTGTCAGGTGCTGAGTAACTTTGAGGAGTCAACACAGATGGTCAGTGGCGATGCCGCCATCATCAGCCTCACCATCCCGCTGCTTGGCCTGTTGAAAAACTCTCTGGTCATCATAAAGTCGGAAGCTTTGCGCTCGTCACAAGAGACGGGGGAAGAATATTCCCTTGTTGATAGCCAAAGCACCCTGAGGTCTGTTTCTCAGCGCATATCGGAGGAGGTGGAGGTGGAGGAGGATGAGGAGGAAGAGGAGGAGAATGTTGGCGAGACACAAGAGGGGACCATTGTTGAGTCCTTCACTGTTCAGCGTGTATGGGCAGAAGAAGAGGAGTTGGAGGAGTTGGAGGAGGAGGAAATGGACAGTCAGGCCAGTGAGGGGAGTGAATTCTTACGCGTTGGTACTCTGGCGCATATGGCAGATTTCATGCTAGGCTGCCTATCCCGTGACCCTCGCGTTCAAAGAATTTATTCCAGCACCGATTACTGGGTGTTCACTCTCCTGGACCCACGGTACAAGCAAAATCTTGCCACTCTCATCCCTGCAGAGGAAAGGAGTGTGAGAATGCATGAATACCAGCAGGCCCTGGTGCACAAGCTGAAACAGTATTTCCCTTCTGACAGCGCTAGCGGCAGAGTGCGTAGTTCTGCGGGACAAGTAGCGAGGGAGAGTAGGCGAGCAGGCAGCTTGTCCAGCACTGGCAAGGGTACGCTTTACAAGGCTTTTGCCAGCTTTATGTCACCCCAGCAAGACACTGTCACCTGTCCCCAGTCTCGGCAGAGTAGGGCTGATCTTTACAGAAAGATGGTGAGGGAGTACGTAGCTGACCATACCATCGTCCTAAATGATCACACAGCTCCCTACAACTACTGGGTTTCAAAGCTGGACATGTGGCACGAACTGGCGCTGTACGCCTTGGAGGTTCTTGCCTGCCCTGCCGCTAGCGTCTTGTCCGAGCGGGTTTTCAGTGCAGCTGGTGGCATCATCACAGATAAGCGTACACGCCTGTCGACTGACAGCGCTGACAGGCTGACGCTTATTAAAATGAATAAAGGCTGGATTTCTCAGAATTTCCAATCTCCACCAGGTGAAGGAAGCTCAACCTGAATAATTGATCCACTCCTCCTCCTCCTCCTCATTTTCCTCCTTCTCCTCCTCTTTGTACAGTAAAGCAGAGGAAACTGGCTATTTTTTGACAGGGCCCACTGGCTCTTGCTATACTTCATGCATTTAATTTTTCTGGAGGGCCACCTACCCGGTCCTCTGTTTGAAACAATTTTTGTGAGTGCCACATACAGGCACTCAATCTATTCCATTTTTCTGGAGGGCCACCTACCCGGTCCTCTGGTTTGAACAATTTTTGGGACTGCCACATACAGGCACTCAATCTATTCCATTTTACTGGAGGGCCACCTACCTGCTCCTCTGGTTTGAAGAATTTTTGGGACTGCCACATACAGGCACTCAATCTATTGCATTTTACTGGAGGGCCCCTACCTGCTCCTCTGGTTTGAAGAATTTTTGGGACTGCCACATACAGGCACTCAATCTATTCCATTTTACTGGAGGGCCACCTACCTGCTCCTCTGGTTTGAACAATTTTTGGGACTGCCACATACAGGCACTCAATCTATTCCATTTTACTGGAGGGCCACCTACCTGCTCCTCTGGTTTGAAGAATTTTTGGGACTGCCACATACAGGCACTCAATCTATTCCATTTTACTGGAGGGCCACCTACCTGCTCCTCTGGTTTGAAAAATGTTTGGGACTGCCACATACAGGCACTATCCAAATTAAATTGTCTCCATAGCAGCCTCCACACGTTGTCTCCATTGCTACCTCCAAAAGTCGTCCATATAGCTGCCTCCATACATCGTCCCTTTATCAAACGAGGTGTGTCAGGCAGAAATTTGGGTTGTTTTCATGGATTCCACATCAAAGTTGTTAACTTTGTCGCCACCCTGCTGTGTTATCCACAAAATATACTGGCAAACTTTTACCATTTAGGGATATTATTTCAGCGCTTCTTGCGCATCTGTTTACATTCCCCTCACCCGGCATATCCTAAACTTATAAGAACGCTACTACACTTGATCTTATACAAAAGGTTCTTAGAAGTGCTGTTTGGGGAGTAGCCTAGAGACAGGGGCTTGGATTGGCGAAAGCTCGCCTGGCAGCGGAACGCCAGCTCCATGCGCATCATGCGCTTCTTGCGCATCTGTTTACATTCCCCTAACCCGCCATATCCCAAACTTATAAGAACGCTACTACACTTAACTTGGTGCAGGCTGGGACCGAGTCTGACCCTGGGGCTGGTCATATACTGCCGACGCAGAGAATTGCGGGGCCTACCTCGGTCCAGGTCTCAAAGGCCTACTATACCTCCTCCCACCCCTCCTCCACCTCCTCCTCCTCCGAATTACCATCCGTGGGCATGGCGCCATCAGTCGGTAGCTCTAGGCACAGCAGCAGTGCCGTCGCTAAGCGACAGCAGGCGGTGCTGAAACTGCTGAGCCTAGGCGATAAAAGGCACACCGCCCAAGAGCTATTACAGGGCATTCCACATCAAAGTTGTTAACTTTGTCGCCACCCTGCTGTGTAATCCACAAAATATACTTGCAAACTTTTACCATTTAGGGATATTATTTCAGCGCTTCTTGCGCATCTGTTTACATTCCCCTCACCCGCCATATCCTAAACTTATAAGAACGCTACTACACTTGATCTTATACAAAAGTGCTGTTTGGGGAGTAGCCTAGAGACAGGGGCTTGGATTGGCGAAAGCTCGTCTGGCAGCGGAGCGCCAGCTCCATGCCAAGATCCAACTAACATAGTTTTAACTGCAGCACCTTTAATCTACTACTAGTTCACTGCCTCCATACATGGTCCCCTTATCAAACGAGCTGTGTCAGGCAGAATTTTGGGTTGTTTTCATGGCTTCCATGTTAACTTTGTCGCCACCCTGCTGTGTAATCCACAAAATATACTGGCAAACTTTTATCATGTAGCGATATTATTTCAGCGCTTCTTGCTCACCTCCTTTGGTTCCTCTCTGCCACCCATTGGTTTGAAGCCTGAGTCCATTTAGGGTATGTCGCCATGACACTCTCTAGCCTGCTGCCGCTGCCTCTGCATGCCGTCCCCTATAGTGTCAGGGTCAATTATTGCATGTTTTAGATACTATCTAGCTTCATTCTGTCACTCTGTCATGGCCATGCTGTTGCCCATAATTTTGGCATAATGGTGCGTTTAAGCAGCCTCAGAGGCATCCATGCATGCTGCCCCTGCTGTTTCCTGTCCATTTCCGTGGTGTTTCCATCCTTTTCTGAGGTTCCCAGGTGTTTGGCCAAGCTTCCCTGTGCAGAGCCTTGGTCCCCTTGAAAAATGCTCGAGTCTCCCATTGACTTCAATGGGGTTCGTTATTCGAGACGAGCACTCGAGCATCGGGAAAAGTTCGTCTCGAATAACGAGTACCCGAGCATTTTAGTGTTCGCTCATCTCTAGTTCTTGGAGAATCACTCCTGCCTAACAGTAAGCTAATAGAACACCCTAACGCTTTCCCTGACCAGCAGCAGCTCTCTCCCTAGCGGCATCCAGACACAGAATGATCCGAGCAGCGCGGGCAGGGGATAGTCTATTCCAGGGTCACCTGATCTGGCCAGCCAACCACTGCTATCGACGTGTAAGGGTACCACGTCATGCTGGGTGGAGTGCAGAGTCTCCTGGCTTGTGATTGGCTCTGTTTCTGGCCGCCAAAAAGCAAAACGGCGGGAGCTGCCATTTTCTCGAGCGGGCGAAGTATTCGTCCGAGCAACGAGCAGTTTCGAGTACGCTAATGCTCGACCGAGCATCAAGCTCGGACGAGCATGTTCGCTCATCTCTAATGATAACCATTGCTATACTATATTCTGAAAATACAGGTCTACTGGAGAAAATAGAAAGTCCCTATCTCACCCTAAATGCTTTATTTACATGGGTACATATTATTAATTCTCTATAATGTCCTATATGACCGTGATAGTGCTTCTCAGTGGAAGAGGAGGTTTCTATCTCACCCCAAGTAATTTATTCACATCTGCGCTTATGGTTGAGAGTCTGCTGGAGATGGTAGTAGGAGATAATGCTTTATTCATTTTAGTAAGGCTGCATTCACACTACAGTATGGGGGACGTGTATGCGGCTGATATACGTCCCCCATACACTTCTATGGGCTCACGGCACCCTACGGGAGCGTTACGGTGCAGCACACGTGCGGCACCGTACCGCTCCGTAGCCCATGAAAAGAAAGGACATGTCCTATCTTTTCCCATATTACGGCGCCGCGGCCATACATCGCTATGGAGAGGGGTGGGGGTGAGCTGCGCTCACCTCCTCCTCCTCTCCCAGCGCTGCCGTGTGCCCGCCGTGCTACGGTGCGGCGGGCTCACGGCAGTGTGCATGCAGCCTAAGTTTGTACATCTTTATCATCTCCTATATGATCCTACTGATGGTTCTGAGACATAGGCAGAGACAGAGGCTGCTGGAGATAATAGTAAGTTTCATTCTCACCCCAAGTGCTTTATTGACATTAGTACATTTCTATACTTATCTGTTATACAATAAATAAAGTTGTGAAAACTAAAAATAGACTTCAGCTTACACACTGCTTGTAATGTCCATCATCCAATGGAAATGCTGGAATGCACAGAGAACAATAGATCTGAAAATCAGATGCGTAAACCAGCAATAAGTGTAGAAAAGTGGTCTCCAAGCAGTTCGTCCATAGTAAAATCAATACACAGGGTGGGCCCTTCATGTTAATAAATACATTTTTATATGTAGTGCCTTGGGGTCCGATTGTTCTTTTCCGAATTTCATGAACTTCATGTTGTGGCACATGAGTATATGGGAGGGGGGAACTTTTCCAGATGGGTGTTGACCATGGTGGCCATTTTGAAGTCAGCCATTTTGGATCCAATTTTATTTTGTTCCAATGGGTCATGTAAATCAAACCTATTGAGAATTTCACAAGAGAAATAATGGTGTCATTGCTTTTAACCTACATTTATTCTTTTATGAGTTATTTAAAAGTCTATGACCACTTATAAAATGTGTTCAGAATTCTGCAAATTGTGTTGGATTGTCAATGAAACCCTTTTCTACTACTATTGACACACAAATAGCAACACGGCAGAAGAAATGCTAGCACAGGCTTCCAGTATCCATTGTTTCAGATGCTGCACATCTCATATCTTCACAGGAAAGACAATTCCTTTCGGATGACCGCAAAGATAAAAGTCGAAGGGGGTCAGATCAGGAGACCTTGGTGGCATTCAACTGGCCCATGATGGCCAATTCACTTTCCAGGGAACTGTTCATGTAGGAATGCTCGGACCTTTGGGGTCATCTGAAGACATAGACAGGGAGCATCATGTACACCTAGAAGAGAGGAGTTTATGCAATCTACAACTAGAGGAGAGACGGTTCTACCATCACCATAGACAGGGGGCATCCTCTACACCAGTGATGGCTAACCTATGGCACTGGTGCCAGAGGTGGCACTCAGAGCACTTTCTGTGGGCACTCAGGCCATCACCAGAGATGACTCCAGGTAAATTCCTGCAGTCCCAGACGGCCAAGGACTTGCTGTGCACAGAGCTATTTTAAAGTGACAGCTCTACCTGTGACTATTTTCTGCTTTATTGGTGTCCTCAGGTGCTGGTATCAATGAAAACTGTGACAGAGAAGGAAGTATAAATCACAAATTACATTTCTATGTTGGCACTTTGCGATAAATAAGTGGGACTTGGTTGTAGTTTGGGCACTCGGCCTCTAAAAGGTTTGCCATCACTGCTCTACACCTAGAGGAGAGGAGGTTCTACCATCACCATAGACAGGGGCATCCTCTACACCTAGAGGAGAGGAGGTTCTACCATCACCATAGACAGGGGCATCCTCTACACCTAGAGGAGAGGAGGTTATACCATCACCATAGACAGGGGGAATCCTCTACACCTAGAGGAGAGGAAGTTCTACCATCACCATAGACAGGGGGCATCTTCTACACCTAGAGGAGAGGAGGTTCTACCATCACCATAGACAGGGGGCATCCTCTACACCTAGAGGAGAGGATGTTCTACCATCACCATAGACAGGGGGCATCCTCTACACCTAGAGGAGAGGAGGTTCTACCATCACCATAGACAGAGGACATCCTCTACACCTAGAGGAGAGGAGGTTCTACCATCACCATAGACAGGGGGCATCCTCTACACCTAGAGGAGAGGAGGTTCTACCATCACCATAGACAGGGGGCATCCTCTACACCTAGAGGAGAGGAGGTTCTATCATCACCATAGACAGGGGACATCCTCTACACCTAGAGGAGAGGAGGTTCTACCATCACCATAGACAGGGGGCATCCTCTAAACTTAGAGGAGCGGAGGTTCTACCATCACCATAGAAAGGGGGCATGTTCTAAACTTAGAGGAGAGACGGTTCTACCATCACCATAGACAGGGAGCATCCTCTACACCTAGAGGAGAGGAGGTTCTACCATCACCATAGACAGGGGGCATCCTCTACACCTAGAGGAGAGGAGGTTCTACCATCACCATAGACAGGGGGCATCCTCTACACCTAGAGGAGAGGAGGTTCTACCATCACCATAGACAGGGGGCATCCTCTACACCTAGAGGAGAGGAGGTTCTACCATCACCATAGACAGGGGGCATCCTCTACACCTAGAGGAGAGGATGTTCTACCATCACCATTGACTGGGGGCATCATCCACTCCTATAGAAGAGGCGATTCTACCATCTCCATAGACAGTGATTCTTTACTGTAAGAGCAGTGAGACTATGGAACTCTCTGTCGCAGGAGGTTATTATGGCGGATAATTTGAATATGTACAAGAGAGGCCTCGGCGCCTTTCTGGAGAGCAAATATATATATAATGGGTTATGGGAAAAAAATTCTCTTATTCTTAAAGGTTGGACTAGTGAGACAGCTTGTGAGACATTTGCCATTAAAATGCAGACTGGTTACTGTCAAAGAAGATTTATCTCATAATCAAAATCACATCACAAATTATCTCAAGTAACAAAACTTTACTCGAAAGCTGCAAAAAGAATAAAAATGTTTCAGTGAAACCAAAAACTCCTTCCCAGGCTGGGAGTCACTTCCCTGGCAGTCCACCGCCCCTCCCGCCCGGCTTCTTTTCACGTCATTTAAGTGATCACATTCTCATAATCCTCTAGTAATGAGCAAAACACTCAAACACGACGACTGTTCCACCCAACCCAAGTCCTGAAGAGCCGGGAGTTCCAGTGGCAATGGATGCAAGACCTGCAGAAATGGGAAATATAAGATGTTTTTCTACTCGGCTGTACTCCTGGGACCCGTAACTTTCCAGCATAATGTACCATGTTGAACAAAGGACAAAGAAAAACTTTTTTTTTTTAATTTGGGGAAGTCACGAGGGCACGGACAGGTGACCTACTCCTAATAATAAAAATCATGTGTATACAGATCTGTGACCACCACACAGCACAGGATGCTTGTTTTTACACGTTTATTTTTACTCGTGGTCCCACCCATGTCGAATGAGTCGATGAATTTTCCATCTTTTCTCTCCTTCTTCGTAGCTGAGGCTACCAGATTCTCAGCAAGACATCTGGGGCAATATTACAGGGTGGAGGATGGCGCGTTACACTACCCCCATCTCTCAGAAATACACCCTGGAAACTTGACTTATTCATTGTCCCCAAGTATCCACTTGGCAGGAGAACATGATCCAGCCACTTCATCAAGGTCAGAATGAGACGCTGAAGTTAAGGGAACTTGAAAAATAAAACATAGAAAGGAGTCACATCGGAACAATACATCTTTGATTCGGGCGATGGCCGGAATCCTCGCGCTCTGGCAGAGACTCCATGGGACTCGTTTTATTTGTGGGCGAGAGCATAAAATGTGAAATGAAATTCGAATACATGGATTAGTGATGTCTGACGATGGAAGCCATGGGTATATGCCCAATATGAACAGTATAGGCTCTAGAGGTCGTGTCGCCACAACACATTTACAGTACTTAGCACCAGGTCCTTCAATTGTTGAATCAAAGAAAAGTGTTCCAAGATTTTTGGTTTTCAATTTTTCACTCAAAAATAGATTCGTAATAAAGGACTTCATGGAGGCCTATGGAATCCTCCGATCCAGCAATGGAGCTGTCCAATATTGTTATTGAAATACATAATCAGTTTAAAACTGTTCCAAAGGAGGATCCTCCGGTGTCCCCAAGCTCCAGTACCTGGATCCTATGGGTAGACAGTTTTTACCTGGTGATACCTGAACTTTTGCCACTATCATATTCTACGTAATAGGGATAAGTGGACCCCATCAGGTTTGGAATCACCAAATTCAGCCAAACTCGAACCTTAATGTTCAATTGGGAAAGCCAAACCTGAACGCACACCACCATGGTAACACCCACGACTAGTGCTGACACTTATAGTGGGTGGTACCCTTTAAATGCTTGAGGATATCAGGAAGAAATGATCCTAGAGTAAATGGTGCCTTCCTCGTCAGCATTGAAAGTGGTAACATCCTCATACGGTGGCATACTACCACCTGTGTACAAGAATATCGCTACTATAATACTGCCCCGTATCTACAGGAATATGACTACTATAATACTGCCCCCTATGTACAGGAATATAACTACTATAATACTGCCCCCTATGTACAAGGATATAACTACTATAATATAGCCCCCTATGTACAGGAATATAACTACTATAATACTGCCCCTATGTACAGGAATATAACTACTATAATACTGCCCCCTATGTACAAGAATATAATAACTACTATAATACTGCCCCCTATGTACAAGAATATAACTACTATAATACTGCCCCCTATGTACAGGAATATAACTACTATAATACTGCCCCCTATGTACAGGAATATAACTACTATAATACTGCCCCCTATGTACAGGAATATAACTACTATAATACTGCCCCCTATGTACAAGAATATAACTACTATAATACTGCCCCCTATGTACAAGAATATATCTACTATAATACTGCCCCCTATGTACAAGAATATAACTACTATAATACTGCCCCCTATGTACAAGAATATAACTACTATAATACTGCCCCCTATGTACAAGAATATAACTACTATAATACTGCCCCCTATGTACAAGAATATAACTACTATAATACTGCCCCCTATGTACAAGAATATAACTACTATAATACTGCCCCCTATGTACAAGAATATAACTACTATAATACTGCCCCCTGTGTACAAGAATATAACTATTATAATACTGCCCCCTATGTACAAGAATATAACTACTATTATACTGCCCCCTATGTACAGGAATGTAACTACTATAATACTGCCCCCTATGTACAAGTATATATCTACTATAATACTGCCCCCTATGTACAAGAATATAACTATTATAATACTGCCCCCTATGTACAAGAATATAACTACTATAATACTGCCCCCTATGTACAGAAATGTAACTACTATAATACTGCCCCCTATGTACAAGAATATAACTACTATAATACTGCCCCCTATGTACAGGAATATAACTACTATAATACTGCCCCCTATGTACAGGAATATAACTACTATAATACTGCCCCCTATGTACAGGAATATAACTACTATAATACTGCCCCCTATGTACAAGAATATAACTACTATAATACTGCCTCCTCTGTACAAGAATATAACTACTATAATACTGCCCCTATGTACAGGAATATAACTACTATAATACTGCCCCCTATGTACAAGAATATAACTACTATAATACTGCCCCCTATGTACAAGAATATATCTACTATAATACTGCCCCCTATGTACAAGAATATAACTACTATAATACTGCCCCCTATGTACAAGAATATAACTACTATAATACTGCCCCATATATGTACAAGAATATAACTACTATAATACTGCCCCCTATGTACAAGAATATAACTACTATAATACTGCCCCCTATGTACAAGAATATAACTACTATAATACTGCCCCCTATGTACAAGAATATAACTACTATAATACTGCCCCCTGTGTACAAGAATATAACTATTATAATACTGCCCCCTATGTACAAGAATATAACTACTATTATACTGCCCCCTATGTACAGGAATGTAACTACTATAATACTGCCCCCTATGTACAAGTATATATCTACTATAATACTGCCCCCTATGTACAAGAATATAACTATTATAATACTGCCCCCTATGTACAAGAATATAACTACTATAATACTGCCCCCTATGTACAGAAATGTAACTACTATAATACTGCCCCCTATGTACAAGAATATAACTACTATAATACTGCCCCCTATGTACAGGAATATAACTGCTATAATACTGCCCCCTATGTACAAGAATATAACTACTATAATACTGCCCCCTATGTACAAGAATATAACTACTATAATACTGCCCCCTATGTACAGGAATATAACTGCTATAATACTGCCCCCTATGTACAAGAATATAACTACTATAATACTGCCCCCTATGTACAAGAATATAACTACTATAATACTGCCCCCTATGTACAGGAATATAACTACTATAATACTGCCCCCTATGTACAGGAATATAACTGCTATAATACTGCCCCCTATGTACAAGAATATAACTACTATAATACTGCCCCCTATGTACAGGAATATAACTACTATAATACTGCCCCCTATGTACAAGAATATAACTACTATAATACTGCCCCCTATGTACAAGAATATAACTACTATAATACTGCCCCCTATGTACAAGAATATAACTACTATAATACTGCCCCCTATGTACAGGAATATAACTACTATAATACTGCCCCCTATGTACAGGAATATAATTACTATAATACTGCCCCCTATGTACAACAATATATCTACTATAATACTGCCCCCTATGTACAGGAATATAACTACTATAATACTGCCCCCTATGTACAAGAATATAACTACTATAATACTGCCCCCTATGTACAACAATATATCTACTATAATACTGCCCCCTATGTACAAGAATATAACTACTATAATACTGCCCCCTATGTACAAGAATATAACTACTATAATACTGCCCCATATGTACAAGAATATAACTACTATAATACTGCCCCCTATGTACAAGAATATAACTACTATAATACTGCCCCCTATGTACAAGAATATAACTACTATAATACTGCCCCCTATGTACAAGAATATAACTACTATAATACTGCCCCCTGTGTACAAGAATATAACTATTATAATACTGCCCCCTATGTACAAGAATATAACTACTATTATACTGCCCCCTATGTACAAGAATATAACTACTATAATACTGCCCCCTATGTACAGGAATATAACTACTATAATACTGCCCCCTATGTACAGGAATATAACTACTATAATACTGCCCCCTATGTACAGGAATATAACTACTATAATACTGCCCCCTATGTACAGGAATATAACTACTATAATACTGCATCCTATGTACAGGAATATAACTACTATAATACTGCCCCCTATGTACAAGAATATAACTACTATAATACTGCCCCCTATGTACAAGAATACAACTACTATAATACTGATCCCTGTGTACAAGAATATAACTACTATAATACTGCCTCCTATGTACAAGAATATAACTACTATAATATTGCCCCCTATGTACAGGAATATAACTACTATAATACTGCCCCTATGTACAGGAATATAACTACTATAATACTGCCCCCTATGTACAAGAATATAACTACTATAATACTGCCCCCTATGTACAAGAATATAACTACTATAATACTGCCCCCTATGTACAAGAATATAACTACTATAATACTGCCCCCTATGTACAGGAATATAACTACTATAATACTGCCCCCTATGTACAAGACTATAACTACTATAATACTGCCCCCTATGTACAGGAATATAACTACTATAATACTGCCCCCTATGTACAAGAATATAACTACTATAATACTGCCCCCTATGTACAAGAATATAACTACTATAATACTGCCCCCTATGTACAAGAATATAACTACTATAACACTGCCCCCTATGTACAAGAATATAACTACTATAATACTACCCCCTATGTACAAGAATATAACTACTATAATACTACCCCCTATGTACAAGAATATAACTACTATAATACTGCCCCCTATGTACAAGAATATATCTACTATAATACTGCCCCCTATGTACAAGAATATAACTATTATAATACTGCCCCCTATGTACAAGAATATAACTACTATAATACTGCCCCCTATGTACAGGAATGTAACTACTATAATACTGCCCCCTATGTACAAGAATATAACTACTATAATACTGCCCCCTATGTACAGGAATATAACTGCTATAATACTGCCCCCTATGTACAAGAATATAACTACTATACTACTGCTCCCTATGTACAAGAATATAACTTCTATAATACTGCCCCCTATGTACAGGAATATAACTGCTATAATACTGCCCCTATGTACAAGAATATAACTACTATAATACTGCCCCCTATGTACAGGAATATAACTACTATAATACTGCCCCCTATGTACAGGAATATAACTACTATAATACTGCCCCCTATGTACAGGAATATAACTACTATAATACTGCCCCCTATGTACATATAACTACTGGGGCGTGTGCTAGATTGGCTGGGTAGTAGGAACTAAGGCTAGTAGATGCTCCGGTAGCTCCTGCAATTAATATACAAATTGGGGCAGATTTACTTACCCGGTCCATTCGTGATCCAGCGGCGTGTTCTCTGCAGTGGATTCGGGTCTTCTGGCGATTCACTAAGGCAGTTCCTCTGACATCCACCAGGTGTCGTTGCTGTGCTTAATGCACTGGAGTTCACCAAGCCGGGCCGAGTGAAGGTAAGTGCGTGTCGAGCGACACTTTTTTTTTTTTAAATGCTGCGGTTTCTCTGAATCCGTCGGGTTTTTGTTCAGCCACGCCCCCCCCCCCCCCGATTTCCGTCGCGTGCATGCCGGCGCCGATGCGACACAATCCGATCGCGTGCACCAAAAATCCAGGACAATTCAGGGAAAATCAGCGCAAATCGGAAATATTCGGGTAACACGCCGGGAAAACGCA